>NW_024080642.1:912392-1297722 GCF_003009895.1 Hyaena hyaena | reverse complement strand
GAGGGGAGGAGAGGTTCTCTGCCCTGGCTCTCCCGTGGCATTCCTTAGGAAGGACATTCATGTGTGCAGTGCACTGCTCTCAGGGGCTGTAAGGTCCCTAATTGTGCTCACCCACTCAAGGAAGCAAGGTTAAATTTTATAGAAATAACCTCGAATCAGCTCCGACTTATAAAATAATTATTTTCAATAACTTATTATTAGTAACAAATTACTCATGATACACTTTACACCTGTGACAGATGTGCCCATATCCAAATCTATTATTTTACAGCAAAAAGAGGTGATGATTTAAACCTTACACAAACTTGAAACTGACAGCCGGCCCACAGTCCCTGCCTACCACTGCGGTGACTGCCTCAGAGCCACATCCAACTGATGAATGGGTTCTGGAGCAAGAAGTAAAGACAGCTTTATTGAGACTGGCACAGCCAGGAGGGCTTCAGTGAGGAGGTGGAATCAAGAAGAGCACTGAAGGCAGGGCGAACTGTTAGTACACAGGTGGAAAAGTAAGGTCTGCGGGGGCGGTCAGTGAAGAGGGCACTGGAGTTGTGCAGTCCTGCAATGTAATGGAAGATGGAGCTGCTTGGAGCCAGATTCTGGAAGAGCCTGATCTTGACTCTGTAGGTGATGGAAGGATTTTTGAACAGAGAAACATCACTAAAACAAATGGGGATATTGTATAGATGAGGGTCAAGGAGGGACACTGGGAAGATCACATGGAAGTGGTTCAGGGGCAGAGGACCACACCATTGCCATGGGTCTGCTGATTTTCACACTGGAATAGCCCTTTACAGTGCACACAGCATGACCACAATTTTAAAAATTGTGTGTGTGTCTGTGTATAGGAGAGAGCAGGACAGAGTCTGGAATAATGCATTCCATAACGGTGAAAAAAAAATTTTTTTTAATGTTTATTTTTGAAGGAGAAAAAGACAAACCACGAGCAGGGGAGGGGCAGAGAGAGAGAGAGGGAGACACAGAATCTGAAACAGGGTCCAGGCTCTGAGTAGTCAGCACAGAGCCTGATGTGAGGCTCAAACCCATGAACCATGAGACCATGGCCTGAGCCGAAGTCAGACACTTAACTGATTGAGCCGCCCAGGCACCTCATCCATAATGGTAATAGTAACTACCTTTTGGGTGTGAGATAATGGGTGGTATTATTTCATTGTTTAAATAATTTACTATATTTTAAAATGAACACGTATCACTTTATAACAGAAACTATTAATTAGAATTTTGGATAGAAATAATGTAATGATAGCTGTATGTTGTTCCTATTTATAATCCATTTAAAGAAAACAAACTTGTGAATAATTCAAAGTACTCTGCACTTAAATGACAAATCTTGGCTGATTCCTCAGTTCTCCAAACCAACATATTTTCCATGTGTATTCAGTTCATTTGAATGTTTGTATCTACACAAATACAATAAAACCAACTCAGGACAGCTGACAACTAAACATCTTATTTTGAAATTAAATTTTCTTCAAAACTCAGACTCTCATTGTAGTGCTGAATTTGAATAGATAGCGATGTTTGGCAACATTAAGGCTTTCTGACAAAAACCACGGAATATAAATAGTCCTAAATTTTCTTTAGTAATGAATAAAACCCCAGAATGGAATGACTCATTAGTTCCTCCTCAGTATATATAACGGGTGTGTGAATGTGTGTATGTGTGTTGTGTGTGTGTGTGTTTCTAGAATTAACAATGTGGCTAAAAAGGAATCATACCAGAGCATCCTATTTTGTAACATGTTTTCACTTAACATTTATTATAAACACTTTTATTATTATTAACTTTTTTTTTTTTACAAATAGTTTATTGTCAAATTAGTTTCCACATAACACTCAGTGCTCATCCCCACAAGTGCCCTCCTCCATGCCCCTCCCCCCCTCCCCCCCTCATCCATCAGTCCTCAGTTTTTGTCAGCATCCAAGAGTCTCTCATTATTAAATTTTTTTAAATGTTTGTATTTATTTTTGGGAGAAGGAGAGACAGAGCATGAATGGGGGAAGGGCAGAGAGACAGGGAGACACAGGATCTGAAGCAGGCTTCAGGCTCTGAGCTGTCAGCACAGAGCCGGACGGGGCTTGAACTCATGAACTGTGAGATCATGACCTGAGCCAAAGTTGGATGCTCAACTGACTGAGCCACCCAGGCGCCCGTATTAAATTTTTTTTACATAGTTACATTGTTATATCTGTTTTCTATTGTACGGATATACCATAATTTATATAATTAATTTCCTAACATTTTCCTCCATTATTTTCCACTTCCATGAGACATGTTGAAAATTCTTCCAATTAAGTTTTTATATCAAATTCATAAGAATTTACCTAGTAAAAATTTCTAAAAGATTAGAAGCAAATTAATTTTAAAGTTTTTGGAAACACATTGCCAAACTGCCTTCCAGAAAGTTATCACCAATTTACTCTTATGCCAACAGTATACACACATATCCTCAATTACACTGAGTATGATTTTTTTAAAAAAAACCTTGAGTATTTGACAGGTGAAAAAAATGGCTGCTGGCCATTTCTCTCTCTCTCTCCCTCTTTTTTTTGCAAACTGAGCACCCATATTTTTGCTCAATTTTTAATGAGGTATTAATTTTTTTTGAAGGGCCCTTTGTCTATTAAAGCTATTTATATTCTGTACTTGCTGAAATTAAAAAAAAATAGTTTAAGGCAACTATATATCTTCTCATAAAGACAAAGTGAATGCTCTAAATATAGGCAATAAATAATGATACATTTCCCAGAACATGCTGAATATTTCATAAACTTTTTTTGGTTAGCAAAATTTAATCATCCAAGAAGGCCATGTGCCATGTGCCATGAAAAAGAATACGAACAATTACTGATAACAGTTGGATTTCTTGGTAGTTACATATATTTGCTATGGTAAGAAAAGGAATAAAATAAACCTCAACACTGTAGCCCTCACACTGAAACCACATGTATTCCATTATATACCTAAATTGGTAGATAGCATATATTTTATTATCCATTAAGTGTATTAGCTTAATGAAGTATGTGGTAAAATTAGGTACTTTAGAAAAGCCATTTTTTTTTAAGTTTTAAAAATCATCTTTTTTGGGGGGTGATATTTGACATCAAATATCCATGTTGTCACTAAGCAGTGAATGCCCATTACAATAAAATATTTTCATCATTGTTTTTAATATGTCTCCCAATTATTTCCAAAAGGATCTGAGGGAGCTTATAGTGAAAGTTTCATAGACAATGGGTCACCCAAGTAAAGATAAAAGACGGTCGGCTAGGTGAGGGCACGGGTGTGGGTGGGAAGGGAGACAACCACACTTGAAATCCAGGGGATCTGAGTACAAATCTGAGCCCGGAGAGTCCTGGCAGCAGCAGTAAATGGGAAATTTAATGAGCGGCAGGGATTTCATTATTTAATAAGGTTGGTAATTAAAGCAAAATACTCCCTGCACCTAAATATGTTTTATTTATACATAATAATTTGTGTTGAGGAGGACAAAGTAATTGCCCAGCAGTGATTTAACAGTATTGTTTGGCCCAGCTGGTGCCCACCTTCAGCTACCTGGATAATAGAGCCTTCCTCCAGACAAGCTTTTGGTTGTACACTTCCTATCTGCAAGATCTTTCATCTGAGTTTGGAACAGCAATCCTCACTGAACTGTTCAGAAGTTTTGTAATTTAATGTAAACATCTATTCACAGATCGCTTCCTCTCCACTAATTAATTCCTTACACACAGTCCATCTTTTGAGCTTCCAGCCATTAAAAAAGAGAAAGTCCAATGAAAATTGCAGCCAAGGGTTTTTTTTCCCTTCCTTTTTTTCCTACCACTACCTATAGGGGCCAGAAAGTGTTGTCATGGAGACGACAGCTGCTGGGTTATGAGTGACAGGTCTCAAGAGAGAAGTGTCTTGGAAAGGGAACATCTCAAGTTAAAAAAAAAAAAAGGCGAGGGGAAAACCAACGCAAGTTCTTTTACTAAGCATAGCAGGGGAGCTCAGTTGAAAGGTGTCTGTAAGCTACAGCCCAGAATAAAACCAACATTTCACCCTTTCTTTCACCTAACATGGGAAATGTTTTCCTTCTAAAGGGGAATGGATTCCTTTTAAGCAAATCTCAAGCATATGTACATATCTTGGCATAATTACATTTTAAAATTGGGATTCACACTGATGCACCAAATTGGTTGCCTTAGTAATGAGATATCACCCGGGCAACGGATTTGCTGCTCTTTCAGGAGAGCAAATCATCTGCTTCCAACTTATGGGGGAGCAGGCTGGGCAAGGGGTGGTGGGGGTTTCTTACTGGCAGTATCTGAGAGGAGATAAATAAGAAACAAATTATTTTTGACATGCCACCGTTATTTTCCAAATATGCTTTTATCTTTTTTATTCATCAGTTAGGTGGGAGGAGAAAAAAGGGAGGACAAAGGAGGGGGGCACATAATGAGGGCAGGAAGGGGGGGGAGGGGAGGGAGGCAAAGACAGAGGGAGGGAGGAAGGCGAAAGAATGCTCTGTTGTTCTGTTAAATTTCTGCTGAAGCATTTTTATTGTTCTAAGGGGCCTTGCATTTGCCTCTATGTAAATACTACGTGGCATCAGCTATTGGCTTATATTATAAATAAACAAATTTTCTTTGCAGGAATAAAATAAATGCCTTATACACAGTAACGTTACTGTAACAGTGCCTCTTGTAACGTATACAGCAGTAGGGCTTCAGTGTTCAATATCCATTTACTAAATGCCTTACACATGAACAACTCCCCCTGGTTTCTTCATTAACAACATACATCCTTTCTCATACCTATTTTCATTACCATGAGATACCAAGAAATGCTTAGTCTACTTTCTCACTCGAGGATTCTGGTACTTGGCTTGTGTTTCTTCTCCTGCCCTCTACTTTCATCCTGATCAGCTTTACCATGATGGTGATTCATAAACCAGTGGTCTCCTAATCGTCAGATTAAGTGGGCACTTCTTCGTCCTGGTTTTGTTGGGTGCTTCTATGTGTGATACTGATCATTCCTTCTCATTTGAAATTTGCTATACTCCCTTCGTCTTCCTGACTCATATGGCCAACGGCTTGCTGGTCATCTTGACTTGAATGTCTCATCACCCTGAACGCATCATGCCCCGAACTCTTACTTTCCTCCACATACGCTCCGGTATGCTCCATCTCTGTCTCAGTGGTTAGCGACAAACAGCTATGCAGGAACCTAAGTTGGAAACCTGGGGATCATTGGTTCTTGGCTTTTACCAGTCTCTCATTCCAACAACCTTCCTGGTCTGATTTTTATTTTATTTTATTTATTTATTTATTTATTTTTTTTACAAATAGTTTATTGTCAAATTAGTTTCCACGTAACACCCAGTGCTCATCCCCACAAGTGCCCTCCTCCATGCCCATCTCCACCCCCCCATCAGTCCTCAGTTTGCTCTCAGCATTCAAGAGTCTCTCATGGTTTGCCTCTCCCCCACTATTTCCCCCCTTCTTCTCCCCCATGGTCCTCCGTTAAGTTCCTCCTAATCCTCCTATACGTGCAAACATATGTTATTTGTTCTTCTCTGCCTGACTTATTTCGCTCAGCATAACACCCTCAAGGTCCATCCATGTTGCTACACATGGCCAGATTTCATTCTTTCTCATTGCCATGTAGTATTCCATGGTATAGATTTTTTTTAATTTTTAAGTGGACTTTATGTTCAACATGGGGCCCAAACTCACAGTCTCGAGATCAAGACTTGCATGCTCTACCATCTGAACCGGCTAGGCACTCCCTTTGGTCTGTTAATTTTAACTCTTAAATATTTCTCAAATTTCTCCCTATCTCAATGACCAGGGCTTCGACTGAGGCCCCCATGTGCTTTCCCCTAGATTATAGAAATAGGTTCTTATTGGCTATCCTGTCTCAAATCTTGACTTCTCCTTCCCTTAACATGGACCTATTTAGAACTCAAAAACTGACCACAACATTTCTCTCTCTTAAAACTTCCAATGGGACTTCCACTGAATATGGGAAGAACGTGGCAAAACAGATAACCTGATGTGTCCACTATTAGCAGAAGGTGGTAAATACCCCTATGTATAGCTGAGCCTGTAGGAGTGTGGAAGACTGACCTAGGTGTCAATATTGGATTGGTCAAAATGAAAAAATTCTGACAAATGAAACTGTTGATAAGGACAGGGAACAATAACAACTCTCACACGTTTCAGGATTAGCGTAAGTGGGGACAATTATTTTGGAAAGCAACTGGGCAATCTTTAGTAAACCTGAAAAATGAGCGGATTCTAAACACCTAGCATTTGCAATGTGTGTTCTGTTCCCTAGAGAAGTTCATAAAATGTGGACACCCTTCCGAGGGAGTCTCAAAAGAGAAGCTTATTTCATAATAAAACCAGCAGGTTATTTACCTTTGTAATTCTCATGCTCTCATGAATCTATAGAGGAGTTTTCCAGCATTTATATCACACGTAACAACATCACCACTCTGATAGCTAATGGAATGTGAGCTGGTATACTCTTGAATTTTCTAAATTTTAAAAAATTTATTCATTTATTTTGAAAGAGAGAGTGAGTGGGGGAAGGGCAGAGAGAGAGGGAGAGAGAGAATCCCAAGCAGGCTCCACACTATCAGCACAGAGTCCGATGCGGGGCTTGAACTCACGAACCGGAGATCACCACCTGAGCTGAAACCAAGAGTTGGACACTTAACCAACTGAGCCACCCAGGTGCCCCTGCTCTTTCCTAAGGTGAGCTATTGGGGTCCTCAAAACTTGAGAAGAGCTGCCCCACAGAGACCTAGGCGCTTGGAGAAAGGAAACGTGTACAACTATGTTCACTGTAGCATGAGTTGGAGTGATAAACTGAAAAACTGAGTGTAATCAGAAAAATAAATGGCTCTTTAATAATGAAATGGCATAAAGAAGTAAAAGTAAATAAACTAGAGCTATAATTATGGACCCAGAAAAATTTGAGAAACATGCTGAGTGAAAAAAAAATCAAGTTGTAGAAGATTTTGTACAGCACAGTGTGGTAACGGTATCAAAACCAGGACAAAAAAAATATAATCGAATCAGAGGCTGCCAGCCTCGAACAGTGGTTATTAATGGGGAGCTGTGAGAGAATGGGAGCTTGCTGGCCCGGTGCTTTGAGAGGACAAGTCCTGAGTTAGCTCTTTACATCTTGTTAGGTAAACAAGAGAAAAGGTTAGTGAATATTTATATACTTGTCATAAAATTCAAGCTAACCCCAAATTTATAATTCTGTCATCACAGGTTGCACCGCAGCCATGTATGACTGCATCCTAATTATCCATATGGCTGTTTTCTAAGAAGGGGAAAGAACTTCCCTGTAACATCAAAAGAGCTGTTTTAGTAACTCCAAGGACTAGGACTAGTCTATGTTGATTCTGGAAAATGCCACCTGTTATTTTAGCAGAAAACTTTGTTCCTTGTATTTGTCACAGTTTACCCCTTAGTGATGATTAGCCCACTCACTGCGAGATCAATGGTCCAGCTCCAGGGAACTCAACCTGTATAAATGGTTCATGAAATACAGACTAAGGTCTGTCCTCCTTATAAACGTATTTTCATGTAAAATGTGAATCCCACAGAGTGGTTCTCAAACTTCCGGTACCTCTTCTTCCAGAAAGCTTTCTGTCCTCCCCTCTGGAGGGTCAGGGTCTCTGCTCTGAACCCACGTGGCAGTGATTTTATACCCAAGAGTGTCTCAATGACCCCATTCCACTAACACATCTCCCTCCTCACTAGGCTGTCAGCTTCTTCTGGATGGAACACTGTTCATTTTTATGTCCCTATTCAGTAATGAATGAACAAATCTAACTTATTACTTACATAAAATGCATCTGAGCACACTTCTCCCACACAGCCACATCTCACAATGTTGGGAAGGATGCTTGCCACCTGCTTCCTCTCGCAGCATACTGAACAGAAGTATAGTCAATGGCCACCATTTGATCAAAGGCACATTTTTTTCTTTATTCCCTTTCAACATTTAGGCAAGGTCAAGTGGCTTTTGTGGACCATAAAAATATTCCCCATGAATGAAGCAATGAATGGGCTGGCACTGGGGGGGCCACAGTCTCCTCTCCTCCTTCCTGTAATTAAGCTTATGTTTTGTCTGCAGTCATCCTAACACACCTTTCCCAACCTACTCATGGCTCAAAAGTCACCTTCACCAAAACAAATAAAAACCTCTTCTCCTCGAGCCTATATTCTCAGTAAAAAAAAGATAGAGCTGCTGATGACTTTTCATTACTGTATGTATACAAGTCAAAAGCTGATTCATAATTTCAACATAAATGTTCCCTTCCAATTGTAGTAAAAATGTATCTTAGTTCACATACTTAGTAGTAAATGACTCAGAGGGACATCACTCCGTGGCTACCAAGGTCCTTTGATAAAGGAATTTTGCCAAATTACATTCTTCTTCCTCTCTCAGCATGATGCCACAATCACTTTTGTGGCTGGATTTATAAACTTTTCTTCAACAGTGTGACTCATGCCACTGTGGTGAAAGAGAACAGTGGGTAAGGGTGTGTGCAGAAGGCTGGTCTACGGGGACAAGGCTCAGTTCTGGCATTCAACACCTGTGTGACCTCCAGTGAGTCACTAAGGTACTGGGTGACTTTACTTCTCTTTCCTCTTAAATAAAAATAATACTAGACACTCATTCACAGGATTCTTGTAAAGATCTAGTTAATATACGTAAAAGTGCCCAAAATATTGCCCGTCACTCAGTAAAGATTAGCTACTATATTAACAGACCTTGTTTCTTTTTTAAGGGCAAAAGTAATCAATTTTATATGAGAGATAATTGTTTTGCTTTTAGTCTCAGAAAGAAAATACTTGACTAGTTTCTCAAAGAAGTCAGCAAGCTTTGTTTGAAAACAATGTAAAAGCCCCCATGGCTTCATGCCACTAGTTGATAAAGTTCCACAATAAATGATACCTTAGGGAATAGGGGCAAATGAAAAACTAAACCAATAAAATCCAGTTTTCAGAAAATGATTCTATTCACAGTTTTTCTTTTGGCTGGTTTACAAAATTATTATACTCCAGTCTGTGTTAACCTTTGAGACTATTTATAATTAATAGCTATGATCGAGGAACCTGGGTGGCTCAGATGATTAAGCATCTGACTCTTGATTTTGGGGCTCAGGTCATGATCTCATGGTTTGTGAATTAAGCCCTATTTCAGGTTCTATGCTGACAGCACAGAGACTGCTTGAGATTCTCTCTTTCCATCTCTCTGGCCTCCCCCTCTCGCATGTGTTTTCTCTCTCTCAAAATAAATCAATAAACATCAAAAAAAGAGCTATGATAGTATTCTCAGTTTTAGAATTTACTATTTTCACTCTCTGATCATGTTTTAATGAGCTACTTTTAATCCTTCACCAGATCCTTCTTGTGACTGGGGCTATAACATAACCTAACCATGAATAAATTTAGCAAGTAAGTATAAGAACATACAAACAGTATTATAGTTAATTAGGACAAGGAACCAGGGCAGTCCTTGGGATACATGAGCTGCCTTTAAAACATACCATTTTTAAGGATGAAATGATATGTCATTGAAAGTTATAATTAATATGCCAGAGACTAATGTGTTCCATTCTCGAAGGGGCCTCAGCGGTAGGCCTCCTATCCCTAAGAATCTGGGGGAAGACATTTCTAAGTCAACTGGGAGCAATAAACACAAGCCACATGTTGGGTGATGTTAAGGAAGTATTATGAATTTTAAGGAGAATGACAGTGGTGTGCAAAAGTCCTTATCTGTAGAGACTATAATAGTATGTAAGGGCAAAATGGTCATACAGCTGAGATCTCCTTTTAAAAACACCAAACCAAGCAAACACACATAAAACATAAGGTGAGGACTAGACAAAATAAAATGAAAACGGCAAAATACTGATAACTGTTGAAGCCGGGAGAAGGCAATGGGGGGATTCTTCATGCTCTTCTTTCTACTTTTGTGAGGCTTTGCAAGGGTTCATAATAAAAACGTCCACAAAGAAAGAGAGAATACACCTTCTTTCAAGTTATACTCAAAAAGTGGCTGTATACTAGCCCCCCCAATTCAATTCCATTCAATAAATTCCAGAAACTAGAGTTACTACACTTAACATTCCATGATTATAATGCAGCAAAGCTAAAAATTACTAATAAACTAGAAAATGAAACAAGACATGGATCACCTGGAAATGATTTTTTAAAATCATGTATGTATTGATTTCAATACATACATGTATACAGTATGTATTGACTTTGAGAGAGAGAGCACGCAAGTGAGCAAGGGAGGGGCAGAGGGGGAGACAGAGAATCCCAAGCAGGCTCCAAGCTCAGCAGCCCAATATGAGGCTTGATTTCATGACCATGAAGGTTACCTTTGTTTGCTGAGGCAAACATAATATTGACACTGAGCTGGTTGAGTATAATTCTCAGATCTGATAGCTCAAAAGAGAAAAAAATTACACAAGCATCTTGATCTTTGTGAAGTAATTTCAATTACTTCAACATCTATTCTTTTTTCTTTTTTTAAATCATTCTTGATTTTGAAAGTACTCTTCTTAACATGACAGAAATAGATGGAAAACTTCACATGCTCAAATGTATCTACCTCTATCAGTGGCATGCCTAAATAGAAACTCACTAGAAGGGGCGTCTCGGTGGCTCAGTTGGTTAAACATCTGACTTTGGCTCAGGTCTGAGTTCGTGGTTCGTGAGCTTAAGCCCCGGACAGGGCTCTCTGCTGACAGATCAGAGCCTGGAGCCTGCTTCAGATTCTGTCTCTGTCTCTCTGCACACCCCCTCCCCCCACTTGTGTGCTCTCTCTCAAATATAAATAAACGTTTATTTTTTAAAAATAGTTTTTAATGTTTATTTATTTTTGAGAGAGAGAGTGTGAGCATGGGAGGGGCAGAGAGAGAGGTAGACAAAGAATCTGAAGTAGGTTTCAGAATCTGATGTGGGGCTTGAACTCATGAATCGTTAGCTGGATGCTTAACCAACTGAGCCATGCGGGTGCCCCTATAAATAAACATTTTAAAAAATTCAATAAACGAAAAACTCACCAGAAGCATTCCCAGTAAATTCAGGAACACTTCAAGGATGTCCAATATCACCATTCCAGGAAATTTCACAAGGTAGGTTTGCAGCAGTGTGGTCCCCTCCCCATGACATGACTGCCAGTTTGAGGGCAGTAGCCAAGAAATACAGCCAATCCTCATACAAGAACAAGAAGACATTTTCCCATGAGCCATCTCAAAAGGACTCTGGGTCTTACATGCTTCTGTATGTCTTTTATCAAACATTATATACAGTGTGTTTATTTTTTTTTATTTTTTATTTTTTTTTAACATTTATTCATTTTAGAGAGACAGAGAGAACAGAACACGAGCAGGGGAGGGACAGAGAGAGAGAGAGAGAGGAGACAGAATCCAAAGCAGGCTCCAGGCTCTGAGCCGTCAGCACAGAGTCCGACGCAGGGCTCGAACCCACAAACTGTGAGATCAAGACCTGAGCTGAACTTGGATGCTTAACTGACTGAACCACTCAGGCACCCCATATACAGTGTGTTTAAATACTGTTGACTTATTGATAAAAATAGGTAGCCTTAATTTTATATAATACTCTCATAATATCAGTTCACTGGTAGAATCTAAATATTTATTATTTTTAAATTTACAGATGATCACTATCCTACAATTCCATCCTGAACTTCACATACCATTGGAAGCAACAATCACATGTGAGGTTAAGCCCACATTTTGAATATTTTATCTCACTAGCTTGAGGTCTTTTCCTCCTTACTCAGCTTTATCATAACCTCTTTTTCACGCTCACATAGTTTACACCCTTTCTTCCTCACTCATTCCTTTGTTTCCCATACCCTGTTTATGAGACTGTGCCAATTTTTTGAAGACCTAACAATCAAACTACTACCATCTTCTAATAAGGAAGCTACTGGACAAGCAAAAATAAAATTCTGGGGGCCTACGAACCTTAGGAATGGATCTGAATCCTTAGAGTGGGAGGCTTCTATTATTTCCTATATAAACACATCTATAGTTTCACATAGCTGTAACAGAAGATTGCCAACTGACTTTAGATTCAAACTTGACTGTGTACCCCACAATTCCTAGTTCCATGGGTGCTACAAGGTTCGAGTCACATTTAGGAAAGAATAAAATCTGGGAAACTCATGGCATGTAGTGTGAAGCAGGTCAGGAGCTGACAGCTGTGGAATTCATGAGCTATATATAATCCCAGGGTACCCACAAACTGCCTGGAGAGGAAAATGATCAAAGCCTTAAGATACTACTCTAAGAAAGAATGCCTATGTTTAGTAGCCTTCAGTATGTGATATAACGGCCTTGAGCTCTAGGCTACCCCATGGCACACTGGAGAGGATAATTCCATTCCTAGAGCTAGGATCAAAGCTGTGCGAGCTGAAATGGTCCCAGTGACCATTAAGATCGCTGTATACAATCAATTATAGATGCCCTTTAAGAAAGGCTCATTCCCTCAAATGAAGACACAACTCACAAAGGCACTCTCTTGTAGATGGGTCAAGAAAGTCACTCTTCAAGTCCATCAAGGGATTCCAAATTTGTTAGTGGCCACACAAAAGATAAACTTCTCTAATCCTTTTCCATCTCCCTTTGAGAATCCATCCTTCATATCTCCTTATATGACAATTTTGATCTCGCCCTATGATTCCCTCAAATGAGAACATAAATTTATTTTTTTTAATTAAACAAATTTTTTCCTGAGAGAGAGAGACAGACAGACAGACAGACAGCGTGAGCAGGGATGTGTCAGAGAGAAAGAGAGATACAGAATCTGAAACAGGCTCCAGGCTCTGAGCTAGCTGTCAGCACAGAGCCCCAACGGGGCTTGAACCCACGAACTGTGAGATCATGACCTGAGCCAAAGTCGGATGCTTAACTGACTGAGCCACCCAGGCGCCCCCATAAATTTAAAACTATACATGCACCAAAAATAAGAAGGGAGAGTTTCTTGAGGGAAGCCATACCCTACTTGTCTTCTAAGATGGCAACATAATTGAAACTAAATGGGTACAGAATATTAGAGAATCATGACTCTTTGTAATGCATTCAGTATGAAGTTTTCATTAAAAATTTTATTAGAAACTACAGTCTTCTCTCAGGATTTCCCCAACTATGTAACAAATAAGCATCTTATTTTCTGAGAATTAATGAATACAACACATAGAAAGAAATAATAAGGAAGCCCAAGCCAGAAAAGTCCAAGCTGAAGAAGGAAAAAAGTTGAAACAACAAAATCAGCTGTGACAGATTGGCCTCACAACACACGTACTCATTATACACGTCAACTCAACTCAGCTCCATGTGCTCGCTGCTGAGCTGAATACTGATCTCTCGGTACCTCCTTGCTTAAAGCTGTAATTCTGAAAACTTTAAATAGTCTCTTCAGCGCTGCCTAGAAACATCGTCTTATTTGGTCTCTCATTCAAATGTGAAATAAGGAACACACACACGCACAGACTCAAATGTAGAGGGTATGTGGGTAAGTAAAGTGATTGTGTATTGTGGAAGGAACAGAAGTATGAAAAAAACCTCAATGGCTATCCTGATTCGTTTTTTATGTGATGAAGAGATGTGTACACAACTGGGGCTTTGCCTAAAAAGCTTTTTTCAGTAGTCAAGCAAAAACATTCAGGTTTTAGGTCATTCAGAAAGGGTGTTTATAAGAATAAAAATATCCAGTGCTTCAGTGAGTCAAGCTCTTTCATGCATCAGCTGGTGGGAACATAAATTGGTCCAATCTTTCTGGAAGCCATCTGACAATGAGGACAGAATATCTTAAAAGTGCATATCTTTTAGGGGCACCGGGGTGGTTTAGTTGGTTGAACGACCAACCTCAGCTCAGGTCATGATCTCACAGTTCATGGGTTTGAGCCCTGCGTCAGGCTCTGTGCTAATGGCTCAGAGCCTGTAGCCTGCTTCTAATTCTGTGTCTCCCTCTCCCTCTGCCCCCCTCCAGCTTACACTCTGTCTCTCTCTCAAAAATAAATGAACATTAAAAAAAAAGTTTTAAAAACGTGCATATATTTTAAAGCAAAAATTTATTCTGAGAAAATAATCAAGGATCATTACTAGTACTTACTAGTAGCAGTAACAGCAGTATGAGTAGTAATAACAATAGCTAACATGTATTGAACTCTGGGTCAGGCACTGCAGATCTGTGCACTGAAGTGGGACCTAGAGAGTAAAAAACTGGAAAAATCTAAACATCTAGCAATAGCACATTGACTGAGGAAGCTCTAGTAAATCATATTAAGGACTAAGCCAGCTATTATGAATATGCAAATAAGAATTTACACACATAAAGATAGAACAAAAAATATGATACAACAATATGGCATGATTTAATTTATATTTGATAGAAAATTATATTTTAAAAATATAAAAGTATTTCTATGTTTTTCTTTTTCCTACATGAACTTGTACTGCTGCTACTTATGTGCTGTAAAATCAATAAGTCTTTGAGCTCTAGATGTTTTTTTTTAAGATGGTCATTTTTTTTTTTTTAATAGTTTTATTTATTTCTAGGAGAGAGAGAGACAGCGTGAGCAGGGGAGGGTCAGAGAGAGAGGGAGTCACAGACTGAAACAGGCTCCAGGCTCTGAGCTGGCAGTCAGCACAGAGCCCGACACAGGGCTCGAACCCACGAACCGCGAGATCATGACCTAAGTGAAAGTCGGACGCTTAACCGACTAAGCCACCCAGGCGCCCCAAGATGGTCATTTCTTAAAAAAAAAACAAAAAAACCCCAAGATATCTGTACCAATTTCACAAATCTCCTAAAATGTCAAGCATATGACTAAGTATTTAAAGGAAAACAAGATGCACTAAACAGATCATCTATAATTCTTGATACTGAATGCTTAGTGGTTCAGACAGTGATGGTGTAGAACTATACATTTTTTAAGCATTAGAAGGCAATGCAATTTGTATCTCTTCTGCAGTCTCTGTGGTTATGCAGTTTATTCCTTTAAGAACAACAATTTTGGGAGCGCCTGGCTGGTTTAGTCGGAGGAGTGAGAGGCCCTTGATCTTGGGGTCGTAAGTTCAAGCCCCACGTTGGGTGGAGATTAATTAAATAAATAAAAATTAAAGAAAAAAGAACAATTTTAGAGGTTCTGATTTTGGTCAACATCATTGACTTTGCCTCTTCCAACCTGCCATCACATCTCTATTAAGGTACAGAAACGGTATGACAATTCACTGAAAGCTAGCTCGTTCTCACATGTTAAAACCTGGAACACAGTATGATATTGGCATAGGAATTGTCCATGGAATAACATAGTGAGTCCTGAAAATAGACTCAAGTACGGGAATTTATTATGAGACAAAAGCAGAATTTCAATATGTGGAAAAAAGAGGAAGTTTTAAATAAACTGAATTAGAACAGCTGGTTTTAAATTTGGAAAAAAACAGAGTTGGACCCTTATATAACACCATGCATAAAAACTAAATCCCAGAACCATAACTTTTTTTTTGAAGAAACTCAAAGATAAAAAGAAAAAAAAAAGATAAGACCTATTAAGTAAAAACTTTCATGTCAGAGAGTATACCATAAGTGGAGTCAACGACAAATGATAGCCTAGAAAAATAACTGCAATACATAAAGATAATCACTCCCACAGATTCATGAGAAAATGACAAACAACCCAATAGAAAAATGGGCCAAGGATACGAATAAGCAAGTAACAGAAGAGGAGCAATTCCAAAAGATCAACAAACACACCCTCATGAAGAGTCACGAGAACACAAAATTAAAGTAGAAATGAGACATCATTTCTTACTGGTAAGAATGGAAAAAATTCAGAAGCCTGGTACAAGTCACTGTGGTTAAAAAAAAAATTAGGGAAGGGCACTTGGGTGGCTCAGCTGGTTGAGTGTCTCACTTCGGCTCAGGTCATGATCTTGGGGTTTGTGAGTTCAAGCCCCAGGTTCTGCTCTGTTGCTGACAGCTCAGCTCGGAGCTGGGAGCCTGGAGCCTGCTTCAGATTCTTTGTCTCCCTTTTTCTCTCTGCCCCTCCCCTGCTTGTGCACGCTCTCTCAAAAATAAATAAACTTAAAAAAATTTGGGGAAAGAAGTTCACTTACACTGTGGGCTACACAATGTGAACTCTTAATATGGATGATGATTATAAATATATATACCCTTCAACCAACAATCTGCTCATGGGATCCCAGTGCACAGAATGCATTAGCACTGAAGTGATGGCGCATAGGATGAAGTATTCCTATATGTATAAGGAAGTCTATTAAAGTTATGGAAGATTTGGGAGTATCCAGAAAAGAGTTAACACAGCAGGCCTGAGACTACATCCTTAGAAAGGCCTGCTTCCAAGGTCGGCCCCTGGCTAGTGTCTGGGAAGTTGGCTGGAAAACGACTTCACTTGCTTATATAACACTTTCCCTAAATGGTTAAGAGTGGCTCAGTGTGGTTACACTGTGTGCAAAGAATGAGATTTACGCTGAATATCTCATTTTCTTCTGGGGGTCTGGGGTTTGGGTACATGTTAGGCAGAGGGTGCCTACATAATCCCCAGTAAAAACTCTGAGCACTGAGTCTCTAATGAGCTTGCCTAGGAGACAACACTTCACACATGCTGTCACAATTTACCTCTGGAGGAATGTCCATGCAGCTCCATAGGGAACGAACTCTTGGAAGCTTGCTCCTAGTTTTCTCTGGATTTTGCCCCATTTGCCTTTTCCCTTTGCCAATTTTGCTTTGCATCCTTTTGCTGTAATAAATTTTCCTCATGAGCACAACTATATGCTGGCCCTGTGAGTCCTTTTAGTGAATCACCAAAACTGGAAGTGGTCTCGGTGACCATTGACATAGGTGGTGAGAGTGGGCAGGCAGAGATGATAAATGTGGGGAAAGAGAGTAAGAAAATACTATTAAAAAAAGAGAAAGGTGCTCATAAAAAAAAATCACCACGTGAACCATGATCTCATTTATATTATAGTATATATGCTTGTATATATGCACCGAACAATATGAGCAAGAATGGCCACCGCAATGCTAATGGTTTGTTATCTCTGGATGGTGGGATTTTAAGTTATTTTCCATGATTTCTCTTATACTTTTCTATATGCTCTGAATTTGTTTTTGCAATAAGTACACTTTAATTATATAAGCAGAGAAAAAAGATAAAGCTATTTTTTATTTAAAACAGAAATAAAAGTCAATTGTTAGAGATTCTGGTTTAAAATAGCATTTCCTGTTGCTGCCTCTCCTAACTTCCTGTTCCATTCCTATTAGGTTATGGAAAAAATAAAAACACATATCACATGAAAAGTCAGGCAGCTAAATACCTATTCCCAGAAGCTGAGAGAAATTTCCAATAATTGTATGGCCTGTGGAGTTGATTTAAAGAACATAATCAGTAGATCACCTATATCCTACCCTGGAACAGCCTGCCTGAGAATTCAGAGGAAGATTCTTATTTCCTGCTTCACTGCTAAATGGTTAAGAAATGCAAGATCTATTATCACAGAAAAGACTGGACAGCTTTTCCTCTGTGACATGGGTGATGGCTTTTGAAGTAAAGAAAGCCATCCTTTTTCTTTTAGAATCTCCCTTTTCTAAGTAGAAACTGTAATTTCCCATCAGAAAGAAAGCAGAGGTGCTGTAGAGAGGACAGAGAAAGGGAGAGCCATAGTAGGTGAGCATATGTACTATATAAGAATTGGCTCAGGGGTTGGGGGTGCCATCTTTGATCAGCAGAGCTGCAGTAGACTAAAGTCTGCGGGACACCATCAACTGTGGAGGTGAACAACCTGCCACTGGAGATTTAAGAACAGGATTCTACCAGCCATCAGGTGGACAGAAAGTGAGTTCAGGGTAGCGCAATGAAACAATGTACTACCCATATGGTGACACTTTTGAGAGCAAAACTAACAGTTATGAGAGACAAGAGGCACGAACTGGGACTCTCCCAAACTAATGGAGAGGGAAGGTCACTGTCCTTCAGGGCCAAACCCTGAGCCTGAGTCAATCTCTTGAACAGGTATAAAGGAGAAAAACAAAGTATCAGATATGCAAAAAGCATAACAAAAAACATCACTGGTCAGTACTGAAGATCAAAAGAAAGGATTTAAGTATACAGAAGAACAGATGCAGGAAAATAATTTACCATGGCAGACAGAAAACAGATACCCCACTGCGTAAAACAGACCTGAGTAAAAGCAATACAACAAAACAAAACAAAACGAGTTAATAGAAGGAAATTGTTTCAGGATGAGATAGAATTTAGTATTCTACTCCAAAAGATTTTCTGAGGCAAAATACATGAAAGAGACCTAAACTTAGAAACATGTTAGCAATTGGGAAGGAAGAGAAAACCTTCATTACTTGCACATGATATAATCATTTCCCCAGAAAAACTAACAGAATCTGCAAAGGTTTCATTCTAGATACAGATAAACCAACATAAACCCATATATGTCTATCTACCAACACTGGCATGTAAAAAATTCACAGCAGTAACAAAAACAATAAAGTATCTAGGAATTAGCCATGAATTTCTAAGGCCTCTCTCTTAATCTAAAGGTCAAAGAAATGATTTAAATAAGCCCATTCTGTACTCTTAAGATGATTTAATACCATAAAAATGTTCTTTCAAATTAATCTATAAATTCAGTGCAATCCTAATAAAAATTACTGTTGAATTTAATGAACCCAATAAACACAAATTAACATTTATATTGCAAAATAAAGGTCTATGTATAGGTTAATCCACCTTCATAAAGAAGAGTAGAGAAGATAACTTATCTACTGTACACTAAGACATACTGCAATAAAAACCATGTGGCATCAATGTAAAAATGGGCAACTATATAAATAGAACATTCAGCGATGGAATATATACATATGACAGCAGATGTTAAGAGTGGCACCACTAAACACACAGTTTAGTAGATGGTACTGAGAAAACGGTTCACTATATCGAAGAAAATGAAACTGGATTCCTACATAAAACCAAATATATAGACAGGTTCTAAATGGATTCAAGATCTAAATGTGGAAGATCAAAGTATACAGTTCGGTGGAGAAAAGAGAGGCTGGTCTCTTTGTGACCCGGAAACAAGGAGAGCCCTCTCTATGTCAAAATGAAGGATTCCCTTCAACAAAGCATATGACAGATGAAGTTCATGAGAATGCCTACAGAATAGAATGTATTTAAAATGTCTAACGAGGGGCGCCTGGGTGGCTTAGTCGGTTAAGCGTCCGACTTTCGCTTAGGTCATGATCTCGCGGTTTGTGGGTTCGAGCCCCGCGTCGGGCTCTGTGCTGACTGCCAGCTCGGAGCCTGGAGCCTGTTTCAGTCTGTGACTCCCTCTCTCTCTGACCCTCCCCTGCTCACGCTGTCTCTCTCTCTCCTAGAAATAAATAAAACATTAAAAAAATAAAAAAATAAAGTTTAAAAAAAAATAAATAAAATGTCTAACGTGAAAAAGTGATTAATGTCCAAAATATTCAAGGAATTCCTGCTAATCAACAAGAAAATCATACCAGCTCCAGCAGAAAAACAGACAAAGGATACGAACTGGCAGTTTATTAGGAAGACCCCCCCAAAGCAAATAAGCTTTTAATGAGATGCTTGGGTTTAACGGTAACCAGAGAAATACAAAGCAAAACGACAATGAGATATTAGACCTTTCGGTCTTGCAAAATTGAGGTGGCTGGATGCCACGAGTCAGGATGTGGGCACATGGTCACTCCCACAATGAGCTGGTGTCAGTGCAAACTGGCAGTCCTTCGGGGGTGGGGGGGAACGGGTACCACTTATACCAATCAGGTTTACGTATGGTACCTACGTTTTCTCCTGGTACCTATCCCACAGGAAATTCTCACAGAGGCACAAGATTTTTAAAAATAATCATATATATTTTTACATTAAAATGGTCCATATGGAAGGTATAGAAATAGGTATGGTATATAAAAAGAAAACGATGAGTGAGTGGATGAAGTGAGAAGGGGGTTCTGCACAGAATTACGACAGACACTACACTCTACTGAGCTTTAAGTCAGGAGCCCACTCTTCAGTCAAGTGCTGGTGGTGGGTAATGATGGGTGAGGAGTGGGTTTCAAACGTGTTGACAAAACTTCTGAATTACAAGATAAAAAACAAGTCCTTTACCCAGTTAAGCTGAGGGAAAAAACTCCGTAAATAACAAGGGACAGAAAGTTGGCTGCTTCAGACATCTCTCCAACTTCACAAACCAGAAGATAAAATGTCTTGAGTTTTGAGGATAGGATAATTTTGAGCTCAGGCAGCCAAATAATTTTTCCATGTGTGAAGACGACAGAAAACATTGTAAGATATACATTGATACAAAGAATATACCATCATGAACATTTCTCAAGTCAAAGAAAACATTCAATAAATTGTTAAGAACATAAAAGCAAGACCTGATCCTTGTGTAAAAAATATAAAATTACCTTTTGTAGAAAGAGGACAATCCTTACGAGCATCTGGGCACGGAGTTCTTCTAAGGTAAACAGTGTTCGGGGTGTTCGAATGAAAATTTTGGTTTTCCCATAAGCCACATCATCCTGAAAACCACAATGTTCAACCAGCTTCCTGACAGCCTCTTTGTCTGAAGGGAGATCATGGTTGGGCCAGGTGAATTCAGAGATCATCTTGTATCTACGTGAAAAATGAACAGGGCATATGTTAAGGGAGAAAAACCCTATGGTCTCAACAGATACAGAAAAACTATTCAGAATACTCAATAAATTGTTATAGAAAAACAGCTTAGTAATGAATTCTATTCATTAATCTGATAAGAGATGTAGATCGCTTCTCGGCCTTTTGGCTAAGATCAAGTGTAGTATCTGATAAGAGATGTAGAAGAAGATTTTAATAAGATAAATACTCCTTCATGATAACAACTCTTACTAAACTAGGAATAGAAGAATACTTCCTTAATCTAATACAGGCTCATTTACCAAGAACTTACAGCAAACATCATTCATAAATGGGCTACCTTCGCAAATTCTCTTTATAAACAGAATTAGTGAGACCTATAAGCAAACTGGCATATGACTGGGAAAGGAACAAAATGAACATTATGACTTGCTTCAAGGAAATCAAGCAGATCTGCAAATAAAAACTATTATCACTAAAAGAAAACCAAGCATAAATTAAATACACAAAAACTAATGGTGTTTCTAGGTACAAGCAGCCATGTTGGCCCCTTGTAAGGTGGCTCACTACACACCAGCTTCTCAGGAGTGAAAATGAGCAAGAGTCACGGCTTCCTTTCAAAAGTGACATTCTAGGGGTGCTTGGGTGGCTCAGTCGGTTAAGCATCCAGCTCTTGATTTTGGCTCAGGTCATGATTTCAAGCTTTGTGAGATTGAGCCCCACACTGTCAGTGTGAAGCCTGCTTAGGATTCTCTCTCTGTCTCTGCCCCTCCCTTGCTCTCTCTGTCTCTCTCAAAATAACCTTTGAAAAAAGTGACATTCTATTGCTTTTACCAAGGGGAGGGGATTACCAGGGGCCTGAGTACAGACAGGTGGGGATCCCTGGGGTCATCTCAGAAGGCTGCCCTACCACAGCACTGCTTTCGCCCAGTGCCAAGTTGTTTACTACATGTAGCCAAATTTAGTAATTTTCTTTCATATATTATATCTGAATTTTAATCCATAGAGAGAAAGGCTCTCTTCCTACTCAGGTGACAGAATAATTCACTTATGTGTTCTTCTAGTAGTTGGATGTTGTCATTGCTTACATTTAAATCTTTCATCCATTTGGGGTTTATTTTGGTATCCGGTGTGAGAAACAGATCCAACTTTAATCTTCTGTCAAGTGGCCACCCAGTTGTTCCAACACTATTTACTAAAAAGTCCATCTTTCTCCCTGTGATTTAATCTGCCATTTTAATCATATACTAAATTGTTCTTTTACTTGTTTATTTCTGGTTATTATTATTATAATAGACATTCTGGTCTGTTTCATTGCCTTGGTCATCTGTGCATCAGTTCCATGTGGTGGTTTTCTGTTTTTTTGTTTTTTTTTTGAGAGAGAGAGACAGACAGATAGACAGACAGTGCGAGCGGGGAAGGGGCAGAGAGAGGGAGGGAGACAGAATCCCAAGCAGGCTCTGCACCCACCAGCACAGAGGCTGGGCCCAAACTCATGAACCACAAAATCATGACCTGAACCAAAACTGAGAGCTGGAAATTCAACCGACTGAGATCCAGGTGCCCCAGTCCCATGTGGTTTTAATCACAGACATCTTAAAAAGTATATTTTCATATCTGATGGTCTCTCCTCATCCTTTTCTTTTTAAAAGGTCTTTCTAGCTATTCCCGCATGTTTATTTTTCTATATGAACTTTCGAATCAATTGGCATAGTTCCAGGGGGAAATAATCACAAAACAAAGAAACTCTTGCTGGCATTTTTATTGGGTTCCCACATTAAATTCATTAAATTTATCTATGATATTGAACTGTCCCATCTAAGAACAAAGGATATCTTTCCATTTGTCCAAGTCTACTTTTGTGCCTCTTGGGAGTCTTTAAATGGCCTTCTCACACTTCCTGTTGTGATAATAGATATCTAAGTGGCATCTAATCCCTTCTTCTTGACATCTCTCTCTTTTCTAAGCTTCCAGGACATGCTCTCTCTGGTTTCCTTCTGTCTCTCTGGATATTTCTTCTCAGTTTCATTTTCTGGCTACTGCTCCTCCATTACTGGACCCCAAAATGTTGGAGCGCCCCTGGACTTGTATCAGGCCCTCTTCTACATAAATACCCCATACCACCTCATTTATTCCATCTATGTTGCTTGTTTAG
This sequence comes from Hyaena hyaena, assembly GCF_003009895.1. Taxonomy (NCBI): domain Eukaryota; kingdom Metazoa; phylum Chordata; class Mammalia; order Carnivora; family Hyaenidae; genus Hyaena; species Hyaena hyaena. The sequence goes on along the minus strand of NW_024080642.1, from coordinate 1,274,818 downwards.
TGTGTGTGTGTGTGTGTGTGTGTGTGTGTGTGTGTGAGAGAGAGAGAGAGAGAGACAGAGACAGAGAGAGAATCCCCAGCAGGCTCCACACTGCCAGCACAGAGCCTGACTCATGGCTCGAACTCCTGAACCATGAAATTATGACCTGAGCTGAAATCAAGAGTCAGATGCTTAACCAAATGAGTCACCCAGATGCCCCTCCATCCACTTTATTTTTCAGTTCATGAATTTTTTATCCACAGCCCAGCTCTCAATTCTGAGCTTCAGATGCATATATCCAATGCCTACATAAATCTTAAGGGCATTTTACATTTCTCTTTCACTCTTTCTCACCTCAATACCCTCAGTTACTAAAGCCAAAATCCTACGAATTATAATTTGATCCCTTCTCTTCTCTATCAGTCCTTCTAATTCATCATCAAATTCTATTGGGTCCACCTCCAAAATATATTTAAAATTCAACTATTCTTATCTTTATGGCCATAATCTTAATTCAAGTCACCATCAAGTTTACTACTACAGACTCCTGAATTGTTTTCCATTTCCTCCCCAATCCATTCTGCATGCTCAGCTGCCTCAGTAGTTTTCTAAAAAGCCTTCTGTCATTTTTATCTTTTACTGCTCTCCTCCTTTAGCCCTATACTCCGATCACAGTGGACTTCTTTAGGGTCCCATAATGTGGTTGCTTCTTGCTTGTTCAAAGTCTTTGCATATGCTGTTCCCATTGCCTGGAATGCTTGTTAAAAATCCACTCCTTGAAAGGCTGGCTCCTTCTAATCCTTTAGTGTTTTCATGATCTTCTTTCATCAACCATCAACTCCCATTACTCCCCTCTATACATTTTAAAGCCTACTCACTTGCCCAATAGGGAGAGAAACAGAAACCAAATGCAAACGTTTAGGATGCTGGTTTGCTGGGGAACTGGGGTCATGGCATTTTATTAACCTGAAAGAAAGGAAGAATACCTTAGCCGAGCTCTGTGGCAGAGAGATTGCTTCCAGTTTCTACAGTGTGCCTAAAACTTCAAACATGCCATTTCCTGCCTGTATTATATGAAGACAGAGGTAATACCACATGAAAAAAGGAAACAAAATCAGAATCATTCCAAATTCATTATAAAACTAGAATAAGAGTCAACATCTGGGCTATAATACAGGTAGGAAATGGCATGTTTGAAGTTTTAGGCACACTGTAGAAACCGGAAGCAATCTCTCTGCCATAGAGCTCGGCTAAGGTGTTCTTCCTTTCTTTCAGATTAATAAAATGCCATGACCCCAGTTCCCCAGCAAACTAGCATCCTAAACTTGTGGATTAAAAAGTTGAACTCCTCTGATTCCTGACAACCAATATTAGTTCTGTGAAAGACTTTAGCAGCTTTTAAGGTTATCAGAACATTTGAAATCCTTCCCTCTCTTTTTTCAATAAAAGAAATGAAAATAAGGGAAAGTGACAGGTAAAAATTTAGGTTCAAACCCAGCTTCACACAGTCTGCAGAATCGAAAAGCAAAAATTTGCAGTAGAAATACTATTTTTTTTTCCTAACACCATTAGTCCAATGTCCTACACACCATCCATCCCATTCCATGTCGCACTGTTAATTAGTTCAGTCGGTATGACAATAAAATAAAACGGCATCTTCTCAATTTGTATAGATTCCTTTCATGTAAAGTGGACAATAAACACAGTCTGCAGAGTAGAAATGGGCTTTTGTCCCCCCCAGATGCATACCCCACTGTCTCATACAGCACTCTTTCTAGATGATTTGAGAGAGAACCTAATCTTCATTTACATAATCTTCAATTAGGTAGACTAGTCTTTCCACAATTCTGTCTTTTAAAAAGTTTAACACGTTTATTATGATTATTAATGTTTCAATTTTCTCAACTTCTTTTATATTTTCTATTAGGCGTGCTTTCTGTTTGCTTTTTACCATTTTCTCTTGGATAGACTGAGTTTTCTTCATTTCATTTTATTTTCTCCTTTGATTTCAGAGCCGTCCATTCAACTGTGAGGTAATGCACTGTTAAAGATGGAAGGTTCCAGGAGTCGACTGCCCCAGTTCAAATATGGCTCCGCCACAACTTGGCTCTGTGATCTGGGGCAAGTTACTTAACCTTCCTGTGCCTCAGTTTCCTCATCTGCATAAAATGGGGGGGGTACCATCTTCTCCTTATCTGGTTGTCACTTTCAGTAACTTAACTACATGCAGAGCACTCAAAACAGTGCCTATTTCTCTCTCTGTCCCTCCTCCACTCACATGTACCTGGGTACTCTCACACTCTCTCTCTCAAAATAAATAAATTTTTGAAAAAAAAAAGACAACAAAACAGTGCCTAGTATATACAGTGAGCACTCCACAATGTTAGCCACTATTATTATCTTTGTCTTAATATTTTTAATATCTAAAACATATATTTATATGAAAATATATGCTTATTTTTTCCTGTCTAGCTAATTATCATCTATATCCTTCCCATAAACACACAAAAGACTTTACTTCTCTATATCTCTCGTCCCAATTTTAATTTTTGTTCCAGATTATTACCAAAGATTTTTTCCCACTTACAACTGATACATGTTTAGATGAAAAAAAAGTTTTACTGATTATTTGTTCAATATTACTTTTTGCATTCCATTTTTCTCTTCTGCGTTTATTTTTCCTTTTTCTCAGGAAGACTTTTTAGAGAGGATCTATGAATAGTAACCTTTTTGAACCAAAAATGTCAAAAAGTATTTTTATTGTACTCACACTCATAAATGATAATTTGGCCCGGAATAAAATTCTAAGCATAAAGTTCATTTCACTTCACTGTGAAGATATTTGCTGCTTTGTCTATTTGCATCAAATGTTGCTAATGAGAAGTCTGATATCTGTATTCCCTGGTAGCACTTTTGTCTTTTTTCTCAAGAGCTCTAAGTATTTCTCTTTATCTCTTAACATTCTAAAAGTGAACATAATGTACTTAAATTTCATTTTTTTAAATGTTTTATTTATTTCTGAGAGAGAAAGAGAGAGAGAGAGAGAGAGAGACAGCATGAGCAGGGGAGGGTCAGAGAGAGAGGGAGATACAGAATCTGAAACAGGCTCCAGGCTCTGAGCTGTCAGCATGGAGCCCGATGCGGGTGTTCGAACCCACGAACCGTGAGATCATGACCTGAGCCGAAGTCGGATGCTTAACCGACTGAGCCACCCAGGTGCCCCTTAAATTTCATTTTTTTAAAAAATCTACATGCTTTGCACTGAAGGTATTCTTTCAGTTTGAAGATTTCTGTCTTTTTTGGGGTCAGGAAATTTCCTGGCCACCGTTTGTTCAAATAGTGCTTCTCCTCTCTCCTCTCCTTTCCTCTCTCTCCTGTTGAACAGGCTGGCACTCCTGGATCAACCTGACATACTGCCTGAGCTTTCTTTATTATCTCATCTCTTTTTCTTTGTCATGAGATCTGGAAGAAGTCTTCAAAGTTGATCTTCCAGCTCACAAATTTGCTTTTTAACAGAAGTTTAATTTTTTAAAATTTACAGGCAGTAAAACCCATACATTTAGGTATACAACTCATCAAGTTTTGAAAAATGTATACACCCTTCTAACTGACATCCATTAGGATGTCGAGCATCTCCATAATCTCAGAGAGCCCCACCCTCTCCTTCCCCATCAATTTCTCCACTCCAGAACTCACCACTGTTCTGGTTCCTATCTATTCTTGAACTTCCTACAAGTGGCAGCATAAAGTATGTATTCTTTTGTGACATATTTTTCTCAACACAATGTGTTATTCATTCATGTTGCTGTATCAGCCATTCATTCCCTCTAATGCTGGTTAGTAGCCACTGTATGATTATCTGACAAGTTGCTGACTCATTATCCTACTGATGGACAATCCTCTCTTCAGTGTGTTTATTCTGATTTTCATTTTTCTCAATCTCTAAGGATTCTTTTTTAAAAATTTACTTATTTTGAGAGAGACAGAGAGAGAGAGCGAGCAGGGGAAGGGCAGAGAGAGAGGGATAGAGAGTATCCCCAAAACAGTCCACACTGTCAGCTCAGAGCCCGATGTGGGGCTTGAACTCATGAACCGCAAGACCTGAGCCAAAACCAAGAGTCAGATGCTTAAAAGACTGAACCCCCCAGCCCCCTCTAACGATTCTTTTCAATATTTATCTGTTCTTGTTTCTAACTTCATATTCCTATTATCATGATTCTCTCCTGTATTTCTCTGAAAACATTAAACAGGCTTATTCCAATGCCATTTACCCTTTGGTCTGTTCTTCAGGTGTAAGGTTCTGCATCTGTTGAGCTCATTGTCTTTTCTCATGGTCTGGTCTTTCTCAGACGTTTGACTACTGTCTCATCTACTTCCACAGAGTCCTTCTGTGTACACCTTGGCCTTGGCTGGCCTCTAGTAAAGTGGCTACAGCTGCTTCTGGGGTGTTGGCCTTTATGCCTATGGCATCTCCCTTGTCCTGGCCACTGTGGCAAACTCCAGCACTGCAGCCGGGATGGCCTGATTGGCAAAGGCAGTCTCTCCTTAAAACTGTGACCTTGGCTTATACCTGGGTCTTCACATCTGTTTCATGTCCTATTTAGGCGGGAGTCCTACTTTCAAGGTTCACTGAGAACCCCCTGACTTCTTGATTCCATAGTGTGGCTGTGCATTTTCTTGGTTTTAAAGACACCCAATTCACATTATTTGGGAACATTATATGTTCTTGGAGTAGAAATGGATTTAAGCTTATGCTGCTAAGACCGCCATTGTTTGAAATTCACAGGTTCTTTTTAATCTTTTGTATTGTATTTTTACATGTGGTTTAGCAAACATACTCCCATCCTTATAGCAGGTCTCTCATGCCAAGAAACAAACTTGCCAAAACCTCCTGAGATGAATGCAGAAGGTATGTACACACTTACAAAGTTCCTTGTCTCCTCCAAGCCAAACTTGCTTACTGTTCTCTTACCTCAGCTACACTCCATGGCTTCCCTTTGTCTCATGATCATACAGTTTTCGTTCGGCCCCAGCCTATCTTAACCCAGCCCCATCCTGCTCATTTTAATTTCTGCTGATTTTTTTTTTTATGGGTGATAACAAAAAAACAAATTCTGACTGAGCAGTTGCTAGAATTCTAAGAATAATAACAACAGACTAGTAGTCTCTCTAACATAGTTTTACAATGTTTGAAATCAAGATTCAGAATGAACACATCTCTATTCATGAAAACATTCCAGCCTCAATAAGCAAATGAAACACCAAATCTAAAGACCTGTGTGATTTTAATAAGGAAAATGGTCAGTTTTGAGCATGACCTTTTGATCAATGTAAAATGAAATTCGAATTTTCCAGGCTACTGTGCTTTACTCATACTAGGAGTCTCCATTTAGTGCAGTCTCTTTCACTTCTGTGCAAAAGTTGCTGAACACTGGTGGAGAAAAATAATGCTGGTGGTCTCACTGTCCATTTATTTTTTTATTTATTTATTTATTTATTTATTTATTTTTTTATTTTTTATTTATTTCTAGGAGAGAGAGAGAGACAGCATGAGCAGGGGAGGGTCAGAGAGAGAGGGAGTCACAGACTGAAACAGGCTCCAGGCTCTGAGCTGGCAGTCAGCTCAGAGCCTGACGCGGGGCTCGAACCCACGAACCGCGAGATCATGACCTAAGCGAAAGTCGGACGCTTAACCGACTAAGCCACCCAGGCGCCCCTCACTGTCCATTTATAACCTCAGATCTCACATGGACACTCAGGTCTTCCTGGGGCAATCCTTCTGTACAAACCTGTGCGTTCCCACTCTCTAAAATGAGTATTCCTACTTCCCCTGAGACCCCCCACACCACCCCTCCTTATTCTCACTCCCCACTCTTGGCCTCGCCTCATACTTGATTAAGGACACAGAAGCAATCAGATAGGAACATGTTCATCTTTGCCAGCCTTCGGGCCTTTCTGCATCTGTATTCAGAGTCTCTGCCTTTTGCCCTGTTGCTATGGGGGAAGTGTCCGTGCTCTGACATGGAGCTGACAAACCTCCCACCTGTGCTTGGGATTCTGAGCCTTGCCTTCTCAGGGATATTATGGTGATGACAATGTCCTCCCTTTCTCCCGCACCACCGGGCTCTCCCTCTGTTGCGCGTCAGCCCCACTGGCATACCTTTCCTAGTGTCTCCTGACCTCACATCCCACTCCTGCTCCTGCTCCCATTCTTCCCGCCCTCCTTCACAGCATGGATTCTTGAGCTGTCCTACGGGCATCCGGCTTCACACTTCACTCTCCCTACCTGTTCAAATCAGGCTCTGCCTGACTTTTTCTCCCTTGACCTCTATGTTGCCAAATCATTAGCTTAAGCTTCCACCTTTATCTTACTTGATTGCATGCAACATTTGATATGGAAACAATGTTTTTTCTTCCTGAAACACCATCTTATTTTGGCTTCTGTGACATACCCCTCTCCTAGTATCTCTTCTATCTCACTGGTGTTTCCTTCTCTTCTCTTCGGTGGCTCCTTCATGTCAGATCGCACATCTAAATGCTTGCATGGGCCTCTTTCTCTTGTCTATCCAGTTCTAAGACTGTATAGATCATCTCTACACTCATGACTCCGGCATCTCTATCTCCAGCCCACGCTTCCACCTGGAACTCCAGACATGTGCATTTAGTAAATTACTTAATATTTCTACCTAGATTTTTAGTAGCCATGTCAAGCCTAACGGTCAAGAGACAAATCTTAATTCTGTCTTTGCGCCTGTTCCACAACCTCTTCCTCAAGCTTCTCTTTCCCAGTCTTAGCTCAGCATAGGGTGCTATGCTCACCCAGGTGCTTGTGCCAAACCTAACTGTCACCCTTTGCTCCTCTCTATTCCTCTCTTATCCAGCCAATCCAGGAGCAAGACTTGCCAACCTTCCCCTAAAACATATCCCAAATCTGTCTATACCCTTGGGTCTATAATAATCTCTTGTTCAAGGCACTATCAAGCCCCCTCCCCTGGGTTCCTGTAGTGACATCTCTGAATGTCACCTTGCTTCCTATCCACACAGCAGCCACGGTATCTACTCAGATATCCGTAAGATTGTGTTGTTCCTGGCTTCAAATTCACCCACGGGTTCCTACCACATTTAGCCCAAATTGAAACTGTTCAGCCTGGATTATAAAATTCGACATGATCTGCCCCCTGTCCACCCCTCTGATCTCATCTTACACCACTGCCCTGTCAGTGAGCAGCCTCCAACCACATGGCTATAGTTGCTACCTGACACGCCACACTTACTGCTACAAGAGAGCCTTTTCCTCACTGTTCCCTCTGCCCATCTGCTCTTCTCTCTGATCTTTGTACGGCCGGCTCCTACCTGTCATTATCATCTCCTTAGAGACTCTTCTGACCAACCAATATTTTATCTATTTATTCATATTTTGTGAAATCTGCAGTCTAGAACACAGAAAATGTTCAATAAATACTTCTAGACAAATGAACAAATGGAATTTAAAGGGACTTTTATGAGTCTCAGTTGTCCAATATCATTATTATTACTAACAAGAAATAACAGTGGCAATGATATCTTATATATCTTGAATGACTGCTATGTGCCAGGTTCTATTTTAAGTGGTTTATATATATATATATAGAGAGAGAGAGAGATAGATAGATAGATATAGATATATCTATCTATTATTTAATGCTCCAGCAACCCTAAAAAGTAGTTACTATAATTACTCCCTTCTTATACATGAGGAAACAGGCATGGAAAGATTAGGTCATCTCCCTAAGGTCAAAAAACTGACAAATGGCAAAGCCAGGATTCAAACCAGATAGACTAATTTCAAGGTCTTCATGATTAACTGCTTAATATTTTATTATTATGATAATTACTAATACCAATAATGATAAAGCAGCATTAACTGAACATCTATTATGTGCTAGGCACCTAGTTTTCTTTTACTTAGGCTAATTTCATCATTACAACAACAGCCTCATGAGGTAATGTTATTATACTCATTTTATAGAAGCAGAGACAGAGTCAAAAGTTCAATTTCTAGCCTAAGATCACAGAGCAACTGAGTGGCATACCCCAGATGCCAACCCAGACATGCCTCCGAGTCCATGTTCTTTCTGCCATACTACACAGCCCACATCTTCCCCCCAACATATGAATCTTTTCTCATGGCCCATGAACTGTAGACTCAGGGAGACTCTCCTGCTGACTCTGAGAAAGTCCTTCACATTTGCGGTTTCCTCAACTCTTACTCGTTCAACAGGTATTTGGACTATCTGACATATGCTGACGAAGCGGCACGTCCGCGGAGGACCCCAGAGGTCTCAGTGTCTTCTTGGTTTAGCCCGTTCTCACCTGTGAAGAAACTTCTCGTACGTCTGGCGAAAGGCAAACCCTGCCCGCCGCACCCTCACATTTTCCAGGAGTCCGAGATACTCTACTTGGTGCCGGCAGCGTTCATCATCAAATATCTGTGGGGATTTCTTGTCATTGGGTTTGATGCAACGTACATAATAGGGCTCCTAAAGAAATAAATCAGCAAATGATAAGTTTCACTGGAGAAAAATCCCAAACTAAGGATGCTAACGTGTAATTAGTGTTAACTGTGTCAAATTAAGCTCAGTGCCTCTAATTTCTCAGACATATCCTTGTGAATACAGTATTCTCCCTTCCCCTTCAAGACTGGAAGTTCCTGTGCATTTAGCTAAATTTTTGTTTTATTATATTTTAGGAATCATCAGGAATTGTAGAAAGGGGATAAAACTAAGGAGTAAATAGTTGAGACAGGTAAACATTGAGTTTATGTGTATTGATGGAACGTTAAAAAGTTCCAGAAAGAGTAATTTATTTATTTATTTTTTTTTTTAAATTTTTTTTAATGTTTTATTTATTTCTAGGAGAGAGAGAGACAGCGTGAGCAGGGGAGAGTCAGAGAGAGAGGGAGTCACAGACTCTGAAACAGGCTCCAGGCTCTGAGCTGGCAGTCAGCACAGAGCCCGACGCTGGGCTCGAACCCACGAACCGCGAGATCATGACCCAAGCGAAAGTCGGACGCTTAACCGACTAAGCCACCCAGGCGCCCCCAGAAAGAGTAATTTAATAGAAAGAGGCAGGAACCACGGTAAAGAGGAACCAGAGTGAAGAACATAAAACATAAGCACAGCCCTGGCATACAGTAAGTGCTCCATAGTGTCAGCCGCCATCATCGCCATCACCACTGACATCATCACGTTCGTTTGTGCTTTTGAAAAAGAGATTAAAATTTGTAAGCAGAGAAGTCACAAAACCTCCTGTAGGTGTCAGGGACTCTAAGAAAGAGCCCAGCAAGAAATCCTTCCCTCTGGGCCAATTAAACTTTGTACCATGCATCAGATCATAACTCCTCTTAAGTATAAAACTGTGCTGGCATAGATTCTGGTCTGCTGAAAGGTAACAAATTATTACTAGATGAATCAAGGAGGTCAAATGTGTCCTACTTACAGAGTAAAGAGTTACTTTCTCTTCTCTGATCTATTACCTAGCAGACACACAGATGCACTTTAATTAAGAGATAGAGTCCTCTGTAGATAATTAGGCAATTTTGAGCTCCACTGTGGGCTGGAGGTAAAAAGAAGTAGTAAATAATTTAAGAAGTAGAAGAGATTTGAAGAATGTGAAGTTACTTGCATTCTGAACGGAGTGAGTTTTCAACATCCGCACAGGAAGCTCCAAGCATAAATTTATCATGCTGTTTTCCTGATGAAAAAGAATGCCACTTTCTTCCTTTTTCTGGGCCCTACGGTATTGGTTTCCTCCTGCTGCTGCTGCTGCAGACTACCACTGAGACTGCTTGAAAGCACAAAGTTGGACAAAAATAAAGATGGCTGCACTAAGGCTCCAGTGAGGTTAGATTCTGAAGGAACCTTCTTCGTCTCTTCTGCAAACCTCCCTTCTCCCTTCTTAGCCTTTTGCTCCAGAAACCCGTGCCAGCCTAAAGCACGAGGAAGGAGGCTGGTATCACTTACACACGGCTGTCAGAACCGGCTGGATCCTGTATCTCCCTATAAAATGTCCCAGCCCCTTCCTCCAGGAGGGCTTGCAGTTTTTGAAGGCCACGGCCTGCTGCACAAAAAAACTCTCGTTCCCCTTTATCCCAAACTCTGTCTTTGTGTTATACTTCAGCTCTGAAGCACAGAGGTCGGTTTTCGACAACATCACAAATTTGGTGGCTTAAAACAATGCAAATTTATTCTCACACAGTTCTGGAAGTCAGCAGTCTAAGGTGGGTCTCACTGGGCTAAAAATCTTGGTGTCAGCAGGGCTCTTATTTTCTAGAGAACTCACTTTCTTATCTTTTCCAGCTTCTAGAGACTGCCTACATTTCTTGGCTTGTGGCCTCCTTCCATCTTGAAAGCGAGTAATGAACGGCCTGTTGAGTCTTTTGAATGATACCATCTCTCTGGTCTGACTCTTCTGCATCCCTCTTTCCCTTTGAAGGGCTCTTAAATTTACACAGCGCCTACCTGGATAATGCAGGAGAATCTCTTTATTTTAAGGTCGAAAATCAGCAATCTTTACTCCATCTGCAACCTTCATTCTACCTTGCCATGCAATATAACTTGTTTGCACATTCTGGGGAGCAGGGTCACCAACAGAATATGGCAGAAGTGATACTGGGTTACTTGTGGAGACTCAGCCTTGAGAGGCTTTGAATTTTTGGAACACTTCTTCCATCATGTGAAGAAATCGAGGACTAAAAACTGTATGAAGAAAGAGGCCAAGCTGTCCCAGTCATCCAGCCATGGCGTGTGAGCGAGCCCTTTTAGACCATGCAACCTCAGCTGACTAGAGCCACTTGGTGAGCCCAACAGAACTGGCTGGTCAACCCACCAAATCATGAGACACAATACACTGTTGTTCAAGGCACTAGATTTTAGGGTGATTTGTTAAGTTAGTAGATGACTGATACTTCTTCCCTATTCTGGAACATCAATCCTTGGCTCAGGTATTAAGCAGAGGATCGACATTATTATAAAGTACAAGCAGAATCTTACTTTAGAAAATAGTGATGAGTGATCAAATGTTCACTGAATCTGTAATGGAAGATTTATATGGGGAGACTGCAGCTCACTTTTTAAATCTTTTTTTTTTAATGCTTATTTATTTTTGAGAGAGAGAGAGAGAGAGAGAGAGCAAGCATGAGTGGGGGAGGGGCAGGGAGAGAGGGAGACAGATCAGAGGCAGGCTCTAGGCTCTGAGCTGTCAGCACAGAGCCTGACATGGGGCTCACTCTCACGAACTATGAGATCATGACCTAAGCCAAAGTTGGACATATAACCGACTGAGCCACCCAGGCGCCCCAGTGTGGCTCACTTTTTAAAAGTTTAAGTAAATTTATAACAACTTTAATGAGATGGGAGGGAAGGGGTACTAATTATCTGAGGATTTTCTGCGAGTTTCCTGGCATACAGGGCTTTTACTGCTTGATGAATAAACTAAGAGAAGTGTCACCGAGCAAAGCAAACAACAAAATGCTACTAGATCTATCTACACACTTTGGCAGTGGTGAACAAGGTAAGCATCACACGTGTTGAAAGAGGAGCCCTCTTGCATTGCTGGTGGGAATGCAGACTGGTGCAGCCACTCTGGAGAACAGTAGGGAGGTTCCTCAGTAAACTAGAAATAGAACTATCCTATGATCCCACAATTGTACAATTAGGTATTTACCCAAAGGATACAAAAATACAGATTCAAAGGAGTACATGCATCATAATGTTTATAGCAGCACTATCAATGATAGCGAAACTGTGGAGAGAGCCCAAACGTCCATCAATTGATGAATGGATAAAGAAGATGTGGTATATATACACAATGGAATATTACTCAGCCATCAAAAAGAATGAAATCTTGCCATTTGCAATGATGTGGGTGGAACTAGAATCTATTATGTTAAGTCAAATGAGTCAGCCAGAGAAAGATAAATACTATATGATTTCACTCATACGTGGAATTTAAGAAACAAACAGAAGAACATATGGGAAGGGGGTGGGGAGAAAAGAGAGAGAAACAAACCACAAGAGACTCTTAACAATAGAGAACAAACTGAGGGTTAATGGAGTGAGGTGAGCAAGGGAGAGGCTAGATGGGTGATGGGTACTAAGGAGGATACTTGTTATGATGAGCACTGAGTGTTATATGTAAGTGATGAATCACTGATTTCTATTTCTGAAACCAATATTGCACTGTATATTGGCTAAAATTTAAATAAATGCATCTAAATAAATAAATGTATTTATTTTACAAAAAGAGAATAAACATCACACAGAATCAGGATACTCGGGCTTCCATTGTCTCTGCTCTTAACTAGCTATGATGGTCTCTCTGGACCTAATAATCTAATTTATGAAAAGAGGGTATTAGGGGTTCCGCTTCAGTAATGACAGACTAGTTTAAACCAACACCCACACTGGGGGCATCTAGAATCGGCAATTCAAGTATTTTAAAACTTTTGCTTGAAGACAGTGGAGGATTACAGTGGCCAGAATCTAGAAGGAGGGGGAAGCCATGGAGGTTTTCTAGTTTGAGAAGTCCCTCTTCCTGGGGGAATCTGCCGACTCCAGAGGAAATAGACGGGGCCTGGGGCGAGGCTCTGGCAGCCTCGGGGGCTGGCAGGACAGAGATCAGAGAGTGGGGCCTGAGAGGAGCAGGTCATGGGTAAACGGCTCTCACGCTGGGCTGGGACCTGGAGAGGCTGTCACTAGCAATGAAGGTGAGTCCGAAGTGGGCAGTCCCTGCCGGGACTTGAGATGGAACAGCTGGTTTAGAATACTAGTGCTTGCAGTTGCCTAAAAGGAGCAAAGGTAAATCTTTCCTGGAGAAAGACTACATAAACTTAGGCCTCCAGTTATCTCTATAAACAATTCTGCCAATACCACGTTGGGAGCAAGATAAAAATTGCCCAGACACATAAGGAACCGTGATAACAAGAATTAGAAACAGCAAATCAACATACAAAAAGAAACAGACCTACGGAGATTCAGATATTGGAGTTATCAGACAGAACAAATAACTATGCTTACCATACTCAAGACAACAAAAGACAATATTGAGATTTTTTTGAGAACAAGAAACTATAATAAAGAACAATCAAATGAAAAACCTGGGACTGAAAAATACAATGATGGAAACCGAGAAGTCAGTGGATCAGTAGAGGAGTAGATTATAAACAGCTGAAGGCGGGTGAGAAGAAATTCCCCAGGATGAAGCATGGAGAGACAAAAGAGATGGAAACAAAAAGAAGCAAGGTTTATTAAAAGGCATAGCAGATATATGAGATGGTCTGAGTAAGTCCTGAAGGAGAAGAGACAGAAGGCGCAGCAGCAGTATTTGAAGAGCTAATAGCCAAGAGCTTTGCAAAACTGATGAAAACCAAACTGTGACAAATTAAAGAAGTCCTATGAATTATGAGCAGGATAAAAAAATTCTTCACTTAGGAAAGTTGTAGTAAAACTTCTGACTACCAGAGAAAAGCAACCAGAGGAGAAAAGATTCATTATCTTAAGGAGCAATGAACAGACTGACAGCTGACTTCTTGCAAGAAACCATGGGACCCAGAAGACAAAGGAGTATTATCTCTGAAGTGCTGAAAAAACTGCCAACATAGAACTTTGCACCCAGCAACAATATTCTTCTCAAATGAAAACAGTATACAATATTTTCAGGTAAACAAAAGCAGAGACTCTGTCAACAACAGACTTCAAATATAAATGGATGAAATTCTGGCATAAGAAAAATGGTACCAGATGAGGGTCAGTGGTACAGAAAGAGGAAAAAAGAAGTGATAAATTGGTAAGTCTAAACAGATACTGACTATACGTAGTAAAAATAATGATGATGATGTCATCTTGCTGGCCACACACACACACACACACACACACTTAAATACAATAGCATAGAAGTTGAAAGGAAGGCAAATGGAATTAAAATATTTTATGGACCTTGCACTGTCCAGGGAAGAGGTAAAAGCACCAAATAATATGAGATTTTTTATATTCAAGAATGGAATTGTAATCAATCAAATAACCACCAAAACAATATTGTGATAGAAACCTTCCAGCATAATAAAGAATAATCACAACACTGAGTGGCAGGGGTCAGAGGGTAAGGAAAGGGTGCCTTCTGAAGTTTAAATATTCTGACTTAAAACACTCATAGGCCACATGTGGCAGGAGTCTACTCAGGACAAACGGCTTGCCACCAGAAGTGTCACAGTCCTTGCAGCAGTCCACACAGCAGTCAGGTGACAGCTTAGGGGCAAAGAGATAAGATCCACATTGGGTGGGCATGGAAAGTGTCCTTGGTTTAAAAGCCTCATGCCCCATAGTATCTAATATCCCTTAAAATAGGTCTGAAGACATAGCTTCCAGGGTTCTCAAAAGGGACATGCTTAATACAAGAGTCACCATACTCAGGGAAGCCCACATATGTCATCCCCACCAGACATTTATTATTCTCTCAGTAGAGATGCAATTTACAAAGAGGGGCAATTTTTATCATAAGAAATGTTTCACAGTAATACTGTCGATATACATCTTACAGGGGTAACAGAGGAAGAGAGTTAGAAATTTAACCAAGGTTTAGTTGTGAAGCAGAAGGAACAGAATTTTGTTTACCCTTTGCCCATAATAACCAATCTAAAAGAAGATTAGAAAGGAAAGAAGAAGAAATACAGAAGCATCAAACAGAAAGCACTAACGAGACAGCCCATTTAAATGCAACATACAGAAACTACATTAAAAGTCATGTAGAGTAATGGACTAAATGTATATTCAAAAGACAAAGATTGTCGGGGCGCCTGGGTGGCTTAGTCGGTTAAGCGTCCGACTTTCGCTTAGGTCGTGATCTCGCGGTTCGTGGGTTCGAGCCCCGCGTCGGGCTCTGTGCTGACTGCCAGCTCAGAGCCTGGAGCCTGTTTCAGTCTGTGACTCCCTCTCTCTCTCTGACCCTCCCCTGCTCACGCTGTCTCTCTCTCTCTCTCTCCTGGAAATAAATAAAACATTAAAAAAAAAATTCAAAAGACAAAGATTGTCAGATTGCATAAAAAACCAAATCTTACTATGTGCTACTTAAAACACACATACTTGAAAAATAGGGTTACAGAATGTCAAAAGTAAAAGGGTGGACACCGATATACCACTCAAACCTGGCCAAGAGAGAAGGTGGAATAACTATTTTATTCATGCAAAGCTGACTTGAAGGCAAAAAGTGATACAGAAATAGGCATTTCATAGTGATAAATAACTCAAACACTAGGAAGAAATAATAGTTGTAACTTGAACAAGGCCTAAATAAAGTCTTAAAAAATATTTAAGGCAAAAACAAAAGACACAACAAGGAAAAGCAGGCAAATTCAGAATCACAGTAGATTTTGTCACGTTTTGGCATCGACAAAACTAAGAACTTAGTAAGAATTGGACAACAATATAATTAGCAAACTCGATCTAATGGATGTGTATAGAGTATAACACAAGTTATTTCCATATATATAAACAAAATATATAAAGAATATTTAACAAATTTCTGAGGATTGAAATCACACAGAGTATATATCCTCTGACCAAATGAGATTAAGTTAGAAATCAAGAGCAAAAGGATAATTAGAAAATCTTATACGTTTGGGAATTAAGAAATATAATTCTAAATGACCTTTGGGTTAAAAAGAAAATTACAGTGTGAATTTAGCAATATCCTGAACTTGATAATTTATAAAATTATGTGGGCAAAGCAATCTTCATATAAGGTATCATTGGAGTAGTATAAGTAACTTTACTGAACAGAAAGAAACCAGTTAAATGGAATTTAACCAGTAATGACTGATTATGCACAGGAAGGGTTAACACTGGATTAGACACTAATGACCAACTAAGGGGTGGGGGATGCCTATCCATCCTGTTTAGTAATATAAAATCTTCAGTTAAGGAATCTCTATATTTAATCAGCATTCTATCTCAATTTATAAATGCCACCTCCTCTCTCATTTATAAATACCCAGACTGACTCAGCCTAAGAAACCCTAAATTTGACAAATTCAAGTGTCTTATAAAGATTAAACTGAAAAAGTTAATACTGATCTTATTCTCTCGCATGTTTTAACCTGTTTCTCCCTATATTTTATGTAAAAAAAATTATTTGTGAAAGTACATTGATCGTTCAATGTATTAGCCAGAAGACACCGTATTTAGGCATCTGCCTAACTAACTTGCTTTGAAAATGCTGCCAAATAGAGTCACAGACAAATTCAATTTCATTTAATAATTTACCATTGTTTAGGGTGCACCTTATAAGATATCAAGAGATATGTAAAATTAGTAGAACTCACTCCCTATATTTAAAAGATTTTTAATCCATGTGGGGAGACAAGGCATGCATTGTGTACAATGTGTAGATTCTGAGACAAAGTGAGGAGTCAGGAACAACTTCTACTTCTGGTGGTGGAGGACTAAGCAATGCTACAGCCTTCCTGATGAAGTCACTAGGAAAAGCACTAGACAGATATAGGGTGGGGAGGGTGGGGGGATCTTCTTAAATGCATCAAAAAGCTAGTAAGATAACCAAGATGAGAGTAAGAGTGCAATGGAAAGGGCTGGGGCGGGGATTCAGGGCTGTTTTCATCTGGACAGATAGCCATGAGGCTACCACAGCTTCTGACAGTCTTGTGGGGCCAGGGGGCTGCAGGTTGGAGCCCAAGGCCACGGATAAGGGACACTGGTCTGCAATCCTGAAGAGCTAATCCTGGGAGTCTGAGGTGAATGGAAAACAATTTGGCCCATCGCTGAGCCACTCCAGATCCTGAAATTGGATTGAGGTGACCCCGGATTGTCAGACTTTGTCTGATAGATCTTTACTAACTTAAACTTTCAATTTTTCTGGATTCTTTTTCTTTGACCAGATTTGACCATTTGTATCCTTTTTTTTTTTTTTTTACATTCAGTGTAATCACTACTGTATTTGGATTTATTTCTAACATCTTAATTTATCCTGGCTTTCCTATGTTCTTTAGTCTCCTCTTTCCTATGTTTTACAGCACTGTTTATTTCTCATTCTGCCCCCATCCCAATGCATTTCTATTCTTTTAATGACTACATGAAGAAATTTAATATACTTTTGTGTGTTATTAGAATTATAAGCTAAGTAATGTTTTTATTATTTTTCTGAACCAAAACCTTAAGCACTTGAATTCTAACCCCCTACTCTTCTAATTTATATACTATTATTGTGCTACTTAATTCTTTAAAAAAAATTTTTTTAATGTTTTATTTATTTCTGAGAGAGAGACAGCAAGAGGAGGGGAGGGTCAGAGAGAGAGGGAGATACAGAATCCGAAGCAGGCTCCAGGCTCTGAGCTAGCTGTCAGCACAGAGCACAACACAGGGCTCGAACCCAGGAACCATGAGATCATGACCTGAGCTGTAGTTGGACACTTAACTGACTGAGCCACCCAGTCACTCCTATGCTACTTAAATCTAATCTGTATTTTTTTAGGCTTATTTTTATTTGAAAGCAAGTGGGGGAGGGGCAGAGGGGCAGAGCCAGGGAGAGAATCCCAAGCGGGTTCTGCGCTGTCAGCACAGAGCCTAATGTCAGGCTCGAACTCATGAACTGTGAGATCATTACCTGAGTGCAAGAGTCAAATGCTGAACTGACTGAGCCACCCCGGCACCCCTATTCTAGTCTGTAGTTTTAATCCAATATTATTTTACAGTTTATTTATACATATCCACCTATTTATCAATTTCTTTGCTTTTCTTTTTGCATTTTAGACTTTCATTTTGTATACTCTTCCTCCATCCTGATGTATATATCCTTTAGAACTTCCTTCAGTGTGCTTGTAACCCTTTCTTCTTTTTCAGAAAGATTCTTTATTGTGTCTTTATTCTTGAAACATATATTCATTCTCTTTGTACAGAATTTTGGTTTACAGATCTTTTCTCTCAGCCTGTTATTCTTTTAAGTGGATCTGCTTTTAAGGCATTTTCTTAGTCTTTGATGTTCTGAGACTTCACAATGTGCTTAGATGCAGATTTCTTGTAATTGTTCCAGCTTGGGATATATACCAGACTTCCTGACTCCAGAGAGCATTATATTTCATCACTGTTGAAATTCTCAGCAATTTATCATTCAATATTGCTCTGCCCATCCTCTCCTTTCCATGAGTAACTGATTAGATACACATTAGACCTTTTCATTTTGTCTTCCATGGTCCTTAGTAGTGTTTCTTTTTGTTTCATTTCTTGGTCTAAGTAGAATCCTGGATAATTTCCCCAATTCTTTCTTTCATTTCTCTATTCTCTCTTCAGCTTTGTCTAAACTGATGTTAAACCTATCATTGAGTTTCTAATTTTAATTTCTATCAATTGCTTAGTTACTTGCTTTTTCTCATATTTTTTGGCCTTTGATTTCTTGAAACATACTAAGCATTCTTACATTTTATTTCTGATAATTCCATTCTAGGAAGTTTTCACGACTCTGAGTCTTGTTTAGTCTGACTCTTGGACCTGGTACTTTGTTGCTGTGTGTAGTAATTCTCTGCGGTGAACTCATTTTCCTTAAAACTTTATCTGTGGGAATTCTTTAAGGTCTGATATGAGTGTAGTTCTTCAAAGAAAAAAACTGTGCTTGCTTCTATCTGATGCTTGGGGATACTCAACCCTGACTATTTCAAATTAAATTGTTGGCTTAACCTTTTTAGGCCATCCAGGTAGTGTGAATTTGGATTGAAAACTTCATGAAAACTGAAAATTTACAATTATAAATTCTCAAGGAGTGTTTACTCCTGCCTTGGCTCAGTGCCATGGGCCAATATAGGCAGTTTTTCTTTCAGATAATGAGGGATTATTTCTCATTCATCTTAGATGTATCCCTTTGAGGATGCAGCCCTTTGGAGACCTGCCCATGTGTGTGCGTGCATGTTCATAAATAACCGCTTATTAGACACTCTACTTTGGGCAAGCCCTGGGCTTCACTTGAGGACCCAACCTTGAACACCTATGCCCAAAGTTACCTACTTCAGCAAGTCCCCAAAGAGACAGCATATTCTTTTTCTCTTAACTTCTGCCTTCACTTAGTCCCTGGCCTGCATGTTCCTTACTTTCTTGTTCGTTCATGGCTACATTTCAAGAAGTGGATTTCTGGGGCGCCTGGGTGGCTTAGTCGGTTAAGCGTCCGACTTTCGCTTAGGTCATGATCTCGCGGTTCGTGGGTTCAGGCCCCGCGTCGGGCTCTGTGCTGACTGCCAGCTCAGAGCCTGGAGCCTGTTTCAGTCTGTGATTCCCTCTCTCTCTGACCCTCCCCTGCTCACACTGTCTCTCTCTCTCTCTCCTAGAAATAAATAAAAACATTAAAAAAATTAAAAAAAAAAAGAAGCGGATTTCTATGTTTTACTTAACATTTTAGTTGTTTTCAGTTAGTTTTCGTAGGCTCTTTCTTCATCATGCTCCCAGCAAACACATTACTCATATATATTAAGACCTTCCCATGTTCCTAGAGGAAACTGATCTAATTTTATTTTCTCACATTAACCTAGTTTGAAGGTAATATTAATCTCATAAAATAAGTTGGTAGTGGTCTCTCTTTTTCCTATCCTCCAAAAACAGTTTATATATAATAGGAATTATTGGCTTCTTGGTGGATTTATAAAATGTATCTGTAAAACCATCTGGGCCTCATGTTCTTGGCAAAGCTGGGAGAAGGCAGACTTCAGATTAGTGATTCAGAGTCTTTAAGGTTACTAATTTATTCAGATTTTCCATGTCTTCTTGAGTTAATTTTGATAACATATTTTTCTAGAAAATGAGTTTTTCAAGTTCACTGGCATATAATTGTTCACAATATTCTATGCCTTATAAAATTTCTATATTATATGAATACCCCTTTAATTCATAATACTTTTTCTTTTTTACCAGTTTCATTAAAGGCTTGTCTATTTGACTAGTGTTTTGACCTATTACTTTTAATTTTTTATATTTAAACATCATTTTCTTATTTCTTTAGATTTTCTTTCGGATTCTTTTTCTGGTTTCTTGAGTGGAGAGGTGAACTTAACTCATTTACTTCCAATCTTGTTTTTCTAATAAAGGTATAACAAGTCAATCACTTTAGCAGTATTCTACAGATTTTGATGAAATCTTTATCATGTAGGTCCATGTATTTTATAATTTCCACTGTGGTTTATTCTTCAATATGTGAGTTATCTAGGAGAGCATTTTTTCCTCAAGTTCCCAAGCACATTAAAAAAAAAATGCTGCCCTTTATTTTAACGTGCTGTGAGGATGGAGACTGTATCTAAATGGTTATGATTTCCTTTGTGATCTAGTATGTGGTCAATTCTTGGAAATAGTCTATGTATACTTGAAAGGGATATGTATTTCCTGTTCCCTGGGTGTAGCATTCTTTTGATCCATTTAAAGTTTAAATTTGGTTTTCACCATTTCTGCGTTCTCGTCTGCTTGAAACATCAGTTTCTGGTACAGTTGGTTTAAAATCTCCCACAAGGATTGTGAACTTGTCAATGTCTCCTTTGAAATTTTTTTCAGGTTCTTTTTTTTATTTTTATTTTTTTGCTTTATGGAGTTCATGGATAATCACAGCTATATTGGTAGGTACTTAGTTCAAAATGACTGTACTGTCTTGGGTATTTTCATTTATTGTTATTAATCTCTTTATTTGTATTAATACTTTTTGTCTTAAATTCTAGTTCTCTCACATTAATGTTGCTTTTAACCATTTTTTGTGTGTGGGGGGGGGAGGTCTGACACATTTTTGCCCACCTCTTCCTTTTTCATCTTTCTGCAAACTGTTCTATCTTGGTGCCCCCTAGACAAGCATATACCTAGATTCTCCCTCTGTCTCGTCTTGTTAGTCTGTTTACATTTACGGTGAATACCAACTATTTACATTTATTCTGTGTTTTCTAAAAGTAACGTTTTCCTTTGTTGTTTCCCCACCCACCTTCCTGCCTTCTACGGGGCTGAGAGGATGTCTTTATTCTTCTTGTCCCTGTTCCCTCCCTCATTCCCGCTCCTCCACGAACACCCAGACTGGGAAGCCGTAGCACAGACTGCCAGGCTCGGTGCCTACCTCATATTCAGCATCTTTTTTTTTTTTTTTTTTTTTGCAACAGAATACTTACTTCTAGCTAGGTGGACTGCTGACCAGAATAAAAATGCACTTCCCAGGTTCCCTGGTAACTTGGTAGAGAAAATGAGATGTAGCCAACATGCTGTGTGAGACACCCAGGAAGTCTCTTAGAAAGGGAAGAAGCCCCAGCTGCCATCTGGGGCCAGGAGGATGGATGCCAAGCACTAGTGCGGTTGAACAGAAAGACAGAAGGAAGCGAGGTCCCTAACGACCTTAAGGCTGACATACCTGTCCTGGAATACCTTCTGTACTTTATTCACAGGAGAGAGAAATAAATGTCTCTCTTGTTGGAGCCACTCATTGGGGCGGGGGGGGGTGTCTTTCTTTTATTAGCAGCTGAATGCAATTCTTGATACAGAAATTACAGATGGTTCTACAATTTCTATTTTTATTTAGAAAGAGGGAGTATGCATGAGAGCAGGGGAGGGGCAGAGAGAGGGGGAGAGAGAATCCTAGGTAGGCTCCATGCTGGGCATGGAGGCCCCCGAAATGGAGCTTGATTTTATGACCCTGAGATCATGACCTGAGCTGAAATCAAGAGTCAGACACTTAACTGACTGAGCCACCCAGGCACTCCTAAAATTTGTGTTTTAAAAATGCAATTTTAGAAAATAAAGGTGATTCTCTTCCAGTTAATGAACTATATCTAATATATTTTATAAATTATAACATATTCTATAAACATGTTTTATAAACTTCCGTGTCCTATCCTGTTTCTTCTGTCACACGCCCTCCTTCTAGGTTCACCTTCCCTCTTGCAGGATGACGCAGGTTGGAGCTGACATGCACAGAGAAGCTAAGAGACAAGAGGAAGACTTCTAACGGTGTTCTGGTCTTCGGTCCGGGTATCCTCACCCCTGCCTTTCTGGAGGTTTGATTCCACAAGCCAACTAATTGTGCTTATTTGTCATTATGTGGGACCAAAGAACCCTGACAAAAGGAAATAGAAAGCTACTAAACAGATGTGTTCTTGTGCATTTGCCTAATTTATCCACAGTGAAGTAACCAGAAACAGTATAGGTTTAAATTCTTAGAAAGGAAATTGTTAAAAAAAAAAAAAAAAGGAAAAAAAAAAAAGGTTAGTAATGAAAAATAAAGTACACATGAAAAGCACCAGAACAAAGAGAGAGGAGAAAAAGAAAGAACTAAAAATAATGAGCCCCAGAATGCCGCCTAATTTATCAAACTTATCAACAACAGCAGTTTGGGCTAGAAATCTGCTCTTTAATGAGGGGAAACAGACTAAAGTTATCAAACAGTATTAGACCTGAAAGGAACAATAAAAAGCAGAAGCAATGGTCAATAATACAACATTTTATTTCAACTATTTGCAACAGCTTAAGGACAACACTTAAATACTACACTTCCTCTTGAGATTCTAGCTGGTCATTTTATATATGGTCACGAGATACAGATGGCATATTACTATTTTTTTTAATCTTTATTTCCTTTGGGAGAGAAAGAGTGTGAGTGGGAGAGGGGCACAGAGAGAGAAGGAGAGTGACCTGAGCCCAAAGAGTAGGACATTCAACTGACAGAGCCACCCGGGTGCCCCTGGCATATTACTATTTAATTCAAGATTTTTTTTTAAGCCAAACCCTCTCTTCAGTATAGGACTGAAGCTCATTTTGTCAAGCACACACTCTACTTTAGTTATATACATATATTTTTTAAAGATCTCACAAAGAGTTTCCCTTTGTCAACAACAGAAAAAGCTCAAATTTAACAAAAAGCATTTCATCTGGCACACAAACAACTCTTTCACCCAGCCATGTTGAAAAAAAAAAACAGGGAGAAGAATTCTATTACAACATTCATTTTAAATACATATCCTTTGGCACGATTTATCATAATGACCTAAAAGTGAATCCTGCATCATTCTCTATAACATGTATCAAGAGGGAACCAATGACACCAAATGGTGCCGACTACCATCAAAAGTGGTGATAAAATGGATATGTAGAAAAGAAAATAATTACCTTTGATGCAAGGTTGTCCACCAAAGCAATCATAGAATTCTTAAACAAGGTGGCAGCAGTTAGAGGTCGCTTGGTTACCTCTGTAATACTCAGTTTGCCTTCGGGCCACATATTCTTCAGCACAGGATTTGAACTGAGAAGCACAGAAAGAGCAATGCGAATGTTACATTCAAATAAGCTGAACAGAACCTGCTAAGGGCTGCAACCTGGAGCCACAAGTGGACTGCACCCTGGGGCCACATGTGGACTGCACCCTGGAGTCACAAGTGGACTGCACCCTGGAGTCACAAGTGGACTGCAGACCAGAGTCACAAGGCCTACTTGGAAAAAAGAATCCATCCAGAAAATTATGCTGAGAAAGCGTAGTGGCAGATACCATATCACAGATGGAAAAGATGTGTCCAAACTATCCTGCATTTAAAAAATTCTTGGGGCACCTGGGTGATTCAGTTGGTTAAGTATCCTACTCTTGATTTCAGCTCAGGTCATGATCTCATGGTTTGTGGGTTCACGCCCTGTGTCAGGCTCTGCTGACAGGAGCCTGCTTGGGATATTCTCTCTCTCTCTCTCTCTCTCTCTCTCTGTCTACCCTGACCCTCTCTCCCTCCCTCCCCAAATAAATATGTAAACTTAAAGAAAAAAGAGATTCTTGGGGCACCTGGCTGGCTCAGCTGTGGAACATGTGACTCGATCCTGGGGGTCATGAGTTCAAGCCCCATGTTGGGTGCAGAGATTACTTAAATAAATAGACTTCAAAAAGTTCTTTAAGCTTCTTAAAGTGATATCTATATTATCAT
The DNA here is from genome assembly GCF_003009895.1 of Hyaena hyaena. Classification (NCBI taxonomy): domain Eukaryota; kingdom Metazoa; phylum Chordata; class Mammalia; order Carnivora; family Hyaenidae; genus Hyaena; species Hyaena hyaena. Next base: position 1,250,892 of record NW_024080642.1, on the reverse strand, counting down.
TACCTAGGATCCTCAAATGATTAACACATTTCTTACTATACATAAAATCCAAAGATTTGGGTGGTCCCTGGAGGAGGACAAGCCATTAGTGAAAACCGATACGCAATGTGGCATGGCAGAAAACACGGGCGCGAAAGCAGCTTCTTGTCGTAAGAAACTCACACAGAATAGATAACATGACAAAAAGCCAGCTCCCTCTAACAAGACAGACAGGAATATAAAAGAACCATGTATACACTGCCATCTAGTAAGTCCCTCACTGCAGCTGAATCTGCGCACTCATTTATTGACAGTTACAGTATTTTATCGATGTGACACTAAGAGCGTTGCCATCCAATTCCTATGGTGTACTTCAGGCCAGTTTCAAGGCTAAAAATTATACAGAAATCATTAGTTAGCTCTGTGGACTTATTTTCTAAAACATGCATGGTGGTCTCAACTCCGATTTGCTTCCTGTTTCATTTTGGGTGCCTTTGATTTTAAAGTAACTGGAACTTAAAATGCTACTTCCTAAAAACTTTCCTCCTTCCTTCCCTCCTCCCTTCCTCTCTTCTTTCCCTCACTCCCTCCCTCCTTCCTTCCTTCCTTTCTGTCCTTCCCTCCCTCCTTCCTCTCTCCCTTCCTTCCTTCTTTCCCTCCCTTCTTTCTCTTCCTAACCCCTTCCTTACTTTCTTCTTTCTTTCCCCCTCCTTTCCTTCTTTCCTCCCCTCCTCCCTCTCTCTCTCCTATCTGTGCACAGTTGACACATGACGTTACATCAGCTGCAGGTGTACAACACAGTGACTCCACATCTCTACATGTTATGCAGCCGTCACCACAAGTAGCTACCATTTGTCACCCTACAATGCTATTTGTCAGAAATCTTTTTTTTTTTTTTTTTTTTTTTTAATACTTGGGGGCTGAGAAGAGAGAGAAAGGACTCAGCAAGGACATTCTCTGCTACCTGCTAACTGTATTTACTACGGCCATCGCTTTGCCCGCTGTTCTTTCCCTGGTGTAAAACTGAGAAAACTGAGGTGGCTCCCCAAATACCTAGTAGCCTTCTGCACGAAGAGGCTCAAAATAACAGCTGTGAGATGCTAGAAAAAATGCCCAGAGAGCAGAGAAGATAAATGGGGGGCTGAAGACTGACCACGTCTGTGCAGAGCGGTACTTCCACCCCTCACTGCTGCCAGCGAGTGGTGCTGACTACCATTGGAAACGGCGCTAAAACAGTCCCATGATCTGTGTGTGGCTCAGGGACCCCGTTTTACTCCTTTCTGCTCCTAGTCCCTAGTTTTCCAGTGATGCACGCAACCATCACGTTATAGCATAAAGGCATACTGTTTTTCCCAAAATCTTCCATTCTTGTCTTTAGCAGAGAGAGAATTTAAGGCAATGGTTTTCAACCATTAGCGCAGAGGGGGCCTGGATGTCTCCCTGACACTTACTAAATAGAATTTCCAGAAAGTAGAACATGTGTCCTTTGAAAATTCTGATGCAGACCAAAGACTGAAGATCACAGACTTTGGGTCCATGCAGTTTCTGCCCCAAATTCCACCTTACTCACTGTTGGCCATACTGAGAGATTATTCCCATATTACTTTGTAAATGGAGGGAAGGGAGAAGGTTGGAAATGAAGGTAATGAGATGTTTATTACAATTACTAATAAATAACAGAATTCATACATAGTGAATCAAGAGATCCATACAGTCATTCTAAAGAGAAAAAACTTTTCAGGCCAGTAAGTCATGAATGTAATATTAAAATAGTTTTCAAACATCTAAAAGAACCCTTTTCTTAAAAGGAAATCTTATTTATCCAGAAACCCAGCAGGTTTAAGAGAGAAGACAGAACTCACGTGGCTTAGTAGTGAGATAGTAAAGAGTGAAGTCTGTGCACCTGGCATGTCAGCTGCTCGCCCCTTTCCTCTCCATTTACACACACAAGCAAGTAAGCATTATGGATTCTATGGGTAATACATTTCACTTTCAATTAATAAACTAGAATTCTCACTGCTATCTGACTCCCCAAGCAGGTTTTCTAATAGGGGAGAACAGCCTGTTATACCAATGCAGATACTCCATTCCATGTGACGGTCAGATTTTTCACTGGAAATAAACCCACACACAGCTTTGTTTCTACATTAATCCTGTGAGCCTGGGATTATGTGAGCACACCACTAGAAGATGGAGCTGTTCACACTGAGCTGGACCTGTGGGGGCCCGAATAAATTCATGAAGGTAATGAATGCTGGGGTGCCTGGGTGGCTCAGTCGGTGGAGCGTCCGATTTTGGCTCAGGTCATGATCTCGCCATTCGCGAGTTTGAGTCCCACATCAGGCTCTGTGCTGACAGCTCTGAGCCTGGAGCCTGCTTCAGATTCTGTGTCTCCGTCTCTCTCGGCCCCTCCCTTGCACTCTGACTCTCTCTCTCTCTCTCAAAAATAAATAAACATTAAAAAAAAAAAAAGAAATAAAGGTAACAAATGCCACCTTCTATAGCCTCTTGCTACACAGCCTGACTGCCTTCCCCTGGCAACACACGCTGATATTGCCACTGGCAGACGAAGGCCATTTTTCCAATTTGATTTTGCCATTACCTACACAGAGCAATGCCAGACTGTGTCATTTGTCCCTCAAAATGGGTGCATTTTATCTGAGAGTTCAAGCACTGGAACTCCTTTCTGAAAGTCCCTTCTCCCCATGACCAGTTCTTACACAGAACCCTCTCGCGTTCCCATGTCTCTATAACTTTCTGGTGCTGAGAGCTTCATCGCTTGGTGGCTTCATCATCCATACGGACTAACCATTTAATAGCAAAACTTCTTGAAAGAACCATTTAAACACAATGTCTCTACATTCTCACTGTCCATATTCTCTGGAGCCCACTTCAATCAGACATTTGTTTTCACGACTCTGCTGAGACCAGGGCTGTCAAGGGTCTGACTGACCTTCACGTCAGCAAATCCCATGGTTAATCTTGGCCCTCACATCATTTTGCTTTTGATTGTATTTCACACAGCTTATAATTTTTTCTTAAAGCACTTTTTGGGGCACCTGGGTGGCTCAGATGATTAAGCATCTGACTCCTGATTTCAGGTCATCATCTCACAGTTCACGGGATTGAGCCCTGTGTTGGGCTCTGCATTGACAGTGTGGAGCCTGCTTGGGATTCTCTCTCTCTACCCCTCCCCTGCTCTCCCTCTCAAAATAAATATTTTAGAAAATCACTTTTTCTTTTGGCTTGGCCTCTGTGACACTAGATTCTGATTTTCTTCCTACTTCACTGGCAGCCCTGTCTCCTCTGCTAGTTCCTTCCTTTTTGCTTGACTCTGAATGCTGGAGAGTGTCCGGGATTAGTCTTTTTGACTTCTTCTCTTCTATTCATCTGTGCTCACCCTCATTAATCTTATGGCTTTAAATACTGTCAACAGACTAGTGACCATGAATTTATATCTCCAATTCCTCCTGTACCACAAGTTCCAGATGCAGACCTGCAATTGTCTAACTGGCATTTCCAGTGGAATGTCCAACATTATAATACGTCCAAGACAATACGCTGATCTCTCCCACCCAGTCAGCCCCTCCCATGGTCTTCCCCACCTCAAGCATCCCTTCCCCATTGCTCAGGCGTCATCTCAGATTTCTTTTTTCTGTCTCACACCACACATCCTATCCATCAGCATATCTTGTTGGCCTCACTTTTTGTCTGAATTACTAAACTAGTCTATTTGGTCTCTTCATTTCTACTCTTGCCCTTTATAGTATGTGTTTTACATAGTAGCCCTAGTGAATTCTTTAAAATATAAATCGTGCTCTGTCATAAATTCCAATGACTTCTCTTCCTACTTCATCCTTACCTTGGCTCACAGACTCTTCATGATCTGCGCCCCGCTGACCTTCTTAAATTCATTCCGTATTACTCTCCCCACCTGACATTCTGCTTTTGGCAGCACTAGCCTGTTCTCAAGATACCCATGCTCACTCCCACCTTGGCGCCTTGGCACTGGCTGCTCTCTGCCTGGAATGCTCTCCTCCACCACGTGTTTGTGGCTTACTCCCTTACTTCATTCAGGTCTCTGCTCAAAAGTCACATATTTTTTTAATGTTTATTTATTTGAGAGAGAGAGAGAAAGGGCATGAGTGGGGTAGGGGCAGAGAGAGAGGGAGAGAGAGAATCCCAAGTCAGTTCTGTGCTGTCAGTGAAGAGCCCAATGCAGGGCTCAATCTCATGAACCATGAGATCATGACCTGAGCCAAAACCCAGAGTTGGACGCTTAACTGACTGAGCCACCAGGCGTCCCAAAAGTCACCTCTTTTAAGAAGCCTTTTCTGACCACTCTTCTCGATAATGCCTCCCTTGCCCCTCCTTGTCTGTAACCTTCAGTCTCCTACCTACTTTATTTTTCCTCATGGCAACTTGTCACTACCGGGGAGTTATTTTCTTACATAAGTGGTCACCTCTGCTGGAGTAGAAGATCCATGCGAGCAGGGACAGAGCCTAAATTTTCTCACAGCTGGACTTCAGGGCACAGAAGAATGGATGGCTCACAGATGTGCAGCACATGTTTGACGGTCTCCTGACCAACTGACTACATAGATTTAGTCAATGAGGGACTACGTACCCCTAGTTCCAAAGAAGAAACTGGCTAAGCACCTCTCCGTCCTTATGGGCCTCTTTGCAAGGCATTCGTACTGGGTTTGAACTTACTATCCTTTGCCTGGTCTCACTTAGCCACATCTTTTCCACATTTTCTTGGACTGTGAAAAGGTTCTGTCCATCCAGATTCGGTCAACACTGATACCAGATATTAAAGTGGTCACTTAGTTGGCGGCAAAGGCACTACCATGGGAATCTGCCACTGGCCTACCTTGGGAACACTGGTAGGGGTGCCAGATGGATGGCAGTAGGGGACAGAAAAGCTGAGGCAACCCAATGGAAATCAAGGAAAATCCTATTAGCAGCAGGGTCCTGCCCTAAATCTATAATCATAAAGTAATATATTATGTCACTCATTCATTATGATCAAATAGAACCAGAAAATTTGCCAGAAGCTTTAAACAATTGTCACATAAAAGTGATCATGTACATACATATTATGTAATATATATGTCAAAGACCTTAATGGAAAGATAGTTAATAAAATTTTAATCCTACCTGTTATACATGAGGCGCTTGAAATCTTGAAACAAAGTGTCTTTATTTTTGTCAATAAATCCAATGACTGAATAGCTAAAAGAGAAAAACACACACACACACACACAGAAAACATGCATTATTCCCCAAGCAAGAGTCACATTTAAGCTTTTCTACAAATCTACAGGCCTTTCCACTGATAATGATGCAACCAGTTATCTGTAGAGCAGATACCATCCATTTTGTTCTGTGTTTAAAAATATCAGATTTACCTACTAAGTAGAGAGCATATTGTTTCTATTTCTCAAAAGGAGGGCAAACATCAGTACCGCCATTATGGTTAAGACTGCCATTTGCTACTGGTTTATTGCTTACCTCAGGTAGAGGACTCTTAAAAAGATAGCTGTGTTTATCATCCAGCACTGCTAAGATCAAAGCAAAACAGCAACAGACAGGAACTACTAGTCTCTTCCGGAGGGAGGTCAAGTGACTTGCCTAAGGTTCTCTCAGTGTATTCAGGGTGGGATAAAAGAATCCAAGGAGAACTGCAAAGGACGGTAAGATTTAGATAAGCAGAGGGGAAAGAGGCTGGGGGATCACACAGGGAAGCAGAGCAGGTGGAGGGGGAGCAGCAGGCACATGCATGGAGACTTGGGAGAAAACCAGGCGGGACAGCGCTCATGGTCCAGAGGAGGGACGGTGCAAGGTACTGAGGGTCCACATAAATTTGAGTTGGTGACGGAGGGATAGGAGCTGCTCTGTTGCAGTGGTGGGTGTGGACTCCAAGGGCAGCAAGGGTGGTAGTGGGGTCAGAAAAGTAATAATGGAGGACTCAGGGTGATGAGGACAGCGGCTCCAGGGTGGGGCAAATAGGAACTCTGGATGCACCCGCTCCCAACGGCTCTACCCTGTTGCTTGTCTGTATTTTCCTCCGTAACTATCATAACAATGTAGATAATTCTCAGATGTCTAACCCAGACCCCTCACTGATGTTCCTGCCTCACATATTTGATTCTCTAAGAAGATTCCTCCAGGCTGCACTGTCCATAGGAGCTTCAAGGTCACCAGGTCCAAAACGACTTCCTGCCTCCCGCATCCTAGATCTGCTTCCTAAGACCTTCTGAAACCCTGAAGCCACCTGACTCTATCTAGAGTCTAACCTGCAACATTCAAACTTCAAAGTCCTTATTTTGGCCTTTACAACTCATTATGATTTGATCTCAATCTACTTTTCCAGGCGTTTCTACTTTATGCTACAAAAAGGACACAGTCCACTTAAATGGACCTAGTTACTATTTCCTGAATATTTCTAGCACCCTTCCCACTGCTCCCTTTAAAAATAATTCCTACCATCTAGGAACTAGCTACCATCAGCCTTCCTGGGTTTATCACACAGAAGTATTACATCATGTGCTTATTCTAAATTCTAACAATACTGTTATTAGTCACGTGATTATTTTAGACCATCTTTTACTGTCCTGATGAACGCATGTAAATGTGTGCATATATATGTATATGCATACTTATGGGTATAAACACACACACACACACAACCATATATGTACATATGCATTTTACATGGGAAGCTCTTCGTGGGCAGACACCAGACAATACATTGTGCACACAGGGGATCTCCAGTAAGAATCTAGAAAAGGACTGAAGGGCTGAAAGAGAGAAGGGGAAGTCTGAGGCATTGAACATCCTCAAAAGGGTCGGCTAGCATTCAGGCTAGGAGTTTAGAAACTTAGTTACTGTCTCAGCTATGCCATAAACTTGAAGTGTGACCTTGGGTAAAAATTTACGGAAGTAAAGACTTTACCTAAGTCTTTTAATCTGTAAATCAAAGGGGGCAGACTATCTGGCCAGCTCCGCTTTCATGCTTCTGAACTGTATGAAAGTGTCCTATAAGTGAGGCCTGCATTTTCAGCAGGAGATGTCTGTACAGTGCTGGATCCTCCTTCTTAGTATTCTGGAACCTGGGAACAGGACCAGAAAAAGTGGGAAATTCCAGCCACTATTCCAGCCCTAATGGCTAGTTTGACAGATGGGGTGATAATCTTGAGCCATATTATTTTATGATTCAGAGTTTTAATTTAAATCAGGAACAGCTATTAAAATTTCTTCAAATGTCTTTTTGGCATTTGTAGAGATGATCATTTGACTTTTTGCTGTGTAATCTCCTCCTGTAATGGGTTATGATGAGAATTCCTAATGTATAAAATGAGGATGAAGGAAAAGAGGAACCTTAAAACAATAACAAGGTAAGAGGCAGTGTTTAGCAGACAAAGCATTCTGAGTGGAGTAGGCTGAAGAATGTCTCCCCACCCCCCACCCCCTGCTCCCCGGGAAAGACATTCTTGTCAAAATCCCTGGATCCTGTGAATGTGACCTTATACTATGACAAAAGGCATGATGATGTTAAGGATCTTGAGAGAAGTGTATCCGGTATTACCCAGGTGGGCCCTAAATGTCATCACAATTGTAGTTTTAGCATAGAGGCCGAGGGAGATTTAACAGAGACATGCTGAAGAGAAGGCAGCACTGTGACCACGGAGGCAGAGACTGGAGAGATGCAGCCATAAGCCACTAGAAGCTAGCAGAGGCGAGGGACAATCCTCCCCCAGAACTCCCGCACGTGGCCCTGCACCTGGAGTCCGATTTCTGCCTCGAGAATCAGGAAAGGATGCATTGTTCTCTCTTGTTAAGCCACCCGTTGGTTACAGCAGCCCCAGGGAACTCAAAGGCCAAGGTGGTTATATTTTTAGTCATATTTTTTTTTTTTATCAATGTCTACTTTTCTTACACTGTGACCAGGAAAGGTGGCTTATGAGAGTTTTCCTTTTCCAATTTGAAAAATAGTACAGCAAAACTAGTTTTCCTGTAGTTATCCAATTGCTTATAGTTCTTCACACACAATGGTGGCTCTTGGCTCTGGACTGCTCTCCCTTCTCCCTGCTCCCTTCCTAACTCTTGCCCCTGACTAAGGCTCTCACTTTTAGGACTCAGCTTGGATAGCACTTCCTCCACCCAAACCCCTCTACACTCTGCACTGGCTTAATTATTTCTCTTCCATGTTTCTGTAAGTCCTGTGCCTCTCAAGTTTGACCCTTCTCACTCTTTGTTATAGTGACTTGTGGTATCTGCTTGTACCCTCCAGTGAACTGTTAGCTTCTCCAGAAAAAGACCCATCTTGTCCATCTTTCTATCCTAGTTTTTAACATTCTTCCATGATTTATTTATTCATCAGCTGATCTGAGTGGCAAGTATGCCAGAACTGTGTGTGGCCGCCATGGTGTGTGTTCAAGAAATGTTTGAAAAACAGGGAATGAATGAAGCTACGCCATTTTTTTTTAAGTGAGGAGATGAAAATATATTGGCCTATGAAATGACAGAAAAATGCAAATAAATAGGGAAACAGTTTTAATTTTCTCTGGTTATATTTTCTGAAATGAAGCTGCATGCCAGTCATCGTGTCAGGTACTAATGTAAGATACTCACACTACATCACCCGCATAATGTCGAATTCGAAAGTCTCGATCAAACTCCAGGATTTTGTCTGAGGCACAGAGCTAAGAAATCAATAGAAAGATTATTGTGAATACAGCTATTTTCACTTTCCTAAACATATGTTCCAGTTTCATATAAGATGATGATAGTATCACAAATCAGGATACCATTATGAATGAGATAATGTCCTACTGGGTGGGGCTTATGTGACAAAGCCTTCAAGCTTTCACTGGAAATCCACATAGCTGGACTTCATTTCCCAGCCACCCTTGCAGCTGGATACAGCCAAGTGGCCAAGTGCTGGACAATGGATGGTGAGTGGAAAAGAAGTACAGCTGCGTCAGGCCAAAGCTGGTAAGAAGTGGGTGATCCTCTCTGCACTTCCTTTTTCCCTCCCATTAGCTGGATGCAGAGAAGATAGTGCTGACGGGATGGAAGAGCCGGAAAACGGAAGAAGTCCAGGACCCTGGTGAAGAAACGGACTTCTACGGTCTCTGATGCTGAAATCTTGGCTGCTGACTGAACGTGGCCTAGCCTATCTGGACAGTCTCTTTCTCTTCTACACTCCACTTAAGGAGCACAACACGGAGGGCTTGCTGTCTGCTAAGCATATACATCTCAGTCAGTCCTCACAACTGATAAAGTAACTAAGTATTACAAGCTCTCTTTTACGTACTAAGGCCCAAGTCACATAGCTTGTAAGGATTCTTGGGACCAGATGCGATGTCTGTGCTCTCCCATGTACACAACGGGCAGGCTAACCTGTGTTTTGCTAAGCTGGGACTCAAGTTCAGGTCTATCATTTCAAAGAAGATCAACTTCCTGCAGCTCTTTTTCATGGAAGAGGAATACCTTCCGGACCAGCAGTTTTTATATAGTCTGGTGGTCTGCATAGCTTTCTGTAATTTTCCTTGTTATAGTAACACCCAGCCTTCTTTGCCTTGTGAAGATCACTTGACATCCTACAGGTTCGGGAGCAGATATCCAAGAACCCATAAAACACTGAGTGCAGTTACGTACAAAAACTTAAGTTGCAGTGTGGTGGCTTCTATACTGGACTAGTAAAGGAATAATTAGTTTATTAGTTAGACAAATGAATAATTACAGGAGATGAGAGATTTCCAAGGTTCAAATCTTGGCTTTACCAGATACTTGCTCTATGTCCTTTAATAAATAATTTTTAACTTAACTTTTTAAATTTAATAATTTATAAGTGGTTAATTTTATAATTTTAAACTTTAATAATTACTTATGTCAGAGAGTTGTTCTGAAGGTTAAATGATATATGGAGACCAAAGTATCTAACATACAGAGGGATCTCCAAAAAAACTGAATCCCTCTTTCCTTCTCTCTCTTGTTAACCATTTTACAAAATCTTTTTATTTATAAAATTCCTCATGGAAGAGGACCCAGGAGATGCCTACACTAACTGATTATTCTCACATCTGGATACCACAAAGTCTCAACCGATATGAACACAGATTTTAGATTTTTCTTTACTTTCTGAAAATAATAAGTTATGCACATAATTTAACTTTGCATGTTCACAATACTTTAAATAGTAATTTCATGGTTTACATGATCATTTACCTGTCTCTCCGTGATAACTTTAATGTCTAAGAAACACTTTAGCCCCTAAATAAACACAAGGCAGAAACTTCTTATTTCACATGCCAATAATTCAAGGTAACATGTAACCAATAGCAAATGATAACAACTGACAGTGTTCAGGAGAACAGTATTATTTAATAGAAAGGTTCATAGTGATGAAAATCTCCTGAATGCTTGGTTATTTCTTTTCTTTCCCTCATTAGGGCAATAATCCCAGAAATTAACACATTTTAAAGGTCTAATATCTCAAGACTTGTCTGGGGGACGACAAGTCCTAGAGGAAGGAGCTACCTGGTTTGAGAGTCAGAGAAACCTGGGTTTCCACATTTAAAGGGAAAAAAAAAAGGGTGCCTGGGTGACTCAGTTGGTTAAGTGTCTGACTCTTGGTTTCAGCTCAGGTCATGATCTCACAGTTCGGGAGTTTGGGCCCCACCTTGGGCTCTGTGCAGGCAGCTGCAGAGCCTGTTTGGGATTCTCTTTCTCCCTCTCTCTGCTCCTCTCCTGCTATCTCTCTCTCTCTCTCTCAAAAATAAACATGTTTTAAAAAATTAAAAAAAAGGAAAAAATAAAGAAAATTCCCATCTCCACAGAAAAACTACCATTTAGCAATTTCTTATTAAATCAGTGGCAATTGCTTAAAAGTACTATATGCATAGTTCCTAACTTAAGAATGAGATTATATTTCAAAATATTTGGTGAGCAAATTTAATTCAAGTTTATAAATGGTCAGGGCAAATCAAAATGAGGTGATTTCTCATATAAGATTCATAGTTAATTTATTTAAATAAAGTGGAGCTTTGCATGTTTTAGTTTTAAATTCAATATTCCATAAGATCTATTTGGTATAATCGTGACTGATTCAATTCAATTTTACAAACACTGATTATCTACCATCTGGTAGGCAGGATGTAGGTGAGTATCCAAACCTGAGTTGGGATTATGAAGGACGTAGGTAGCCTATCTCTCTAAGACAGGACATCTGCCCGTGGAACACCCTCTTTCAACAGATTGCTGTAAATACTGTAGGTTGCTCTTAACCTGGCTCATGGGTCTGTCCCCAGCACCCAGGATTACCCCTGGAAACAGCAAGTACTTGTGTTATATGTGGGAAATGACTGAAGGAACACCTTCAACCAGAACCCTCACATCAAGGTCAGACTATAGTATCTGACAGCTGACCAACTTGTAGTAGGGATCAAGTCAATTCTCAGTAACAGACCAAGAAGAATCTTTTAGAAATAAACGAGGCCTAACATAAATATCAGCCGGTAATCTATTTCTTGATGATTTGTGCTTTTATCTAGTTAATTGTGGATTCTTACTCTTCTGATTGCATGATTTCGAAGGGGACAAAGTCAGAAAATAGATTTATTTGTGCCAAAAAAAAAAGGCAGTGTGTCAAAGATTTACATGGAAATATGGAGGAGCTGAAGTGTTTGCTCCTTTCTGTATGGAAGTGATGGCGCACAGGGCCTGTTTCTACTTGAGTTTATGGCTGCTCGACAAGCCTGTATTTGTAGAGTGCCGGTGGACGTCCAGGAGGATGGTGTGCCCCTCCCAGGACAAATACTAAGGGCAAACAGTATCTGCGAGGCCTGGCACAAAGGTCTGATAAGCACAACTGCTACCGCCCATTACAGAAATGTCATCTGTTTAATGACATTTTTAGAATGTGAAAAATGGGGAGTTTAAAAGGATACCCATTCATTTAAGGGGACAAGTTCCCTTGGAAAAATGAGAATCACAGCTAGAATTCCTCTCATTTCAAGAAAGTCACATAGCCTGAAGAACTATGGCAGGGGACACATACTACATTTTATAACTGATGTCAGTAAAAAGTCAAGGACAAAAGCTGTTTTCAGTGCCTGAATTATCAGCTGCAGAAGCAAAATTCTAGCACATGAACAAGGCCTCTGTACCTATTGGTTATAAATGACATCATGCTTTCTAAAATCATGTTCATTTTTCCTATTTCTAGCAAATTGAATAGTCTGGAGCTCCCTCTCCTGGATATTATGATTTTTATCAATCTTGTCATCCCATAAACCAGAGAGGCAGAATTTATTTATAGCAATAAGTCACTTAATGGCTGCTTATGGCCTTTCTTGCTTAGTTGAGCAGACATTCTTTTAACCCAACATTTAAGACCAGTTAATTGTGTCAAACAGTGGGGAAAATCTTACACATCAAAAGGAGAGGAAGTTCTCATTACCTTTCGGCTGGAAAAATGGCCATGTTTGCCCAATTTGCTGTTAAGCGCTTCGAGGAACATTTCGTCGGTGACCTTGCCGACATTCATGCAGGCGTCGTCTAGGATTGCGATGATCCCCTTGTGCTGCTGCTCCACAAGGTCCACGATGATCTGATTGTTGAAGTAATCAATCTGCAGGGCACAGCAAGGAAGCAGGTCCAGAGGGAGCAGGGACAAGGACAGGCAAAACACTGACGCCTCCACTGGTTTCTGGAGTTCAAGTCACCCTACCTTGGTGTTACACACGTGAGCAGCATTAATGAGGTCTAATGCTAAAGTGAGCACATGTTCTATCAGAGGCTTATCTTTTAATGTCTTTGTTGACTCTGTCATGAAACACTTTGTGTTATGTGAGTATAAGCTCAAGGCAAAAATGATAAAGTTGATGATATTTCTCTTTTGTTTGAATCCTATGCCTAACTCTACCCCTTCATACTCTCAATCCCCTGACCTGTGTGTCATTATCCACAAGACCCACACTCCACTAAGGACCAACAAGTAACCTTAAAGTATTACTTGGCATGTAACTTCATGAGGTTGAGGTACCATGCACACAACTTGAATTTTTAGTCGTATGGCCCTAGATGACTAAAACTCAAGAGAATATCCTCTCTAGCTTCCCCAAAGTTAAAAAGCATTCATGAGTCTAACAGAGTTTTGATATTTCTCTGGGAAAAATATAAAAAATCTAACTCTGAGATGAACGTTTCTGCAAAAGTAAAGAATAAACTTTTTTGGGGCGCCTGGGTGGCTTAGTCGGTTAAGCGTCTGACTTTCGCTCAGGTCATGATCTCGCGGTTCGTGGGTTCGAGCCCCGTGTCGGGCTCTGTGCTGACTGCCAGCTCAGAGCCTGGAGCCTGTTTCAGTCTGTGACTCCCTCTCTCTCTGACCCTCCCCTGCTCACACTGTCTCTCTCTCTCTCTCCTAGAAATAAATAAAAAACATTAAAAAAAAAAAAAAAAAGAATAAACTTTTCAGGGGCCCTTGGGTAGCTTAATCAGCTAAGTGTCTGACTCTTGGTTTCGGCTCAGGTCATGATCTCACAGTTCATGGAATCAAGCCCTGCATCAGGCTCTGTGCTGACAGCATGGAGTTTGCTTGGGATTCTCTCTCCCTCACTCGCTGTTCCCCCCCACCCCCCAAAATAAATAAACATTAAAAAAAAAGAATAAGTTCCAAATAACATCTGCCTTTTCGGCAACTTCAATATACACAAAGTTTATCCAAAATTCTCCTGCTATACCTGTTTGCTCAGATGGTCTACAGAACACATCTCTCCACATGCACACCAGCCTAACTTAGGCTAGCTGTACATCATATGAAGATGGGCAGCCTGTTATCACACTTTAAGTCTTGTGTGCTCATGTGTCCCCCTCATTCAGGAGGTACCTAAACTTGAGTGTTGTCTCCATTACCTACTGTAAGATCTACACGTTCATTCATGATGGACTATTACAGTCGCACATGGATTCCTGCTCCAGCCGCTCATGCCAGCTGTCTGAGGGTTTCAGCTCTACAGCTACTCTTCCAAGTTCTCTTCTGTATCCATAGACTGAAAGTCTGCAGACTGGGTGGCTTCTACTCCCTCTTTTATATTTTCCGGGTTTGCTAAATCAGTGAGTCTCAGGAGGATGACTTCCCCCCAGGGGCACGTGCGTTGTCTGGGAATATTTTTGGTGGTCATGGCCACATGTGCCATGGAAAGAGGCCATTAAGCATCACAATGCACAGGACAACCCCCCAACAAAGATTTAGCTGGTCCAAAATGTCCATAGTACAGAGGTGGGGAAACCCCGGCCTAAATATTTACTTTTATTGTGGACATGTATTACATTTCCTAGTTAGGGAGAAAAGTTATTTCCATCTTTCTTTTTTTTTTTAACTTTTTTAAAAATTTTATTTTAATGTTTTTTTAATTTATTTCTGAGAGAGACAGCTCAGTGAGCAGGGGAGGGTCAGAGAGAGAGGGAGACACAGAATCTGAACCAGGCTCCAGGTTCTGAGCTGTCAGCACAGAGCCCGATGCGGGGCTCGAACCCACAAACCGTGAGATCATGACCTGAGCCGAAGTCGGACGCTTAACCGACTGAGCCAACCAGGTGCCCCTATTTCCATCTTTCAAAAAAAATATCGTTACTATTCTCAAAAAGCAGTAACTCTATATTAATTATTAGCTGAAGTCTTAGACTTTGGGAGTATGGAATTAAAGACTAAGTCTTCTGTCCCAGGGACAAAAGAATTAAGTCCTCTAAAGTTCCAACTGTATAACTAAAAGCGATTAGTCTTTGCTAACTTCAGTAACTTTTAGTTTGTAAGTTTAATGTTTACTTGAAACATGGCTTAAAGTCGTGGCTTCCAAACCAGGTTCTTCCACCAGCCTTGATTACCAGGAGGCTTCTTAGGGGGCAAGAAGAGATGTGATGAGGTAGCTCAGCAGCACAGAGGTCTCCCAGTCTCAGCCCAAAGAGAGCAGCTTTGTGTCTAACAGTCAAGATCTCTACAGCTAAAAATGACTTGTAAAGTACAGCACCAAAATCCTGTAAATGTCAGTTAGGGAGACAACCAAGCATTAGGGACCTTCTGATACAAGTCCACATGCCACTTCTGAAACAGTGGCAGAACAACACTGATCCTGAGACCATACAAGACTCCAGATCTAACAACTAAGGACATACACGGATCAGAGACATATATTAGATGGCACCTCGGGACTCCAGTGAGCAAAATCCAGTCTGTGGGAAGGTCTAGAGAACAAACAACTAGTTTTTTCATCAGAAGATCGGGGTGAAAAAAGAGATGGAGGAGTAAATCTACACATATGCGAGAGGCCTATCAACCAAGTGCAACATAAGAATCTTATTTGGATTCAAATTCAAACTGTAAAAACAAACCTGTAAAACAACTGAGGAAAAGTGAACACTGACTGGATATTTGATGATATTAAGGAATGACTACTACATTTTTCTACTTCGATAATAGTGCCATAGTTATGGTATTTGTACAAGGTTGTATCTTTCAGAGAAGCACATTGGAATATTTACAGATGAAACAATATGATGTCTGAAATTTGCTTCAAACTAATCTGGGGGTGGGTGGCTGGGTACAGATGACCCAAGACTGGCAACCCACTTATAAGTGTTATGGCGGGCGACTGGTCCATGGAGTTTATTATATTATGATCCCTGCTCTTATGGGTGTTTGAAATTTTCCATAATAAAAAACATTTAAAAAATCGATCACCGTGTTCAGAAATTGAGCTTTTTAAAGGAAATAATCACCCAGAATAGAGATTCTAATCTGGGGGGATCTGGCATGTAGGTTAGTACAGTAACAATTACCTTGGACTTAGCCTTGTGCTCCCTCTAGGACATTTATTTCCTGGTTTATTTTGCTAAGGATTTTTGCATTTTTAGGGCTTTTGCTCCTTTTTCAGATGTTTGGAATAGCCTACTACAACTGCTGACTTTTCTCCTTATCAGCTATGCCTGTGGAATTGGGACACCCCAATTATTAAAGGGTATTTTGGGCTTGTACCTCTGAATCACATCTAAATAACAAGTTTCATGATTAAATTTGCTATTAAAATCTAAGCTTTGGTTATAACTGTGTATTAAATTGTACACCAGGTCTGTTCTAAGAAAGCTGCCTCTAAACTTAATTGAATTACATCTTCAATGTGCTACGAGAGTTCACAGTGTAAATCAAAATTGTATGTAATCCTACTATAAAGTAATAATACACCTTTTGATTCATTTGTAAATCAGTAAAATTATACTAACAGAGCTGAACAAAAAATTTTTTATGGTATTCTGATGTTTAACACAGGATGAAGAGGCAAGTATGAAATCTGAGGCAGGGTACTATTAATTATACCACTGTCGCCCTTTCTGAATGGGAGGAGACAGGAAGTAGGAAGGTGGGAAGAAATATAAAAGTAACTTACATACAGCAATATCAAATAGCTTCTTACTATTAGATACTTAAAAAACACTGGCTGTATTGTCTGTTCTCTTTGGCAAGAGGATAAACACAGTTTTATAAACATGGAGACGTGTGGAAACTCAGAAGTTTTTGTCTTTTCTTTCAAATCTGTTCTCAAGATTGTTTACAAATACAAGTTTAAATGAAAAGTTTACGAGGTCTCATCCTGTCTTAAACAGGAGGTGTGATGGTAAGGAACAAGAGGGCCAAGGAAGCCACTCGATTTGGCTGTGAGCTCTGGGGGCCGTGTCCTGGGGCGGCCCTCACTGCACTGTTTGACAGGCAAGTGTCAGCACTCCCAAAGGGCCATGAGAAGGTGATGACAAGGTGTGACACGGAGGAAAGCCAATGGAGATGAATGTGAATGCAGGTGTGTTCCGGTACGGGTTTCAGAGAATAGAAACCATATTAACTGGAGACAGTAACAATGCCATTGAGATTACAGAGTAGAAATAAGAGGAGAAAGAAGAAGGAAAGAAGATAAACTAAATGTGGAAGCAAATCCAGCCAAATTAAGGCAAAAGGTCACTGTTCCCAGTGACTTCTGAATGACCCTGAACTCTGCTAGACAGATACAAACCAGAAAACCCGTGTGGCCTCAGCTAGAAAGTGCAAAGGGTGTAACTCAGCATTTCTCGGCACCGACAAGGCAGTCCGGCAAATGAGAGAAACTGCACCGTCACCCCTAAAGGTGGCTTGTAATTGTATATCCCCAAAAGGAAAGCTAATGTTTAGGTGTTGCACGTACTGGAGGAGATGAAAACAAAGCACCTAAACAGTAAGATCTGCCGTCACTGCCGCGACGGGAAGCACAACTCACGTGCTTCCAGGGGATTCCTTCCCGCTGGTACTCTTCCTGCTCTTGCTTCAGGACCAGCTGGATGAAGAGCTGCTGCAGCTTCTCGTTGCAGTAATTGATGCAGAACTGCTCGAAGCTGTAGGAAAAGAAGTCGATGAGGTTCTAAGAAGTAAAACGTAAACAACAGAGTTTTAAGTATCTTGTCCAGTTTACCTGTTGTTGTCAAAGATTTCAAAGCCGTAGATGTCCAGGACACCGATGACAGTGTTTTTCCCATGGACTGTGGTGTCGTAGTTCTTGACCTCAATAATGTCGTTGATGCGAGTAACAATCCAACAGAAAAGGCGCTCGTATATTGCCTGGAAGGAAAACGACATCATTAATTCCCAGGCCCCTCGTGGAACTGAGTCTTCTGTTTAGACCTGTGATAAGTTTTACTTTCCCATCTACCTTCTCCTTAACATCTAACGTAGCTGCTGTTACTCTAAACAGAAAAATTAGAAATGCACATCATCTGTTTAAAAAACTACATGATGAAAGGGCACCTGGGTGGCTCAGTCGGGTAAGTGTCCGACATCGGCTCAGGTCTTGGTATCTCGGTTCATGGATTCGAACCCCAAGTCGGGCTCTGTGCTGACAGCCCAGAGCCTAGAGCCTGCTTTGGATTCTGTGTCTCCCTGTCTCTCTGGCCTTCCCCTGCTCACACTCTTTCTACCTCCCTCAAAAATAAATAAAAACTATTAAAAAATTGTTTTAAATTAAAAAACTACATGATGTATGCAACACTAGAGTAAGTGGTTTGGGTTTTTAAAAGACTATTAACAGGCACGATGGTATTCCAACACCATTCCCAGGTGTGTCTCTGTGCCCGGCTATATCAATAATTTGCCTACTCCTTTATAGGATTTGTTTCATTGCTTTATTGTGAGTTTCATCAAGTATTAAAAAGTAGGGAACCAGGGTGCCTGGGTGGCTTGGTCTATTGAGAGTCCAACTCTTGATTTTGGCTCAGGTCATGATCCCTGAGTCATAGGATCAAGCCCCAGGTCAGGCTCCACACTGAGCATGGAGTCTGTTTTATATTCTCTCTCTCTCTCTCCCTCTACCCCTCTACCCTGCTCATGCATGCTTTCTCTCTCTCTCTCAAATTAAAAAAAGAAAAAGTGGGGAACCAATGAGTTAATATCTATGTTCCAGTAGAGCCCTATGGATTCTAAAAATATAAATATTGATTTATAATGCTACATAAAGATCTGGACCAAAGACTACAGTTTGAAGTCCTTGAGAATGAAACACATATCCAATACCCAAGGACACTCACGCCAAGATACACGTGGACAGAGGCACCACACACACACATGTACACGTCCTGATACAAACCCGCTCTGCAGTGCCATGTCTTTAGCAAACTCATCGTCAACAGCTCCTTCCAGCTACTCTCTCCACCTGTACTCATCAACACACACCGCCTCCATTCCTCGCCTCCCCTTTACTCTTTGATCCACTCCAGGATCTGCTGACCTCCCACCGCTCCCCTGAAATGGTTCACCAAGGACCCCAAGCACCTCAGTGCAGACACTTTCTTGTGCTTCTACATGGTTATTTTAGTCAGACACTCAGGGTCACTCCATCTGGTGTCCTACCCTCTTCTGGGAATATTTTCCTCTCTGGGATTTGTGACACCATACTACCTTAATTTCCCTGATTTCACTGGCTGCTGCTTCTTGGTGACTCTGGTAAGGTGTCCTCTACCTGGCCTCAGTCATCTCACTCGATACTAAACAATACTAATAACAGTAATATATAATAGTAACAGAACAATAGTAATATTATCCCAATGCGGATCTCTCCTCCAAGCGCCAGACTCGTGTGCTTGCCAGCCTCCCTGACAACACGCCTAGAGGTCTCACGGCCATCGCAGACACATGTACCACCAGACTCCTGATCTTCCCATCTCCGAAAACTCTTCCTACTCTACTTCTAGCCATGAACAAATGACACCAGAAATTTAAGAATTTATTCATTCATTTGTTCAACAAATATTTGCTGAGTACTTAACTACATGCAGGTCATTGAAGATACAGTACTAAACAAACATAAGCATGGTCTCAGTCTCCAAGGAGCGTAAGGAGTAGAAGGAAGGAAAGGATTTCTCTCTCTCTCTCTCTCTCTCTCCCCCTCAGGGTGAGTTGCGTGGGATCTGAGGATAATTTAACTTATTCAGGGTTCAGAAGCCAGGGAAAGCTTCTGAGAAAGTGGGCTGCGATCAGAAGGATAAGAGATTACTAGCAAAAGACAGGGAAAGAAAAGCAATCCAAGCAGGGGCAACAGCATGTGCCAAGGCCCTGAGGCTGGGAGGAGAAAGGGATAAAGACAACCTGCAATTCCTGAGTGCTGGAATGAAGAAAGGAGGCTGGGGTGTGGTATGGAAGGAGGAACGAGACATAGGCTGGAGCCAGATCACTTTAGGAATAATCCTTACTTTTATCATTCCCCAGACAAACAGGGGTTGTGGATTTTACATCCCAAATACAGCCCGTCTCAAATCATCCTCTTTTCCCCATTTCTATACTACCTGCCTTCGTCTCTCTCCTGGATGCTAAACTATCTCTGTAACGGTCTCCTCGTTTCCATCTCCAGCCCCCATACGATTCACCAAGCTCAAGCCAGAGCAATCATTTTAAACATGCAAACTTGCTGTCACTGCCTCTGCTTAGAATCCCCGACTCTCCACTGTACTCAGATAAATCCAAATTCCTCTCAAGACTAAACACCAAGCCTGAGACTTATAAGAGTAAAAACAGAACAGGCAGCAACCTAACCAACCAGTGAAAAAGAGAAAGAAAACAATGACATGTAAACTTGGGAACATAAAATATTTGCCATGCAAATAACAGACAAAGGGTTAAAGTTACATGCTCTTACAAAACTGGCAATAAAATGAGAGTGGCCCTGAAGAAAAATGTACAAAGGATATACCAGGAAATTCTCAGGATGGATTTAAATACCTTACAAAAAATATGGAAAGGTGTTCAAATATACCAGCAATAAAAATTAAAGTAACAATCAAGTTTTACTGTCTACCCATAAACTCAGTAAATTTAAAGTTTAAAATCAGTGTGTCCTTTGATCTGGTGAACTCCTTCCTGGGAGTCGGTCCAGTGGAAATAAAAGTGCTGGTGTGTAGAGATACACGCACAAGGATGTGGCAGCATTATTGGTCGTGGCAGAAAAAGGAAACAAGGTGAATGACGTAGGGGAGGATGGTTAATAATCATGGCGCCATCACCACACAGACATAAAAACAAGGGATGAGAACTCCATCGGGGAGCCTCACGGGGTCTTCGTCAGACACTGGATGAGCAAACAAAGTGCAGGGTGAGGAGAGGGCCCATCATGAGCTTCCCAGTCAGTGGGCTTCACTTTCCTCAGAACATGCCCTGAGAATGATGCTCACAGTCGGGGGGTCTTACTGAGACTGTGACGGCCCCAAAGCACCACGGTTTCCAAAAGCCTGAACCCACTTTCTAGGAACATCTGGATACATCCTCAAAGAAGTTCATGAAAACTGCAAGAGCAGGCCGCGAGAGCGCCCGTTAAAACCCCACCTTGGCGAAGGCGTCCCTGCCATAGCTCGCTTCCTGCTCTGTGTGCTGCTTGTCGATGATGTCCCGGCCTGTGGCCACTGTCCGGTAGAGGAGGGCTTTCTCAACCATGTCGGTCTTGGTGGAGAGCAATTCTGCTATGATAGATACAACCTTGCCATTTTCAATGAGGGGCGTGTCACCATCCACCACAAATTTTAAATTTCCCTAAAAACAAAACAAAATAAAACCAGACACACCATTTCCAGCCCGATTCTGAAACATTACATCAGGGCTATATTTGCCAATTCAAGATGAAATTCAACATGACCTAGCTTGTAGCACGGATTTTCCTAAATACGTTACACACATATAAAAATCTAGCGCTTCATTCATTGCTCTTCTCCTGACACCCATCTATCTTTTCATTTTCAGTATAGTTTCTGATGGATAGAGGTTTTTATATCAAATACACAGCCTTTCCCCTTACATTTAAGCTTCTAACTCACTTAGAATTCATGTTGTTGTGTAGCACAAGGAATTGAACTTTATTTTTTCAGATGGTTAATTAGTTGCTCCAATATTATTTATTGAATGAACAGTTAAACTTTTCCTGCTGATTAAAAATGTCACCTGTATTATATATTAAATTCCCCCCTCCAAATTTCTAAGTCTATTTATACTTTATTTACTCAATAAGCAATAGTTATCAACCATCTACCAACTGTCCAGAGCATCAATCAATCTTTAATTAACCTGATGATATATTTGTGCAATAAGTTTTAAAGTACTGTCGCTTATACTATCATTTTAAATCTGGTAGAATTCATCATGTCCCCTCTCCTCCCTTCCCCCTACCTTTCTACTCTTCTTTAGTACATTTATTTGATCTTCTTACATGTTTATTGTTCTGGGTAAACTCTAGAGTCGTTATGTACTTAAAAATAAAATCACTGTTTGGCTTCTGAAGGTTATTGCTGCATCTTATTTATAAACTGGTTGAAAGAATGGGACAATTAATAATGTTAAAGTCTTCCTAGTTAGGGACATTTCTTTAAGATAACAGTTACATTGCCCTATAATATTTTTCATATGGGTTCCGCACATTTCATTAGAAGTTAAGTCTTGCCATGTTAAAGTAAAAGGTAATTTTTATCCCAGATTTGAATCCATGTTGTCCCTGATTTTTTCTAAGGTTCCATGTTCATTACATTTTCAACATCTACAATTACACAAACAGTGCTGAAAGACATCTGACACACGGACCCCCATGTCTTTGGAGTTTGCCAAGGTGTCGGAGAAAACGACTGGCCCAGGAGCCGGCCAACCTGGTCTGCAGCGCTGGCCACCATGACCTGGCTGTGCCTTTGAGCCAGACATGCCACCTGTTAGGGCTCACTTCCCAACACGAAAATGAGATGATCAAAATTCCAGTGCTGATGATTTAGGATTCTATGTCTCAAGTGCTTTTAGAAATCTATTCTGTTCAAAAGTGTTTAGCTCATACCACTGGTAGTCACATGATTAGTGAATATGTTGATCTTTGGAATTAAACAGTTCACAATCTGATATGCCAGTAAGACAATTAACTAAAGCTAAGTTTTAAAACCTACAGTGTTTAGAAAATCTCTCATAATAGTATAAAATGATGGAGAGAACCACAGATACAGCAATCTCTTCAAAACGTGAGAGAGATTTTCTTCATATAGATTACTTTTTAAATCTACAGGGAAAAGTGAAAATCTTCCTCAAGAGCCTCCTGTTACCACAGGGAGGCAATATACTCTGAAAGGTGTCTCTACTCACCAAGTGAAGAATGGCAGCCAAAATTTTATACGCTGTTTGAATCTCCTCAGGTTTGAAGCCAATTACTTTCATGGCTTCAGCTACTACTTTGAATTCTGCAGCGTCATTGATGGAAGACTGGGAATGAAAATGGAGAAGTTAGGTCATCGACATTTTAGAGGAGCATTAAAATCTAACAATTATGAGACTAACAGTCAAGTTTAGCCAAGGTCTTAATGCTGTTGTAGTAATTCGGCGAGTACCTTGAGGAAAATAAAAATTATTTCAGGGATAGAAACATCACTCAGCACATACAATGTCCACTTGTGTGTGAGATGGCCACCATCATGCAAAATAAGCATCACAGACTTTTCTGGAACCTTCAGGCAGGGAGCAAATCCTGAGCTGACTTGCAGAAGCTGACTGCTACTCTGTCACGAGTGAAGAAAACATGGGACGTGGACTCACACATGGAAATACCAACCGTGGGAGCCTCCAAGACATATGCCTGGCTATTGTTACCTGTGGCTTTTTATTCCAGAATTAGCCTTCTTGTACAGGCTGGGAATAACACCTACTCTCTTGAAGGCTTTTTATTTCCCAGGTGGGGAAAAGCAGGCCTCCCAAAGCAAAGTGGCCTGCCTTAATCATTCAACACGCTATTAAATATTCTGGGATCACAACCACTTTTTCACAAACACGCAGTGCATCAGATCTTCTAACTGATTGGCAGGGGGTGCTATAGATTGGATGTTTGTATCCCTCCAAAATTCCTATGCTGAAATCCTGACTCCCCTCACCCTCCAAATGTGATTGAAATTAGGAAGTAGGACCTTTGGGAAATAATTAGGTCACAAGGGTGGAGCCGTATGGATCAATAAATGGTATCAGTGCCATTACAAGAGGACCCGGAGATTCCTGGTCCCTTCTGCTCTGTAAGGACACTGAGAAGGCCCCATATATAAACCAGGAAGGAGGCCCTCACCAAATCTGCAGGTGCCTCAACCTTGAACTTCCCAGCATCTAGAACAGTGAAAAATAAACATTTGTTGTATAAAAGCTACCCAATTTTTGGCATTTTTGTTGTAGCAGCCCAATTAGAATAAGACAGGGGTTCAAAGATGAATCACCAGCCTTGAGGAACTGCAGCCATCAGGCCAGAAATACAAACACGTCAACAAAAATTCACAGTGAAGCGATGGGTAATTGCCCATCTCAAAAGCAGCAGCTCCAGAGGGCCTAAGCCTGACTGGTCCTCTCCTTGGTGGGGAGGGGTGTTCTGCAGCAACATCAAGGGGCTGGCCTGATGCTTGTCTTGTGAGAAGGGGTGCGGAAAGGGGCCCCTGTGCCTGATGAGCACATGTTCCTCTAGTACCTAGGACACAGCCAGGCAAGTTCCTCCACCTCCCTGGTTCTCTGACCTTGGGCAAGATACTTATCCTCATCGAGTCTCAATTTCCTTATGATGAAATGGGCATAATGATGCATTTCTCACAGGGCTGTTGTGAGAACTGAATTAGAATTATGGAAGATGCCTCCTTATAGTTGCCAGCACATAAAAAGCAATTGACAAGTATCAGATATTAGTATTATTAGAAGCTGCAACTGTGCTAGAATTGCACAGAAACTAGAAAAGTCTAAATGCCCTGCTTCGGGAAGTGTGGGCTGCTAGCGCCCTGATGGGTACATGTCTCCCCAAGTACACGTGTCCTTCAGGACCGGTGTCCCCACAGCCTCGGGGAGTAAATCTTCACTGGTGTAAACTAATCCCAGTGACAGGTGACTTCATAGCCACGGGCTTGTGATGCTATTCTGAGGTTTCCCTAGCTAACACGGGACGTAAGCCCAGAACATTTCCTAGGCCTGTGGCTCCCGGAACTCTTGCTACTGCTCTGGGACCACGAGGACAATCAGCCCATGCACACACTCAAATGCAGGGAGGGGGGAAGAGCATGAAGGTGAAGAAATGACATCCTGATCCCCACTGATGTTGCGAAGGTATTAAATTAACCAACTCTGGAACTGTCAGGGCTTCTCGTTGCAGGAGATAATTAAGTTCCTCATTGTTTGTGGGGGCTTTTAATTGGGTTTTATCTTCCCTTCAACCCAAAGTATCTTTAATAAAAAACGGTTCCTATATTTTAGGGTAGTTAAGTAAAACTATGATACAGAGTGTAATAATTTATAGTTGGGGTGCCTGGGTGGCTTAGTTGGTTGAGCGTCCGACTTTCACTTAGGTCATGATCTCACGGTTCGTGGGTTCGAGCCCCGCGTCAGGCTCTGTGCTGACTGCCAGCTCAGAGCCTGGAGCCTGTTTCAGTCTGTGACTCCCTCTCTGACCCTCCCCTGCTCACGCTGTCTCTCTCTCTCTGTCTCCTAGAAATAAATAAACATTTAAAAAAAAAATAATTTATAGTTATTAAAATCATTCTATTAACTTACATTTAATTATTTGTTAATGGAAAAATATTAATAATTGTAATGTAATTTAATAAAAGTGAGTTTATTTAATCAGAGTTTATTGCCTGATTCCATTTATAAATATATAAACACAGGGGTGCCTGACTGGCTGGGTCAGTGAGGCATGTGACTCTTTTTCTCAGGGTGATGAGTTCAAGCTCCACGTTGGATGCAAGGATTATTTATAAATAAAATCTTTAGAAAAAGAAGAGGAAAGAAAGGAAAAGAAAAAGAATATACATAAACCATTATCAATAACTACCTCTGGATGGTAAGCTTTACTTATTATTTAGTTTAGTTATTATTTATTTTTATTTTCTTTTGGTGCTTCTTTATTTTAGGTTTTGACTATGATCACGCATTACATCTTTGTTTCTGTGAGAGAGGAAGAAA
The DNA here is from genome assembly GCF_003009895.1 of Hyaena hyaena. Lineage (NCBI taxonomy): Eukaryota > Metazoa > Chordata > Mammalia > Carnivora > Hyaenidae > Hyaena > Hyaena hyaena. The sequence continues at coordinate 1,225,403 of NW_024080642.1, read as the reverse complement.
AAGAAAGGCAGAGAGAGAAGAGGAATGGGAAACTCCTGAAAAGGGAATCCAACCTACACTGAGCTTAGAGTGAAGGCTTTCAGTGAGGGCACCACATGATTGTGTCAAAAGTAATTTGGTCAGTAGATAATTGGATTAAATCTGGTCACTGCCTTTTTTTTTTAAATGTTTATGCTGAGAAAGAAAGAGTGCAGGGGCGCCTGGGTGGCTTAGTCGGTTAAGCGTCCGACTTTCGCTTGGGTCATGATCTCGCGGTTCGTGGGTTCGAGCCCCGCGTCGGGCTCTGTGCTGACTCCCACAGACCCTCTCTCTCTGACCCTCCCCTGCTCACACTGTCTCTCTCTCTCTCCTAGAAATAAATAAAACATTAAAAAAAAAAATTAAAAAAAAAAAAAAAAAAGAGTGCAAGTAGAGGAGGGGCAGAGAGAGAATCCCAAGCAGGTTCTGAGCTGTCAGCACAGATTCCCCATACGGGGCTCAAACACGCAAACCACGAGACCATGACCTGAGCGGAAACCAAGATTTGGATGTGTAACCGACTAAAACCCCCTGGACGCTCCTCTGGTCATTGGCTTTCTAAGTGCCAGTTTCACAGTCCCCTTCTAGTCTTTGAGAGTTGCTCACCTCCTCTCAGAAAGCTCAAGTGTTGCCCTCTATTGTCTTGCTTGTTTTCAATTAATTTTCACCCAAACATCCTGCTCCGAGATGATTATAAAAGCAAACAAAACAACTATGCAACTTGAATGTCAAACAACGGAAAATTAATCATGAAAGCCTAAATATCACTTCTTTCCACGCATGACAATAAAAATAAGGCTAAATCAGCAATGCAGGTATAATTTGCTTCAGATGAATAATAATAAGAAAAAAAAAGAAACACCTCCCACATCTTGGATCCTTTCCTTTTCTTTCCTTTTATAAATTCTTTTATTTTTCCTCTGACTACAAAAGCAATGTATTTTTTACTATAGAAGAAATTTAAAATATGGAAGAGCACAAGAACACGAATACCTGTAGCCTCCTCCAACCTGAATCAGTAATTAAAGCCTTGGTCTATTCCCCTCCATATCTTACTTTATATATTTATACACCTTCCCCCCCAACAAAGTAGGATAATACTGTAATTACCATTTTATAACCTACCATCAACAAACTACTATATTATTAGGATTTTTGTAGAGTGACTGGTAGAAAATTAATTAGAAATAAAAAAGGAGAAAAGCATCTGCATATGTGAGTGTAAAGGACCCACATACAAGTGAAGGTAAAACACGTGGAAAATTCTGGAGGCTGAATGAATAGAAATGTTCCAGGGTCACAAAACTATGTATACATCAAAACCAATACTTGAAACAACAGTGAATGGAGATCTTTGATACTCAATTTCAACCAAAGTCCTCTTAATGTTCCTTCTGTCTTCCCAGCTTGCCTGTGGTCAAATCATATGGTAACTTCTTTTGAGGCGGATTTCCTGGTCCTATCAATCTTTTTATAGTGCCAAAAGGAATAGGATTAAAAATTCAAAGAAAACACAAGATCATAAGAGAGAAGCGTCTTTCCTGTCAGATGGTGATGAAATACAGAAATGGTTATTAAGCAAAATTGCTGACCAACAATGTAGTGAATCTCTGTCCCTGAACATTTAAAACCCAGAAGAAGAAGAACAGAGTCACTCATTTGCTTCAAGGCAGCAGGCTGGACCAGATATTTACTTAATGTCCCCTCTGATTCTTTGTCTGATTCTACATCTCAGAGAGGAAGCCCTTACCTTTAACTGGGCTCCTACATGAATATAGTTGTAGGATGACAGGGATTTCTGGAGATGTAGAGAGCGAAGTATCTGATCTGTACCTCCTTGGAGTAGCTGAAAAAATAATTAGAAAGAATTGGTAAGATACATACTGAACCAAATACATCAAACATTCTGACGATGGTAATCGTGCTTTTACTATGGTCATTCGTTAAATGAGGGCCTGTGTGTTGTGGTGGACGCTTGCTAAGCAGCCTCATTATCTAGAAAGGATCAGGTTGCATTTCAGAATTCAGAAAAAGTCACAGAAGTAAGAGGCATCAGCAGATGGTCACACGCTGAAACACACTGGAAACACAGTCTCCCCTCATCAATCTCTATATCCAAGGCAGGAGCACTACTGGATAAATAACCATGACTGCAGTGTTGAACAAAGACCAATTTTCCACACTTTCATCCAGTGGGAAAAACACTGGGAAGAAGTTATGGGTTTGGAAAATAAAAGGAACTCTTCTACATTTGGTAGAAAAATAGTTCAATGAAAACATGGTGAACTGTCAACAAAAACACAAGCACAATACGGGTAGCCTTTCTACACAGAATATGCCTTTGGAAGACACCATGTTTAAATTATCTACATTAAACTGTACGCTTTGTTTTACTTAAAAGGTATAATCATCAGATTTTTAAAAGTGATCTTTTAAATTAAATATACCAGAACTTGTACATGCAAATGAGCACCATCTATTAAAACAGTTCCCTGAATTGTAGTCAGCTTAACACGGTCACTGCTCAATTACCTGCAGAAACAGTTTCCATAGGAAAATCAATCTGATTTATAGTTTTACTTCCTACAAATCCCAAAAAGCATTGCTTCATTTGATCATCCGCTTTATTTATTAGCACTGGTTTATTTTACTTTTGGCTTTAAAAATTGTAATAATATATCGTAGTTGTTCTCTGAGCATGAAGACTTGCTACCAGAAAGGCTATTTTAAAAGATTTTGCCTTAAACTCTACAAGCATTCTCAAAAGACGTATCAGATTGTTTTCTAAGCAATCACAACTTTGATGGGATAAAGAAGACAATTCTCCCTTGCATTCATAATTGTTTCAAGTAATCATCTTGCTTTATAGCCTCCATGAGCAAAATAAAACTGAAGTTGTATTGCTCCGCCTGGGGCTCCCAAAAATGGGAACAACAGCTTCGATTAAAAATAAAACACAATTAATTTAACATATTCGGAATTTACCATTTCAAAAGCCTTGACAGATATTAAACTATTCTCTATTCTGCAAAAAAAAAAGTGATGCTCCATGAAGGCAGTCAGTCTGATGGGTTAACCACCTGCTAGCTCTTTGTAACGATCAGGCTCACCACATCTTAGAAGCAGCATGTGGGGTAGGGCACGTGCACAAGTGTCTAATGTGTTGTGGGCCAATGAAGGCGATGGATGCTCAGGACGGGGTGGGGTGGGGTGGGGGCGATATAAAAGATTCGTCCTTGGTACAACTAGGCAAATGATCAATTACCTGAACAAGAGCAAGTACTAACCTGATAGAAAGAATGGAAGCTTCTTTCTCCTGGCTGTTGCACAATCACTCGAGACTTTAAAAAAACAAAACAATGAAATTGTTAATCTGAGAATGCACCCCAAAAACAAAATGAACGTCACAATTCTCAGGAAATCGTATACCAACAGTGCATTTAAATGTCCTAATAGACCCCGTGGATTACCCATCTAAAACTAGGCCTCATCTGTGGGTTTTCTTGTGTAATTTTTTTTTTAATATTCTTTTTTTTTTTTTAATATTTTTTATTTATTTCTAGGAGGGGGAGAGAGAGAGAGAGAGAGAGACAGCGTGAGCAGGGAAGGGTCAGAGAGAGAGGGAATCACAGACTGAAACAGGCTCCAGGCTCTGAGCTGGCAGTCAGCACAGAGCCCAACGCGGGGCTCGAACTCACGATCCGCGAGATCATGACCTAAGCGAAAGTTGGACGCTTAACCGACTAAGCCACCCANAATCACAGACTGAAACAGGCTCCAGGCTCTGAGCTGGCAGTCAGCACAGAGCCCGACGTGGGGCTCGAACCCACGAACCGTGAGATCATGACCTAAGCGAAAGTCGGACGCTTAACCGACTAAGCCACCCAGGCACCCCTTTCTTGTATAATTTTTAATATTTTTAAAAAGATTTTTTACTGCTTAAAAACGAATGCCTTAAACTTTCTGAAAATAAAACTTTTCATTTTTTTCTAACCCGGAGCCTAAAGATGGAATTTTTAGGGGGAGGAATATTGGACGTGGGAGAACAGGAAGGAATGTTTAGGGAGTAATAGTCATAACATTGCCTTCCCCCAGGCCCTGCCTGGCATTCCAAAGAGCAATGCCTTGTATCCTGCAGGAAAATCAGTTGAGCAAGATCAGTCTATAGAGGCCCTTGTCTTAGATGGCTCCCAAAAGACTATGAGAAGGCTCAAAAGTATGTTCATTCAAAGGGGTCCTTTTGACTGACTGTGTATATACAGTGAAGCCGTAAAACATTTTGGAAAAAGACTGATAATATCTGGGATTTCCAGTCCTTCTGTAATGGACACTGATAAAAACACTTACTTCCTGAACAGTCTGACTTCAACTTAACAACAACAACAAAATAGATTATACTGGGCGCCTGGGTGGCTCAGTTGGTTGAGTGTCTCGCTCTTGATTTTGGCTCAGGTTGCGATCTCACAGTCACGGGATTGAGACCCGTGTCAGGCTCCATGCTGAGTGTGGAGCCTGTTTGGGATTCTCTCTCTTCCTCTCTCTCTGCCCCTCCGCCCTGCTCACACTAGAAACCAAAAGAAAATGAGATTCAAATGAATATAGATGGGAGTATCAAATCAATATGTTATATATCTTACACATACACAATGTGAAAGGTCAATTATACCTCAGTTAGAAAAAGACTGTTGTGTGGCATGATTCTGTGAGGAGAGTGTTATTCCAGAGACTGGGCCTCCTGTGCACTAAGGAAAACAACATGCAGACACATGGGTGTGTCAACAGTGTAGAACTGACTAGTCCTGGGCTGGTCTTTGACCAGACCTCACCCAGAGGGTGGCACACACTCGAATACCACTCCTGCCCCCACCACAAACGCCCCTACATCCTTATCTACAAAGCTGGAACCCTTCCCAAGCCGATGTGTGTATATATATATAAGCTAATATATATATATTATATATATATATATATAAGCTAATAACACAAAAGGAGAATATCTTGTCATGACAGCTAACTGAGAAGTACGAGGGGAAGGAGAATAGGATTAAAAGCTACTTTGAAGTGATTCTAAAAGTTCTATAAACACAATCAGGTTTACACAGAATTCAGCACTTGAAAACATTACCCTCAGAAACGAAGCACATTTTACCTTCTCCAGTAAGTAGTTATTGATGTGTCCACCAATAGGGTCCCCCTTGAAGTCAAAGTTGATGTCCATGTACTTTCCAAACCTGCTGGAGTTGTCATTACGGTTGGTTTTGGCATTTCCAAAAGCTTCCAAGACACAGTTGGACTTGAGCAGCATATTCTTCACTCTTGAATACAGACAAATGAAAGTCATTATAAAGACTTTTAGAGGCTGAGCCTTTTAGAAAACTGGATTTTGTTAAAGCACACCCAAATATTTATACAAAGAGGCTGAGGGCAGTGTTATTTGCCACAGTGAAACAAACCAACCCAAACCTCCCCTAACTGCCCACCAACAGGGTTGGGTAAAATAACTTATTTTCCTACGACAGTGCATGTTGACGGAGAAAGATGTCCAGAACATATTCACGAATGAGAAATTAAGTTGCAAAATAATATGTGTGGCAGGGTCCTTGTATGACTGTGCGTGTGTATGTGCTGACTGTATGTGTATATGCATACACGTTAGTCGATGCTTAAAAAGCTGGAGGGAATAGTACACTTGGCTATAATTATCTAGGTTGACAGAAGAGGAGTTTGTAGAGTGGATTTCAGGGAGCTTCCACCCAGGACAAAAGGCTGTAATATTTAGTTTAAGTGAACATGTTTTATTTGCATAAAGAAAAATCTTTTTTTTAAAAAACATTTTATTTATTTCTGAGAGAGAGAGACAGCATGAGCAGGGGAGGGTCAGAGAGAGAGAGACACACACAGAATCTGAAACAAACTCCAGGCTCTGAGCTGGCTGTCAGCACAGAGCCCGACATGGGGCTCGAACCTACGAACCATGAGATCATGCCCTGAGGCAAAGTTGGACGCCCAACTGATTGAGCCACCCAGGTGCCCCCAAAAAAATCTTTAAAAAAAGATATCTTCCCCAAAGAAAGAATGATACAATTTTTAAAAGTACTTGCTTATAAAGCCTAAAACACTGAAATTTACTGAATTTAGTTATACATTTAAAAATGGTCTTTATTAGTTTAGAAATCGCTCATTTTGTTTGAAGCTATATGAAATCTCCCCTTTGTACTGTTACTTAATTCCTTCTTTATTCAGTGAATGCTAACTTTCTACGAGCAATCTCTGCCAATGGTACTTTTTAACTGCATGCTAGACCTTATTAAATCTTTGTTTTTAGGTCACTGACAGAATTCCCCTCGTAGGGGCACATGGGCACGCCTGCAGAAATAACTTTGGCCACTGAAATAACCTAATACAGATGACTCACAGCTGCTAAGTGACCCCACAACCTTCTTTCCACACGTGCGCACTCCCACACACATGCACACAGGCACGTTTAAAATGTCAGGGGAGGGGGCGGCTCCACTCTTATGGTAAACAAAGGCAACTGTCTTTTTGTTTGTTTGAGAGAGAGGGGAAGTGGCAGAGAGAGGCAGACAGAGGATCCAAAGCAGGCTCTGCTCTATCAGCACAAAGCCGGATGTGGGGCTCAAACTTACATACGTTGAGATCATGACCTGAGTTGAAGTCAGATGCTTAACTGATTAGGCCACTCAGGTGCCCCAAGGCAATTACCTTTAAAACTCTGGTGAGATATGTTCATGACAGACTAGTAAATCTACAAATGCCTTACTCTACTATATCAAGTGAATTTAGAAACAAAATGAAGTTACTTCTCAGCCAGTCATTCTCCTGAGCTGCTATGAAAATTAAGATAACTTACTCATTCTTGTCCTTGTCATAGGAGATTGCAAAGTCAGAATGAGAAGTGGTGATGTGTCACAATTAAGAAAAATGTCTCCTTGGGGCACCTGGGTGACTCAGTCAGTTAAGCATCCAACTTTGGCTCAGGCTATGATCTCATGGCTTTTGAGTCTGAGCCCTGCATTGGTCTCTATGTTGACAGCATGGAGCCTGACTGGGATTTTCTCTCTTTGCCCTTTCCCTACTTGCACTCTTTATCAAAAATAAATAGACATTTTAAAAAAGAAAAGAAAAGAAAAGAAGAAAGAAAGAAAGAAAGAAAATGGGGTGCCTGAGTGGCTCAGTCGGTTAAGCATCCAACTTCAACTTAGGTCATAATCTTACAGTTCATGAGTGTGAGCCCCATGTCAGGCTCTGTGCTGACATCTCAGAGCCTGGAGCCTGCTTTGGATTCTGTGTCTCCCTCCCTCTCTGTCCCTCTCCACCTCACACTCTGTCTCTCTCTCTCTCAAAAATAAAGAAAGGAAGGGAGGGAGGGAGGGAGGGAGGGAGGAAGGGAGGGAGGAAGGAAACGAAGCTTCGATCAGCATGTCTCCCCATATTTATTCCACCCTTACCTTTCAACCTCCGCTCTCTGACTGGGGTTGGTGATGGCCGCAATGTACTGCATAATGTATTTACTGGCTTCAGTCTTACCAGCTCCACTCTCCCCTGGGGGAAAAATTGTGCAAGGCTTAACACTGTACCTTAAACCAAGAGTAAGCTAATTTTTACTAGAATAATTGCAAATTTTGTTGTTATTTACTTAAAATTCTTAAGTTTCACTGTTCACTTTTTTGAGTAATTTCCTCCTAACTTGATAGGTTCTAACAGATCTGAAAATGTTGAAAGAAAAAAATAAAACTACTATAGAAGTAAAATAACCAGTAGACTACAAATCGAGATTTATTTAGCACAAAAATATCAAGGGATAAACTGTGGTAAACTAATTCCTTAGACCAAGGTCTTTGTACTCAGCAGTGACCCCTGAGGATAGCAGAAAAGCAGAAAGCTAGTGCCTCAAATAGTGGCCATGACTAAATTCGTATAACCTTATTCTCTAGAGCAAATTTCTTTTCATCTTCACGAGGATGAAATAATTCCTCCAGAAAATTAAAGTTAGAGTAATTTCAGTGGCAAAACAACACAGCGAGCTCCACACATGGTGTCACAGAGAAAGCATGACAGCCGATGTAAGGCAGGAAGAATGGATCACTTTAGAATGAGCCGCCCGGGGCGTCTGGGTGGCTTAGTCGGTTAAGCGTCCCACTTTGGCTCAGGTCATGATCTCCTGCTTCATGGGTTTGAGCCCCGCGTCGGGCTCTGTGCTGACAGCTAGCTCAGAGCCTGAAGGCTCCTTCGGATTCTGTGTCTCCCTCTCTCTCTCTGACCCTCACCGCCTCATGCTGTCTCTCTCTCTCTCTCTCTCTCTCTCTCTCTCAGAAATAAAAACATTAAAAAAAGAAATTTTTAGAATGAGCTGCCCAAACTGTTAAATGTATATGCCTCCTGACTCAAGAATTCCACCTGCAGACATTTATACTACAGAAATACTAAAAATACAAATATAGGGGCGCCTGGGTGGCTTAGTCGGTTAAGCGTCCGACTTTCGCTTAGGTCATGATCTCGTGGTTCGTGGGTTCGAGCCCCGCGTCGGGCTCTGTGCTGACTGCCAGCTCAGAGCCTGGAGCCTGTTTCAGAGTCTGTGTCTCCCTCTCTCTCTGACCCTCCCCTGCTCACGCTGTCTCTCTCTCTCTCTCTCTCCTAGAAATAAACAAAACATTAAAAAATTTTAAAAAATACAAATAATAAAATAATGCTAAAAATACTCTTCAACGGTTTAAGGAGTATTTCTACAGACTGTGCTATGTGTCACAGCTAAAGTCTGAAAATAAGATGCCTGTCAGTAGAAGACCGGGCTAATAAATGATTCAACTATTCAGTGGAATCCTACACAACTGTTAGAGAATCCCCTGCATCATTAGAGGTATGCTAATGAAAAGATGCCATTCTATGTTGTTAAATGGAAAAACAAGTTATGTAATAGCATTTATGACATAATTCTGTCATAATTATAGGTTTATAATATAATTTCATATGCATGCTTGACTGTATTATATACAGAAAAAATGTATAACAGGACAAACACCTAAATTAACAGCTGTTGCTGTTGCAGAGTTGGGGGTAACAAGGTTATTCAGAGGGAAGGGACTTTCTGCTTTTACTGTAAACATTTATATGACTGTTTGTTCCCTTGTTTCTTTTCTAATCAGGCAATATTGCTTTCATCATTTAATATAACATAGTCCTAGAATACAATTCTCCAACATTAACATTAAGTTACATAACTCCTCTGACCCTTAATATTCTCATCTATAAAGCAGAAACACAACTGTATTACCACTCAACTGTTTTGATAATCAAAACGGAATAAAGATAATAAAAGTAGTTTTAAGAGTATAAAGCCCCTACTGCAGATGTGAGGTATTATTAGCACCAAAATAAATTCCCAGTTTGGGAGAGGCCACCGTGGGTCAGCGGGCAGGTATTTCCCCTGTCCTCCATTTACTACACCAGATCCCTCGCAGAGCGCAGCCCCAGCTCTTGGGCACATGGAGCCTAGAGACAGAGATTGTCACCAGTCTCCCTGCTCTTCAGGCTTCACAGCTCCAGCCACTAGCTCTGACAGCCCATTTCTGGTCCCCCTGCCTGCATGTCCCATGACACCAGGTCCCCCTTTCACCAACCTAAGTTCATTCTTCATTTTTGGTAACTCAGGATTTCATTTTCTTGGTTTCATTCTGCTATTATTTAAAATACATTTTTGTTAACATTTTTTCCAGAACTTTTATGTCTTTGAGAAGGGAGGAGGAATCCTGCATGTTGGCTCAGTCTAGAAAATTGACCAGAAGCCCATGCACACGTAACATGTATGTGCAAATGAGCCGAGACTACACATCAGTCAGACAAGATTTAATAGTTATTGTTCACTGCATTTTTTTCTTCTCCTATAAAACTGCTTACCTTTCTAACTTCAAAAAAGATCTACTGGACAGTTTGGATCCTTGAGTACCTAATAAGTTAAATGGATTTTGACCCTGAAAGCACAGGGGATTCCCTCTGAATACCTGATATCACAATACAAGTGTCTTTTGAGCGCCTCTTCATAGCTTTGTAAGCAGCATCGGCAATTGCAAAAAGATGAGGAGGTCTCTCATACAGCTCACGCCCTTTATACTGCTCAATTGTGTCTCTCCCATAGATGCTCAATGACTTGTAAGGATTCACAGACACGACGACTTCTCCAATGAATGTGTAGATGCGCCCTTTTTCAAATCTGTACAGAAACGAAAGAAATGAAAGAAGAACAGCTATGGTTACAAAGAAACACTGTCTTTCCGACGAGTCTCATTTCCAAGAAAATCAGAACATCCCAGGAACGGTTTCTGAACTGACATTTCATTAATTCTGAATTTAATTTTAGAGACAATGCTCAGGTTGTGCCCTTTCAGATGTTGCTGGCAGAAAAGACTAGTAAGAGTTAAAAGCCAGGGAAGAAGAAAGAATTTCATTTTTTGTGAGCTGGATATCTCCTATTTCCGAGATACAAAAGGATAAGTAGGTGCTCTACTAAGAGCTCTAGTAAGAGGAGAAACACAAGTTAAAGCAGGTCTTGGAATCTACTCGGCCAGATTTTTCAATTATAAAGAAAACTGTCCAAATACATTTCTTTTTTCCCCCGCTCCCGCTTGAATCTGCACTAAAATGTCAGTAAAGGAATAAAGACACTAAAGTTCATAATAGCGAGAAGGGTAGAGGAGACATTTCTGGCATACATCAAATTTATTATTTTAAATGATGGCCTAGAATTCCACAGTATAGATTATCATTCTTTATTCAATCGTTCCCTTCCCTCCTGTTATTATGTAGAAAATATTCCTGACACATAATCTTACAAACCAGTGCTTTTATTCTGTGGGAGAGCTGGTTGAAAGGCATGTGTATTTTTTTTTTAAATTATTGATAATAGGATCCCACCTTTTTACTATAAAACTCTAGAATGGTGCCCCATATATGATTTGTATGTATAACTGTACGTAGCTATATTTGGTAAGGGATTACACAAGCATGGAAAAATATGGAAGCCTACATGTTCTATTTTATGTACCCTTTTATACATATAACATGGTGATGAGGAGGAAGGCCATGTGGGTGGATGGAAGGAAGCTATAGGAACAAAGGGATAAAAAAGTAAAGAAACCCTCTGGTATACTGCACAAAATCATGTGTCTATATTTGCAAAGACAAAATTTAAATATAAAACTTAGAAAATCCATATATAGTCACAGTTTATACATTATTTACACATATAAACACCCACCAACCAGAGCTAGACCAACACCCAAATGGACATCTGTATACAAGTTGTTGCCAACACGTTCTGCCTGCCGAGAGGCACAGGAAGACACAGAGCTCACGTCCAGGAATGAAGGGAGTGCCAACACGGGCAAAATTCTGGTCCCTGGACAGTGACCAGGTCTCTAAGCACTCCTGCTTAGGACCAGCCCAGAAGGGAAATAACTAATTCTTTGAGACCACAAGGCAAGGACCTTACACCTCCTTCACAATGGAATGAAGGCTATTGGCTATAATTAGGAGTGGAAACAGATGCTGATAATCAACAATAAATTAAAACCAAGATCTTTATTAAATAGTTAATGTATATTTAAATAAAAACTATTAATAGCCACTTTAAGAATTTCTGTGCATTTTTCTACTGTGGTTTTCCTATATATGCTAATTATTGGACACAAAGTTTATATGGTGGTTAAAAGCACGGACTCTGGAGTCCTTGACATTTGGGTCTGAATGCTCACACTGCAAATATAATAGCTGTGAGACTTTGTAAAACTACTTCACCTCCATATGTTTTACCTGTCAAATGGACAACTATATCCTGCTCTCGCCTTGGCATTGAGTAAGTACTTAAAAAGGCGGGGGGGGGGGGGATTTATCTTACGCTTCCAATTATGCTCTGCATGAACAATATTTTAATAAATGCTTTTATTTTATTAACATTGCTACTAAAATCACAACAATCCTTATACATAAGGGTAAGGAATCAACTCAATAATTATAATCCAATCCCCTGCCTCAGCTGTTAATCAATGAACAATAAGCCATAAGGAAAATGTCCACATAATTCATGTTCAAACACACCCCCACCCCCACCAAAGTATTAAAAAGCTAAGGTTCACTACCCAAGCCTTTCTGGCTTAACCTGAAAATTTGCAGGACATACTCAACAAACTGTCTTTAAGGATAAGAATTAGAAGGACATAATTTTTTAGTTTTAGAAATGCTGTCCAAATTTGGGGGGCATGGGAGAAGAGGAGGAGGATGTTAGGTAAAAGAGATCAGCTCACAGGTCTGGAGTTCTGTGAAATAAGACACAGCAAATAACACATGAGATCAGAATGCTGTTCTAAGATTCCAGGTCTGCCTAATTAGGAAATTCCATTTTATTCCAAATAGAGTATTTTGTTTATCAAAGCTTCTAGACATCAGGTTTGTAAAACCCAATTAAAATACGTGCATAAAAGCATCAAATGCATAACTATTAAGGTGAAGAGAGTGGCAAAAGGTCAACAAATTACAATATTAAATACAATACTTTGGTAATTTATAAAATGCTAGAAACTTACTTGAAACTTGGTTACCACACATGAAACTTTCAGTTTGGTTAAGGCTTAAATTCACCGCTAGATGGTGCCAGTGTATACTTTAAGAGCAATCCAAGATTCCAATTTGCTTCGAAAAGCCTCAGGGTATGAAATTAACACTAAGGTAATGTAGTCACCTGCTTAGTATGCTTCCATAAGGGACTACTGTAGTGATCCTCGACGATAAATAGGGTGATGCCATCTCTTACAAGAGACCAAGGAAGGCATTTCTATGCCTTCTGCGTGCCAAGCTTGTATGACAAACTTTTATACTGCACTCTTCAAAATTTATTCAATATCTACTATGTGCCAGGCACTGGGCCTGACTGGGAATTAAAAGATGAACAAAGTGCAGGGAAGTATTGCAAATAAATAATAACAATATGATAGGTACGATAATAAAGGCATATACCGTGCTGGCAAAGATGATCACAACACACCCCTTTCAATGAGGAACCTAGAGAATATATTAATACTCTTAAAGAGTATTAATTAAAAAGTAATATACTAAGCCCAGAGCAAGGCACACCAGGCCTTGTGTGTCCTGGCCTCCAAATTTCTCTTCACTTCATTCTCCTAACTATCCACCACACATCCACCTATCAAAACCTCCTGATCGCTTCTTCCATCTCAGTCACCTCTGCTATTACATTAATGAGCTACTTATGGTTCCCAAGGGCACCGCGACCTCATGGTTTGCCCGTGGGTTCATTCTGCCTAGAATACCCTGTCCTCACCCAGTGTCTTCTCCCATCTCAGCAGTTTCCCACTCCTTCAAAAGCAAAATAAAATGAAACAAGACCAGAAAACTTTACCTACTAGGGGACAAGAACCTAGCCACAACTCTGAAACATGACCTGTGAAGAACAGTTGCAAAGAGCCATGAAAAGCAGATGTGGGGGAGGGAGGCTGCCCGGTGAGAAGAGGCGCCTGTGCGCGTGCCAGGCTCCAGGGCAGAGCTCCCCACAAGAGGGCTGAGGTTCTCCAGAGCCAAACCATCTGTTCCTAAGAATGGCAGAGTCTTCGGGTGCTGGTGGCTGTGTGACCAAAGGGGTCCCATGTGGCATCTGAATAGTTGCAAGATGGGACTGAATGAAGATGAGTAGACATTACATTGTTGCAATTACACTGCAGTTAATTACAGTGTGGTGAGGCAAAAGAGAAAAAGCAGGTACAATTGCTCTGCAGCAGCTGATCTTGATCAAGGAAAACAGGTGCTGCTTAGTGACCTCCCAGATGTCTCATGGCATGCTGACAGGGCTGGCCTGCTAGTCAGGCAAACTCCTTGCCATTTCAAAGTGCTGCTGAGAAATGGTTTAGAAATAACTGAGCCTGAGTGGCTCAGTCAGTTAAGCGTCTGACTCTTGATTTCAGCTCAGGTCATAATCTCACAGTGTGTGGGTTGGACCCTGGCACAGGGAGTGCAGAGCCTGCTTAGGATTCTCTCCCTCTCTCTCTGCCTTCCCCTGCTACTGCACACACACTGTCTCTCTAAAATAAATTTTAAAAATTAAAAAAAACAACAATTCTAAACTCAGTTATCTACTGGCCATTCCACATATTCTCTTTCAACAACTAACTAACCCAGAATGAAGCAGCCACATCTACTCAAAGACGGTAATAATCAAAAGTGACCCAGAATGGGGCCCAGGGTAAGAAAAACAAGGCAAAGGAACTGAGAGGACAAAAGGCAGATTGAGAATACCCATGAAAAATAGGGAAGTCATAAAGGAGAAAAACTATGGGAAAATGTTTCTGCATGGAAGCAAAGAACATAAAGAAAATAAAGCCCTCTAAACCAAGAGATCAGTGAAAACATCACTTAAAAATAGAGAAATCAGGGGCGCCTGGGTGGCTTAGTCGGTTGAGTGTCCGACTTTCGCTTAGGTCATGATCTCGCGGTTCGTGGGTTCGAGCCCCACATCGGGCTCTGTGCTGACTGCCAGCTCAGAGCCTGGAGCCTGTTTCAGTCTGTGATTCCCTCTCTCTCTGACCCTCCCCTGCTCATGCTGTCTCTCTCTCTCTCTTAGAAATAAATAAAACATTAAAAAAAATTTTTTAAAAATAAATAAATAAAAATAAAAATAGAGAAATCAGGTGTGCCTGGGCGGTTCTGTTGGTTGAGCCTCCAACTCTTGATTTTGGCTGAGGTCATGATCTCACGGTTTGTGAGATGGAGACTCACATTGGGCTCTGCACTGACAGTGAGGAGCCTGCTTGGGATTCTGTCTCTCCCTCTCTTTCTGCCCCTCCCCCACATGCATGATCTTTCTCTCTCTCAAAATAAATAAACTTTAAAAAAAAATTTTTTTTTTAATGTTGTATTTCTGAGAGAGAGAGAGACAGCGTGAGCAGGGGAGGGTCAGAGAGAGAGGGAGATACAGAATCTGAAGCAGACTCCAGGCTCTGAGCTAGCTGTCAGCACAGAGCCTGATGCGGGGCTCAAACCCACGAACCGTGAGATCATTACCTGAGCTGAAGTTGGACGCTTAACCGACTGAGCCACCCAGGTGCCCCTGAACTTTTTTTTAAAACAGAGAAATAATGCTTAAAACCATTTTTTGAAAAAGGAGATGAGAACCAAAGAGCTTAAGGAAACAATGGAAGAGGAGAAAACCCCACAGAAATAAAGACTACATTAAGAGACATCAGAATGAGGGGGTGCCTGGGTGGCTCAGCTGGTTAAGTTGGTCAGCTCAGGTCATGATCTCCTGGTTCACAGGATCCATGCTGACAGCAGGGGGAGCACACTTGGGATTCTGTCTCCCTCTCCATGTGCCCCTCCCCTGCTCATGCTCACTCTCTCTCTCAAAATAAATTTAAAATATATATATACACACACATATATAAAGACATCAGAATGGGAACGGATACTGCTGAACATATGGACAAGAAGAAAAGGAAGCAAAATGAAGTGAAAAAACAAAGTTCAAGTAGAAAGCAGTATAGAAGAGGGGATAATGGGGATCACTGACTGGTGTCCTGAAGGCTTTGGTATGATAATGGTGACATTTCAAAACGGCAAACAAATGCACCAATAATGTATGTCAACAGAGAGTGTCAGAAAACATCTCAGCCACCTGGAAACCAAAACCCACAGATCACCAGTGTGATGACTTGAACTGTGCACCGCTCCCCCCAACCCCCAACCCACAAAAGATATGCTGAAGTCCTAATCCCTGGTGACCTTATTTAGAAACAGGGTTTTTGCAGCTGTAATCAAGATGAGGTCATTAGAGCGGGCCCTAATCCAACATGACTCGGTTATGAGAAGAGGAAAGTGCCACGGGAAGAATGAGACAGACAGAGAGGACACCATGCGATGACAGAGATGACAGGCGCAGCTGTGAGCCAATGTCACCACTGGAAGCTAGGTAAAGCCAAAGACGGGTTTCTCCCCTGCCAGTTCCAGACCGGCCTGGCCCTGCTACACCTTGATGTTGGACTTCTAGCCTTCAGGACTGTGAGACAAGAAATGTCTGACCTTTTTAAGCCACCTCGGTTGTATAATTTTGTTTGTGGCATTTTGTTACAGCAACTCTAGGAAACTAATATGACTAGTCATACCAAAATAAATTCTATGAAAGTGTCTCAGTTTCACTTCATGTTTAAAGAAATGCAAGTCAAACCCACAATAGGGTATAATTTTCCACCCACACGGGAGGAATTTTGACAGCGAACAAGACTGGCAAGAGTATGGAGCCCCAGATATCTTCCCCGTCGCAGGTATCACCTTCATTGGTGGGACTTCCTCTAAGCCATTCTCCATAAAATATAAATCGAAATGCTCATTCCTATCCTTAAATCTTTTCAATGGGAAGTCCTAATGTCAAGCCAATCTGACATCCCCATATTGGCTTATCTCATGTCAACCACTCCTGATGACTGTGCTCTGGCCAAGAATAAAACAAAATCTTTCCCACCTAAACTGCCCCATCCACCATCATCCCAGGCTCGTTTCCTCTATGGTAGTAGCTTCTGGCCTGCTTACTGTCTGTCTCCAGAGAAATACAGACCATATTTACCTTGTTCATTGCTTTACCTTCAGCATGCAATACAGTGCCTGGAACTTACAGGGGATGGTTAAATATTTGATGAATCAAAAAATAAAGGAAGGAAGGAATGAGTTCCCTTAGCCCACCTCCATTTTATCAGCAAATGGTTTGCATCCTATTTATAGAGAAAATTTAGGCTGTCAAGTGTGCAAGACGTTAAATCACCTACCATCATTACTTTTTTTTTTTAAATTTATGTCCTTAGTTTCGTTTCTCTTATTTCCTTATGACTTTCAAAAGTGGGAGGAGGGGAGAATAAATACAGCAGGGTATCACCTCGTTTTTAATGGGCCTCATCTTGATGCTTAACTGAAAATAACCTTTCCTTTCACAGTGGCAATTTCATGTAATCTGGATACAAACAGGAATTTATATTCCAGGGAAATATAAATAAAATAGTATCTACTCTGACTCACCCTCTGGGACAGTTTTTTACTGTTAGAGAAGGAAGTTGCAAAGTATGCAGGATTGACTTGGAACTGGAGGTATCAGTCCAAACTGGTGGTGTGCGGTGGCATGAAGGGAGGGGAAGCGGAGAGAGATGTATATGCACACACATTTCCTAGCTCTGCCCTCTGAGGGAGCTCAGAAGCAATGACACCCAGATGTTGGCTTGTAAATGATTCTTCTTAACTAAAAGGACCCAGGGTTCCTTGGAGAAAAGTTGATTCTGAAGCTGGGGCAGGGGAAGTACGAGATGAATCTGGAATACCTCGTTGAGCCAAAAAATAGGGAAGTACTCAAAGAACGACAGGGACATATCAAAATAAACAGGAATCAGTGTGAACAGGCTCTTGCCGGCCAAATCTGGAACCACATGAGTACTAAAATAAGTAATGCCAGTAACATTATAATCCCCCGAATAAAATAAGAATGTAGGAGTCCATACTGATATAAAATAGAAGTGAACTGGAGAAGGAAAATCTCTTCCTTAGGGTGGAATGACAATTAAGCAATACAGAAGGGGGGCCACCTGGGTGGCTCAGTCGGTTAAGTGTCCAACTTCAGCTCAGGTCATGATCTCACGGTGCGTGGGTTCAAGCCCCGCATCGGGCTCTGTGCTGACAGCGAGCTCAGAGCCTGGAGCCTGCTTCGGATTCTGTGTCTCCCTCTCTCTCTGACCCTCCCCTGCTCTCATTCTGTCTCTCTGTCTCTCAAAAATAAACATTCAAAAGAAGTAAAAAAAAAAAAAAAAGAAATACAGAAAGGATGATGTGAGTTAGAAAATTATCAGTGTATGGTAAAACCAGTATCTGAAAGTGTGATGAGGTACAGGATATTTACACAGGCACAAAGTATCTTCCTGCAAATTACTTAATTACAAAGAGAAAGACAATAGCTTTTACAGGAGAAAACCTTGTGACCACTTAAACCAGGTGCTCGAAGCTAATATCACCAGCACTGACGCAAAATGACATGTGCCCATGATGGTTAATTTTATGTGTCAACTTGACTGGGCCAGGAGGTACCCAGACATTTGGTTAAACACTGCTCTGGGTGTGCCTGTGAGAGTGCTTCCGGATGAGAGAAACATTAGAATCAGTAGGACTGAGCAAAGAAAGTGCCCTCCCCAATGGGTGGGCCTCCTCCACTCCAGCCAAGACCTGATTGAAACAGAAGGGTGAGAAAGAAACAGTGCTTTGTCTCCCAGCCTGGTCTCTGAGCTGGGACACCGGTCTTCACCTGGCCTCATACTTGGGACTCAGACTAGAATTTACATCATCAGCTCTCCTAAGACCCTAGCTTACTGACTGAAGAGTTTGGACTTATTAGCCTCCATAACTGTGTGAGCCAAAAATCTCTATGTGTGTATATAAACACACACACACACACACGCACACACACACGTATGTATCCTACTGGTACTGTTTCTCAGTCAGGCTTACGTGGATTTTGTACTGAGAGTGGTTCTAGAGGGACAGAATTTTAAGAATGAGTTTTCTGAGTTGGTTCTGGAGTTTCAGGAAATGGCTCTCTGATAAGATTTAAGGCCACTAATGACTCTATTTCCAGTAGCAAAAAAACAAAAACAAAAACAAAACAAAAACCAGTGAGAGTCCACGGTGTGATCTGGCAATGAAAATACATAAAATATCTCCAGTGAATACTCTTAATCAACCTCTTGATTAAACATGAGGTTGGCTGGTTAACCTTTAATGTCACTGGACAAAGTGATGAATGAAAAGAATAGCTCAGGGATTAAAATTCCCAGCTCAATTGCTACAAAAGACCTAAAGCTTCTTTTCCTGTAGCCACAGGGCTTAGAACACAAATACAGTGCCTACTGATATGCTGTGGTGAGGACACAACAATCACTTCTGAGGTGTCTGCCAAAAACATAACCTGAATCTAATCGGGAGGAAACAGAAGATAAACCTAAATTGAAGGACATTCTACAAAATAACTGGGAAAGTTCACAGTGAAAAAAACTCAGAAAGGCTGACACTCTGGAAAACAGTATGGCGGTTCCTCAATTAAAAACAGAACTACCCCACGACCCAGCAATTGCACTACTAAGTATTTACCCAAGGGACACAGGTGTGCTGTTTCAAAAGGGAACATGCACTCCAATGTTTACAGCAGTGCTATCGACAATAGCCAAAGTATGGAAAGATCCCAAATGTCCATCGACGGATGAATGGATAATGAAGATGCGGTGTATATATACAATGGAGTATTACTCGGCAATCAAAAAGAATGAAATCTTGCCATTTGCAACTGGATGGAACTAGAGGGAATTATGCTAAGTGAAATTAGAGAAAGACAAATATTATATGACTTCACTCATATGAGGACTTTAAGATACAAAGCATATGAACATAAGGAAAGGGAAGCAAAAATAATATAAAAACAGGGAGGGGGACAAAACATAAGAGACTCTTAAATACAGAGAACAAACAGAGGGTTGCTGGAGGGGCTGTGGGAGGCAGATGGGCTAAATGGGTAAGGGGCATTAAGGAATCTACTTCTGAAATCATTGTTGCACCATATGCTAACTAACTTGGAAATAAATTAAACAATAAATAAATTTTTGAAAAAAAGAGATACTCCAGGACAGGAAGTTTTTTGAAAATCTTTTTTAAAGAAAGTATATTTACTTCTTTTGTTACCTACTTTATTTTTAATTAATCAAAGATATATAAGGCTATGCATTAGAGAGTCTAATCAATATGAGATAACCAACATTAATATACTCCATTAATACTGAACAGAATTAAAGTAAATCGCCTATATTTTAAAAATCTGGGAGCACCTGGGTGGCTCAGTTGGTTAAACTCCCAGCTTCAGCTCAGGTCATGATCTCATGGTTTGTGGGTTCGAGCCCCACATCGGGCTCTGTGCTGACAGCTAGCTCAGAGCCTGGAGCCTGTTTCAGATTCTGTGTCTCCCTCTATCTGTGACCCTCCCCTGCTCTCTCTCTCTCTCTGAGAAATAAAAACATTAAAAATTTTTAAAAAGATCTGTATAGCTTTATCTTTTATAAATGTATAATTTGTTGACATTTAAAAATATTAAATACAACTTTTGATATTAAAGAAAATAGAACAGAAAGGCTGAATCAAATTTCACATTATAAGAAATTAAAGACACATAACTAAATACAAGGCATGCTCCTAGGAAGAATCTTACAGTTCTTGCATTTTTCTATACATGTGAAATTATACACATATTTTAAGTTGCTGATAAAAAAAAACCCTAAGCTTCTTTATATAGTAGGTTTAGATTTTTACTTATTACTTTTGCATAGGCAACACAGGCTCTTAACAACACATATAAATGATTTGATAGTGAAAAGTGTTTCTCATCTTAGCTACAACCTCCCTTCCCAGAGGTAGCCACTGCGACCGGTTTTCTGCAGATTCCTCCAGAAATAGATTATTCAAATACATACATATCCGTACAGATAGTCTTTTACAGGAATGGCATGTTTTTTCTCTAAGTGAAATAATGAATCTTGGTGATAGTGTTACATAAATAGAGAAAAGCCTCATTTTTTTATGCCTACATAGTATTTCATTTCATGAGTGAATACACAATAATAAATTTAATAAGTCCCTACTGGGCTTCTAGGTTGTTAACTCATCTTTTTTACTATGAACAATACAACTATAAATACAACAGCATCTATGTCTTTGTGCATATGTGTAAATACACTTGTAGAATACATTTTTAGAACTGAAGTTGCCAAGTCAAAGGCTACATCTGATTTGAATTTGTGATTTTTTGCCAACTCATCCTCCAAAGAGGCTGTAGCAACTTACACTTCCAGCTACAGCTTGTTTTCTGGGTGTGGGTTTTTAAAACAACGATGCTGGCCCATTTCGAAAGGACAGCTTATAATGCAGTTTTATTTTCAAAGTACACAGAACTTTGACCCCTTTCTTTACTGATGGACAAAACTTACGCAACGCTCATTAGCTTACTGCCAACTTTCAATACGTTCAGTTCACTCTCCCCAGTTCTTAGATGAGAATCTCTTCCGAGGGTAAAGGTATCTTGCTGCTGCTGCTTCTGGCAAAATCATGGCCTCCATGTGATGGAATGGGTTCATTTATTCCCCTTTGTTAGACTTCGCATTCCTGAAGTGGGCAGGGACTGTTTGTTAGAAAGATTATCAGCATCAGAGTCCCACACCCCTGGAGCCCTAGGTTTGAATCCTGGCTCTGCTAGTTACTGATTGTGTGTGTTCATAAACATCTGAGTTACTAGTAAGTGCCATGTGCCAGGCATTGGCACAGAAAGGCTGAATATTATTTCACATTATAAGAAATTAAAGACACATAACAACTAAACACAAGGCATGCTCCTAAGAAGTTTCTTATAGTTCATTCCTTTTCCTATAAATGTGAAATTATGTACAAATTTAAAGTCGCCAAGAGCCCGAGTTAAAGAATAAGGCATGGCATTATCGTACCAAAGACTTACAGAAACAGACAATGCCATGTAGTAAGCACAGTAACAGAGGGTTTAAAAATTACATATTTTTAAGAGACGCTCAGGTGACTCCATTGGTTAAGCATCCAACTCTTGATTTCGGCTCAGGTCATGATCTCATGGTTCGTGAATTCGCGCCCCATACTGGGCTTCTGTGCTGACCGTGCAGAGCCTGCTTGAGAGTCTCTCTCTCTCTCTCTCTCTCTCTCTCTCTCTGTCTCCCTCTCACTCTCTGTCCCTCCTGTGTTCTCTCTCTCAAAATATATACACATAAAAAATTACACATTAAAAGATGTACCACTTCCTTCTTGCTCCTATCCTCTCTCTCTTGTTCACATGTGCCCATGCGTGTGTGTGCACCCCCATCATACTGTTTCAGAAAAGATTTAAGGCAATAACAGAGACAGAAAAGATACTATGGAAGCTCAGAAAAAGGATACTACTCCAGTTTTAGGAGTGGGAGGGTTCAAAACCATCCAAAAATTTGTATGGAACCACAAAAGACCCCGAATAGCCAAAGTAATACTGAAAAATAAAACCAAAACGGGAGGTATCACCATCCCAGACTTCAGCCTCTACTACAAAGCTGTCATCCTCAAGACAGTATGGTATTGGCACAAAAACAGACACATAGACCAATGGAACAGAATTGAGAACTCAGAAGTGGACCCAAAAGTATACAGCCAACTGATCTTTGACAAAGCAGGAAAGAATATCCAATGGAAAAAAGACAGCCTTTTTAACAGATGGTGTTGGGAGAATTGGACAGCAACATGCAGAAGAATGAAACTAGATCATTTTCTCACACCATGCACAAAAATCAACTCAAAATGGATAAAGGACCTGAACGTGAGACAGGAAACTATCAACACCCTAGAGGAGAAAGCAGGAAACAACCTCCTTGACCTCCACCGCAGCAACTTCTTACTTGACACATCCCCAAAAGCAAGGGAATCAAGAGCAAAAATAAACTGTTGGGACCTCATCAAGATTAAAAGCTTCTGCACAGCCAAGGAAACCACCCAGAAAATTAATAGGCAACCAACGGAATGGGAAAAGATAGTTGCAAATGACATATCAGATAAAGGGTTAATATCCAGAATCTATAAGGAACTCACCAAACTACACGCCCGAAAAACAAACAACCCAGTGAAGAAATGGGCAGAAGACATGAACAGACACTTCTCCAAAGAGGACATCCAGATGGCCAACAGACACATGAAACGATGCTCAGCATCCCTCCTAATCAGTGAAATACAAATCAAAACCACACTGAGATACCACCTCACGCCAGTCAGAGTGGCTAAAATGAGCAAATCAGAGAACTCTAGATGCTGGCGAGGATGTGGAGAAACGGGCACCCTCCTACACTGTTGGTGGGAATGTAAACTGGTACAGCCCCTCTGGAAAACAGTGTGGAGGTTCCTCAGGAAACTAACAATAGAACTCCCTTATGACCCAGCAATAGCACTGCTAGGAATTTACCAAGGGATACAGAAATGCTGAGGCATAGGAGCACATGTACCCCAATGTTCACAGCAGCACTCTCCACAATAGCTAAAACATGGAAAGAGCCTAAGTGTCCATCAACAGATGAATGGATCAAGAAGATGTGGTTTATCTATACCATGGAATACTACATGGCAATGAGAAACAATGAAATCTGGCCATGTGTAGCAACATGGATGGACCTTGAGGGTGTTATGCTGAGCGAAATAAGTCAGGCAGAGAAGGACAAATATCATATGTTTGCACGTATAGGAGGATTAGGAGGAACTTGACGGAGGAACAAGGGGGAGAAGAAGGGCGGAAATGGTGGGGGAAAGGGAGAGAGGCAAACCATGAGAGACTCTTGAATGCTGACAAAAACTGAGGACTGATGGATGTGGGGGGGAGGGGGGATGGGCATGGAGGAGGGCACTTCAGGGATGAGCACTGAGTGTTATGTAGAAACTAATTTGACAATAAACTATTTGTAAAATAAATAAATAAATAAATAAATAAATAAATAAATAAAATAAAAAAATTAAAAAAAAAAAAAGGAGTGGGAGGGTTCAAAGAAGACATCCCAAATTTAAATTTCTTGACATCTGAATCATTAATGTGATTATACGGTCTCCATGTAGGTAGTTCTAGGCACTTCCTGACTTATGCTGCCTTCAGGGCACCTGGAATAGGATGCTTTGTTTTGCCTTTTTATTGATGCACTGAAGCTCTGGAAAGAGAAGGTTTGAGGAGACCACCACAGCCCATCAGCGCAGCCGCAGGACCACACTGGCACCCACCTCCCGGGCCTGTCACAGAAGTGAGGCCCTCCGCTCAGTGCAACGCTCAGAGCACTGCTGGCACGGGGTACGGGCACAACGATACGCAGCGCTGCAGGCTGCCCGGACGGCAGGGCAGGTCCCCTTCGCCGGGGCGCCGCATCTGTGCCGCTGAGCCTCAGGGTGACAGTCACTTCCGTAGGCGTAATGAACCTGATCCAGCTTGGCATCGTGTCCAGAAAGCGGTCTCCCAGTTCATAGGGACCCTCTGAAGTCAGAAAACCTTCCATCAAAACGCTCAGGCTTTCCATAGGACACAGGAGACTGGGGAGTGGGCACCGGCAAGGGTTTGACTGAGTTCCCGCATTCATCACTTGGTTTGCTTTTCCAGGGCAACCTCTCTTCCCTTGAGCAATGCAGAAGGTAGCTAACCAGAAAGTGTGGTCAGGAGATGCCTGGCTGAATTGCTGTACTTCTTTCAATGAAAAAAAACCTTGTTTTTGATATATACATTTTTAGATAATGCTTGCTTTTTCTTTTTTTAAAAATTTTTAAAATGTTTATTTTTGAGAGAGTGAGTGCCCATGAGCAAGGGAAGGGCAGAGAGAGAGAGAGAGACAGAGACAGAGAGAGAATGAATGGATCTGAAGCAGGCTCCAGGCTCCAAACTGTCAGCACAGAGCCCAACATGGGGCTCGAACTCACCAATCTAAGAGACCTGAGCTGAAGTTGGATGCTTAACAGACTGAGCCACCCAGGAGCCCCAATGCTTGCTTTTTCAGAAGACACTTCTATTATATAGTAAGATACCTTGTAGAGAAATACTAACCTTAAACGTTCTTATTGCTGTCTTTAGTTTTAGTGTATTCACTTGTTCATTCACACAGTAGTTACTGGTGCCCATGTTCCAAGCACTGTTCCGGGAGCCTCCCTGCTAGTTCAGGGTGATGAGAAGGACAGATGTGAGGGCTGTGAGGGGAGAGGCAGCTGGGTGAGACCTCGCAGTGTCGTGGGCTTTCGGGGGTTACCTCCAGGGCAGATTTTAAGCACTATTCACATCTGCTTTTTTGCAAGCCCCTGTGACTGCAGGCCGGAGAGGACTGAGTACCTGGCAGTGGGGCAGTGAGAAGGCCACTGCTGGTGGTGGGTCCCACTGCACCGCCTGGGACACGGGCAGGGACAACTGGGGTCCTGGTTCGAGTGGAGCAGTGGGGAGACGGAGCAGAGGACAGGCTTTGAGAGCAGAAGCAGAACTGACTAGATTGAGTGACTTACTGGATGTGAGAGGCGGGACGGGGGCGGGGGGGGGGGGGCAAGGTTGCTCACATCACCGGTGGAGCTGACCACACAGCACTAATTATACAGAGCTGGGGTAGTCAAGGAAGAGCACAATTTCGGAAGGTGACCGTGAGCCACACAGGCTGTGTTGGGTCTGAGATTCCTGAGGAAGAGCCAAGTGAAGATGCTTCTCACCCTTCTTTCTCTCAGGAGCTAATTAAACCTGATCCTTTGGACACAAAGGCAGCAACACACAGGCAGACAGACACAGAGTACCAAGAACACAGGCAGGGGGACCAGAAATCCCTACCTGTCACCGGGGGCAAATCTGTGAGGAGGCCACATGTTCTACCGCCCAGCAAGAGACAAGAGATTTCTGGGTTTTATTTTAATTTTTTTATTACCTGAATCTGATTATGTCGAGTTATGTCAGCCATTCTACCTTCCCAGTATGAGGAAAGGGTAGAAACAAACACAACACCTTCCCCACATAAAGGCTATCTTCCGAGCTCCCAAGCAGCATGGCCAAAATAACTGTTAATAATATAATAGCTCCTTTTCAGCTCACTGTCTAAATTCTTTTTTTTCCCAACTTATTTATTTATTTATTTTTACAAATAGTTTATTGTCAAATTAGTTTCCACATAACACCTAGTGCTCATCCCCACGAGTGCCCTCCTCCATGCCCATCCCCCCTAAATTCTTGACCATAAAAGACACTTTTACCAAATACCACTACTTAGTTACCCAGCAAAAGGAAACAGAACATTTTATAGTATATTTCAGTGAAAACAAGATAATATGTCTTGATATTAAAAAAACAAAAAACCTGTCAGATATGGTATAGCAAATCTGGCCCACAAATATAGCAGCTGGGCTCACATCTGGAAATGGACTGCTTTTCAGTTTTTGTGTTTTGGTCTGCCGGGGGTACCTGAAAAGGGTTCAACTTTCAAGCCTGTCACTCCAGTGAGAAGGATACTTGGTCACTCATGGGGCACTCAGTTAACCCGTCACTTTGACAGAAGACTCTCTACAACCACTAAAGTCAGGCCATGTCCACGCTGGGCAAAGAATCACTGTTAGGTTAGAGCATGTGTTAACTTCACACTGTTGAACATGAATCCCAAAATGGCTTCATTTTGATCTTCCAAGGAAAACTGCTCTTTTCACGAGATTCTAAAAGTTTTATAAGCTGACCCAATCCACACCACGGAATGCAAACTGTCTGTTTTGGTCATCATTTGTAAATCCATAGCTTTTAGACAGTATTTAATTATTTAACTGAGTAACTGGTTTTGCTAAAATCCTAGTAGAGGAAATACAGAGATTGGTGAACTGGACCGCAGTAAAATCACTCTCAGTGACTTTAAGTCCTATAGGCCCTCAGACTAGCAGACAGATATTAAAATATTCCCATGTATTTAAAATTAGCAAACCACATACAAACGCACACATACAATGAAGACGCTACATATTTTACAAGGTTAGCATATGAGTAAATCCCAATAAGCAATATAAGCATTATTTAGCTGTGACATTTGAGTGTTTAATGACAGACATGAAGATCTAGACCAAAAAATAAGGATAGAACTTTACCTATTAATAACATGACACTATATTTGCTCTTCTAACCAATAAATAATAAATATAATTTCTCCAACATAAGGCTCAACTTCTCTCTATATATATAAAAGTTGCATATGTATGTATATATACGTATATATGCCTTCCCATCCATTTCATTTAAAAATTATTTCCTATTATATTGACCATTTGGCTCTCTGACATGCCTAGAGAAGTGGTTAATTGCATTTTGTCTCAACCAAGGTGTTAGCCTATTTATAAATCAATGCTGCTCAGGAAAATGAGTGAGACCTGGGCCTGAGTTGCAAAACCCTTTGGTAGAAATGCCCAATTACATGGCATGATAACAATTATGCATTTTAAATACTACAAACCATTTATACCACAGTACTGAACACTCTTCGACCCTGACCCTCAGAGAGGAAGCCTCTTCACCTTACACTAACTAGACTTCGATATTCAGCACTCTGAGTGACAGGAAACCTAACCTATACACCCTATCACTGCCTCATTTAGTAAATGACGGAAGGCCTATAATCAGTCTACTACATCACTTTTTAAAAACTATAATTCCTTATGCCAATTTTCATCACATGGAAAGGCTCTGGTAGAGCTAAAGCAAGGTCTCCCTAGGCATTACTGAGACAGGGCAGCCAGGTAGCAGCTTTCGGGTACAAACTGGGTAGGAGCTGTGGTAGGAAACACTGAAAAGAAATAAAGGGTTAAGCACCCAAGTGAATAAATTACTTCCATTTCAGGTGACAACACCTGTTTTAAGTTCAGAAAACAGAGTCACACTAAACTAATATTTATTGTGCCAAGAACTGCAATCAGATGTTTTTCATGTATGTTGCTAATTATAAGCTTGTTAAATATTAATAGAAAAATTTGCAAACCTTCTTTTGTTGACATCGTATGTCCAGTTACAGGTGAGAAGGAAATTACCATACGATGAAACCAATCACCTAACCATTATCTCTGCCTGGAGAAATCTCAATTACAAGCACAGCTCTCATTGGCCTGGGAGGGAGATCTATTTCTGCTACAGAATGGATTGTGTAAAAACAGGAAAACTGGAAAGCTTCCCAGATGCTCCTAAGTTATGTGTTTGGCTATTGTTTCTGTTGGGTGAACTAATAGCCACCACAGAACTGAGCAGAGGATTTTAAAACTAGCAAAAATATTTACTGAATGAATGGATGGTCAGAAACTTTGTCAGCTGGCTCTCCTTGGCTTTGTCACAAGTCTGTAACACCCAATAAGGTCATATTTCCTCAAGTAAAGCTTTCAAACTGGCATTATCCTTATACTTCTTCTATTTGGCACTTTCTCTTGGTTTGTGGTTAGAGGGTATTTTGGGGTTTTGGTTTTACTTTTTTTAAACAACCTCTTTTGTGTCTAATGTAGAGGAAGGGTTAACTTCCTCTCCCCTATCAGCGTGTAGAATTGGTGTCATTTAGGTGGTCTTGCTTTAGGACAATGGACAGCAGCCTCAGGGGCAGAAGGAGGTTAAGTCTGCACACTCACTCTTGGACTCCGACTCAGGAGGGTCTGGGGGCACATGGAATTTTTACAATGCTAATCTGGCGATCCTGTCACTGCTCTGATGCCAACAGGCCCTAAAGGAAGAATAAGAGGGTCCGATGGCATCCTCAAGTGAAATACCAAAAGCTCCTCACTAGGGCCCCTCAATAATGCCTGTTGGTTCTGCAGTAGAGTTGTTAGGGTAAGGACTGGGGAGCTGAATTTGGAGGGATTTAAAGAAGATACAAAAGGCAAAAGACATCAACTATTACCACACTGCAAAGGGTTTCCTTCGTCTTATGATATTTGAGATGTTGCATTTTGCAGCTTTGTTCCCATATTGTAATCGCGTCTCTTAAGAGACCATGAGCCAGATTTCTTTCGAATTTATTTTTACTTATTCCTAGTACACTGCTGTGGCATCCAAGGGAATTTTTCCTAAGGGAGGAGGGACCTGGAATCATGAAGAGGTGAATTATAAAAACCTCAAAGTATGAAATGGACTCATATTCAATTATAAAAATCAACACATTCCAAAGACAATCTTGATACAGATACTCTACTACTCTGCTTTATCCAGTCAGTCTTTCTGCACTCAGGAAAATAACCGAGTGCTGTCTATACTTGGGAATACCAGACATGAGGAAGTGAACTAAGAGAATAAGAATGTGGTGGCAAAGAAAAGAGTCAAAAACTAAAAACAGATCAAATACATCAGGAAATGGAAAAAACAAATAATTTTCTCTATTTTTTCTTAGTTCCTAAAGCAGAAATTAAATCATTTTTATTGCTAGATCAAATCGAGAAAGGAATTTATGTAAATAGCGTGGTTGCCAATTTAAGACAAATACTATCATATTTATTTTTTACGTGTCACCCCAACCAGGACTGAATTCAGAGCTTCCCAGGCTGGTGAGAAAAGGTGTAGCTGCCCCCAGAAAGCAGCTGTCCCCCAGCTCAACTGTGCTCAGTAAACAGTTTCCTGAAATATCTATTAATATTACATCTCAAAGAGCAAAAGAAAAGCCTACTTATCAATAGCATTATTTCCAAAGCTTTACTTAAATAAGTCCCCTCGTCCTCTGTGAATAAGAATAGAAATGAAACTCTGTTGACTGAATAATGCAAAAAATTAACATTATGATTTTGTAATTTCAGGAAATACTCGGTCTCAAGTTTTCGCTCATAGTTCATCTAAGTTTAAGAAGTCAAGGGTCTGGACAGCATGACCAGTGCACTTGGCAGAACCCGGGCTTTAGGTTCCACGGGCTCACTCAGTGCACACAGGAGGCCAGGCAGGGAGTCCACTGGTGTCGCGGGGTGTCCCGCAGGGTAGGGGTCCAGGAAGCTGCTTGCATGGTGGCGAAGTTAGTTACATTCGGGAGGACTGAGAAAACATGTAAAATGTTGAGGCTGGAGGGAGACAGGTTTCTCACTGCTGCAGAAGGAAATTACAAATTTCCAAGGAGATTGCTAAAATAAACCCCGTGCAGTCAGACTACAATGGGAGATAGCAGTATGGACTCATGGTATTTAACACAAAGAAATAGCACATTTGTGGGTCCCCTCCCCAACCCCCCCAACCACCGATCCAACTGCCCACCAGACTTCTGACAAAGTCTACAAGCAATGACATACCAGTAGCAACAGCCATGCCTACTACCCAGTCTTGGTTTCTAAATGCCACAAGGTGAGCCTGGAATCTTACTGAGCCAGACAATAAGGAAGTTCTCAAAGAATGACGGGACATATCAAAAGGACACTGCAGCCGGCTGAAAGGAGCTTCCACTGTCCAAGTCTAGGCCAAATAGTTTCACTGTTTGGGAAAATAAGGAGAATGAATTCTGTGTTTGCCTATTTGTCTTTGTCCTCTGTTGTGGCTATGTGGACTACAGCTTTTATCCCGACTAGCATTCTAGGAGACACATACCGTTGGTTAGACCAAAGTGTGGGGCTGACCTGGCACAAATTCATCACCACAAGTGAACAAACAGTTCAGATCCGCTGCTTGTTTAAAATATCTAAAATGTGGATGACTACACATCAGCAAAGACGTAGTCACTTTGCTAATAAGGTCCTTCTTTAGATTCAGAGAGGCAATGCATTTATTTCTGCTTTGAATGTTTTCTAACATCAGGGTACTAAAACTGGACGCAACACAAAATTGTTTTGGTTATTAATGCATACAAAAAATATTTTTTCAGAGTTTTGTTCTTAATATCAACTACAGGAAATAATTTTTTTTTTTGCTGGAAAATAACTTTGTAAGACATGGTATCAATTATGTTGGCCTTAAATGTTTCCTTTCCTCAAATTCTGACTAAAAGATTAATCACCCACGGAAGAAACATCTTTGTCACTGTTGACAATCTGTGGTTGCGAGTTAGCTCTGACTTTTAAAAATAATTTTCATATTGAAATCATTGCAAACTTAAAATTGTAAGAACATTAAAAAATTTTCAAATACCCTTCTTTCAGATGATTCCTCAATTGTTAACATGTTTTCATATTCTTATTCTCAAATATGTGTGTATGTATATGTACAGAAATATACATATACACATTAAGATTTTATTTATACAAATTATAATAACCTACTTTTCAAAAATGGACCAACTTATTACAGACACAGGATTGACTCTTGAACAACACAAGTTCAAACTGTGCAGATCCACTTTCATAGATTTTTTACAGTACAGTACTATAAATGTATTTTCCTTAGGGTTTTCTTCATAACTTTTTCTTTTCTCTAGCTTACTTTACTATAACAAGACAGTATAAAATACACATAACATGTAAAATATGTGTTAATTGATGGTTAATATTATCAGTAGGGCTTCTAATCAACAGTAGGCTATTGGTTAAGTGTTTGGGAAGTCAAAGTAATATTTGGATTTTTAATTGCATAGAGGGTCAGTGCCCCAACCCCCATGTGGTTCAAAGGTCAACCGAGTATCATTTTGTTCTTCAAATGATAACATAATTCAAGTTCAGAAAGGTAGCTGATGGCGCTGGTAAAGCTGGTAAAGGTTTTGTTCTGGTGAGGTTTTGGCTCTTATGCACTAGCCCCATAATCAAAAGCTGTCAACGGAATCCAGGCTGGCAAGACAGGTAAGTGAAGCAGAAAAGCAGCCCGTAGGACATGGAGGGGAGGGGACAAGCATGTGCCCTGTATAAAGGGAGCAGCTATTACTCTAGCAGATGGTTCCTATTTTGCAATGTGTACCGAGCTGTGCCAAAACTCCATGCTAGAGACAGTGGATTTTTAAGGGATATTACCCTATTTTATTTTTAATTTTTTAATGTTTATTTATTTTTGAGAGAGAGAGAGTGTGTGAGCAGGAGAGGGTCAGAGAAGAGAGGGAGACACAGAATCTGAAGCAGGCTCCAGGCTCTGAGCTGTCAGCACAGAGCCCGATGCAGGGCTCGAACTCACGGACCATGAGATCATGACCTGAGCTGAAGTTGGATACTTAACTGACTGAGCCACCCAGGCGCCCCAATATTATCCTATTTTAAAACAGGACTAATGTTTACAGGTAATAAAATTGATTTGGGGAAAAAATACACACACATACTCATCTGTAATTTGTATACAACTCACCACACTACCAGCTGACAGGTGTAATAATAGTTTCTGGTGATGACTAATAGAAAGTTCTGATACCAGAAATTGGTAATAGGCATTGTGCAAAACAATGAAAAAAATGACCCTGCCCTAGGACCCCTGCAGTCAATTCTCTTGCAAAGGAAGTGATGCAATACAAACTACATGCAGTATAAACAAAAAAGGAAGACTTGGCTGGCAAGGACTGAACCCTTGTTACACAACAACATCTGCAAAACAGAGCTCTTTAAAGGAATCTTCCTGAGTATCGCTACTTATAAGAAGCTGGTTCAAACACAGTAGTTGCAAAGAAATTTGTTATGATTCAAAAGAACAAAGACTTTTGTTTTTAATTTTTTTTAGAACACAAGCAAGGGAGTTCCCTTGGCATTTAAAGGCTGACTGTAAGATTTGTCTGGGTGGCTTGCTCAGTTAAGCATCTGACTTTGGCTCTGGTCATGATCTTGCAGTTTGGGAGTTTGAGTCCCGCACTGGGCTCTACACTGACAGTATAGAGCCTGCTTGGGATTCTCTCTCTCTCCCAATCTCTCTCTGTCCCTCCCCCACTTGCACTCTTTCTCTTTCTCTCTCTCTCAAAATAAACAAACTAAAAAAATAGATTTATCTGGTAAAATCAGGATTTATACACTACTAATCAGTATGACTAATGTATTAAGTTTATTTCTGGCTTATAGAACAATTTACCAGTTAATCAAGATACTACTAGTCATAAAATAAAATTGATCCAATTTATATTTTTAAACAGCTTACCATCCCTTAAGAATTCTTTCAAGTCCTACCATCTCCATAAGGCTCTCTCTGTGTCTCTAGCCTGAATAAGCTTTCTCCCTCTGCTGGAGGCTGAAGACAATTGCTGTCTCTACAATTTTTTTATTAATTGGATGCTGCACTGGGGCCTCTCCACTGTTACCCTATTTAAACTATTTTTTATTTTTCTCCCATTTTTTACTGCTATTTAATATTTCAGGCGTCCCTCTATTTCTTTACATTCTCATTAGTTCCCAGAATACTGTTGCTCCCAGTGCCTCGGTCTGCAAATCGTTTGTTGCTTAGTCTGTGGGAAGTATAGAAACAGAGAACGTTTAGAAACTCTGATGGCCATCTGACATTACAGTGACAGCCAAGAGTGAGGTCAGTGAATTCGTTTTGTTCACAAAGTATAGACCATTCTGCCTGCTGTGAAGTTCTCCTGGTGAGGCCATGTGTGACCCACACTGGGTATTAGTCCTCCTGAGTAGGAGCACCTTACACTGTATAATCCATCAGGAAAGTTTAACAGCTCTCACGGAAAAGTACATAAAAACCTCAAAGTGTAAGCATTTATTTTCATTACTTGTTATGTTTATAATCGTTTAAATTTTTAATAGGGTCTGTTTTAAATTTATAGTTTAGCACTATTAGTTACACTAGGAAAATAAAATTTGTATTCTTTTTAATCCAGTTTAACTTAATCCCCAATCCTTGGCAAAATGACCTTCATTCACAGCCTTTTTTGTCCGGAAAAGACACATCTTTTCTGAACGTAGCAGTCGTAGTGAATGGACTATGATGTGAAAGCAAGTGCAGAGAAAGGAAGACCAAAAGGGCAGGAACTAGAGTGGGCTCCGGGGTGTGACTCTCTCACATACTGAGTCTGGTTTTGGAGCAAACATTGTCGGTCTAGTGTGTTATTGGCAGGGATGACTGATAGAGCAATAAAACCATACAAATGAGGTAGCATTTACACATAAAACATAAATAATCTCAAAACCAAAAGAATTCTTTGAAAGAAAAAGTACAACCTTAAAAGGCAGATATATACAGCAGTCTGACCCTGATCAAGGCAGCCCCATTGGGACACCATGGTTGGGGGGCACCTGGGTGGCTCAGTCGGTTAAGCGTCTGACTCTTGATTTTAGCTCAGGTCACGGTCCCAGGGTCATGGGATGGAGCCCTATCAGAATCTGCTTAAGACTCTGTCTCTCTCTCCCTCTCTCTCTGCCCCTCCCCATCCCCTGCTCACAGTCTCTCACTCTCTCTTAAATAAAAATTTTAATTAAAAAAAAAAAAAAGACACCAAGGTTGGAGTTGAGCTTTTCCAAAGAAGCACTGGCCTTGGACCTGATCCTGGAAGAGTTATTTTGGAAGCTGCACGCTCTCTGCTGGGGTTTCAAAGACTCCCTGAGACCAGAGTTCAAACACCATCAGCATCACTCTTTGCAGGCCATAGGGCCATATGTAACTTCGGGGATTAAGTTGTCCTCCTGGGGTTTGATGAGAGATGGGAGAACATGATTATAAGAGTAACCTTATTTTACCATACCTAAGGTGTTATACGCTCTTTATTTTTTTTTCAATTAGAGCTTAAATGTCTATTTTATACCCCATTTGTAAATGAGAATGTCTGGCTTTGTAGAAAGAGTGCATTAAACCTGTAAAAGTGAACCTTCCTATTTGGAATGCCTGAAGAGATTAATACACTTTTAAAATATTTCTCTTAAGGGTAAGTATTAGGTCATCTGTTACTGCATTTTTATAGCTCACTGGGTATTTAGCTTTCCAAGGCAATGCTAGTCAGTTCCTTGCTTGCTCAGGGTGAATGAATTACTTATTCCTTTGCCTGCCCTTTAGTTTCAGCATATTCAGGAAAGGAACAGTGCAGAATACATGATGAATGGCATTTCCCATTTTATAACACTGGCCACATGCACGGCCTAATGCAATAACATAAGGACAAACATAGGTGGATTTTGCAATTCTCTCTGCTCTATACATATTATATACCCACTCACTTAGTAGAGCTATAAAATAATTTCACAAGGTAAATTAACAATTGCACAATTCAGATTTCTCAACCTTGAATTTCTCTTTGAAGACTCCAGAGTCAATCTACCAGAATGAACCCCCCCCCTCGCCGAAAGAAGTTAATATGCATGAATTCTACTATAAACTGTGGTGTTAAACGTAGTTTAAACATTTTATTGTTAGGTTGAAAATATAAAAAATGATGGTAAAAATATTCAAACATAGTAAGATTTAGTCCCACTCTCTAGAGGTTTCTAGTGTTAATCACTTCTTCTACACCCTTCCAAAAAACTGTATGTGCCTGTGGCTCCATGTTTGCATATGGCAAAGACAGAGCTGTAACCCCAAACATTCCATCTCTTCTTCCACATTTTAACCCCTCCCTGTGGTCAGGCAAGGCCACGTGGTTAGTGCTGGCCGACAGCTGTGGGATGTCCACACTTCTGAGCCGGAGCACAGAAAGGCCAGCGTGTGCACTGTCATGGTGACTGAGGAAGCTGTGTGTGTGAGTGAGTGAGTGAGTGAGTGTGTGTGTGTGTGTGTGCGCGCGCGCTCCAGCAGAGCCACAGATCAGAGCAGCCTGAGCACTCACTGCTGCCTGGAATCTCTGGGATCCAGAGATATGATGTGAGTGAGAAATAAACCCTTGTTAGGTTAAGCAGCTGAGATCCGGGGGTTGTTTGTGACTGAAGCATAATCCATCCCATCCTAATTCGGCAACCTTTCCATGTTAGTGTACCTCATTTTTCTAAACAACAGTACAGATACGTCATACCTGCTAGGGCACTCCTACTGGACTCTCAGGTGGTCCCTAGCTTTCTTGTTACTCGTTACTATGAATATGCTATTGTTAACATCATGTTACACACAATCTGCTAATACATATACAAGTACCTTAAAAATTTTTTTTTAACATTTATTCATTTTAGAGAGAGAGAGAGAAAGAGAGAGCGAGCACAAGGGAGGGGCAGAGAGAAAAGGAAACACAGAATCCAAAGCAGGCTCCAGGCTCTGAGCCGTCAGCACAGAGTCCGATATGGGGCTCTAACTCACTGACTATGAGATCATGACCTGAGCCGGAGCTGGATGCTCAACCGACTGAGCCACCCAGATGCCCCTATACAAATATTTCCATAGAGTAAGTAAGTTTCTTGAAATAAAATTGCTGGGCACAGAATAGTACATTGAAAAAAAATTTTAGATAAGTAATCCATCAATCATCACAATTCAAAAGGCACATGAAGGAATGCAATGGAAATTTCCTTCACATCCTAACCCACAACCTTCAGTGCCTTCCTCTAACTATAACCAATGCTAACAATTTCCTACTTGCCCTGAGAAAGTGTAGATATGTAAATTTTATACCTCTTATGTATATACGCAAATATGTGCATATATATGCATATGTAT
Source organism: Hyaena hyaena (assembly GCF_003009895.1). Classification (NCBI taxonomy): domain Eukaryota; kingdom Metazoa; phylum Chordata; class Mammalia; order Carnivora; family Hyaenidae; genus Hyaena; species Hyaena hyaena. Next base: position 1,189,306 of record NW_024080642.1, on the reverse strand, counting down.
ATTTAGGGCAGATTCTGAAAGATAGTTCTAAATTGCTTCTCAATGAGAGTGCCTGCTTCCCCACACTCTTCTAGGGCTATTTTTAGAAGAAGAGGCATCCATGCTGTGTGTCTGTGCTCAGCAGTAATAACAACTGCTAATATTTGGGTAGACCTTTCACATTATCTTTCCTAGTTTTTAATTTAAAAAAAATTTTTTTAATGTTTTATGTATTTCTGAGAGAGAGAGAGAGAGAGAGAGAGAGGAAGACAGCATGAGCAAGGGAGGGTTAGAGAGAGACGGAGATACAGAATCTGAAACAGGCTCCAGGCTCTGAGCTACCTGTCAGCACAGAGCCTGACGCGGGGCTCAAACCCACGAACTGTGAGATCATGACCTGAGCTGAAGTCGGACACTTAACTGACTGAGTTACCCAGGCGCCCCTCCTATTTTTTTTCTTCTTCTTCATTTTTTTTTAAGTAATCTCTACACCCAATGTAGAGATCTCAAACTCACTCAAACTCAATCTCAAACTTACCACTATGAGATCAAGAGTCACATGCTCTTCGAACTGAGCCAGTCAGGCAGATGCCCCAACCTTTCTAAGATGTCCAACTATAATTATCAGGTGAACTAATAATCTACGTAGTATTTACAAAACAAATTCGGATCTCACAGTTCATGAGTTCGAGCTCCGCGTTGGGCTCTGTGCTGACAGCTAGCTCAGAGCCTGGAGCCTGTTTCAGATTGTTTCCCTCTCTCTGACCCTCCCCTGCTCATACTGTGTCTCTCTCTTAGAAATTTATTTCTAAGACATTAGAAAAGACATTTCTAAGACATTTCTAAAACATTAAAAAAAAATTCACAGTGTTCAAGCCACCCTAGATGCAGGCCAAAACTAGCTGATGCTTCCTCTTGACCTAACAGCGGAAGTGGACTAAAGAGGGGCTTAGGGTGACACGGGACAGGCAGGACAAAGTAAGACCAGCGGCGTGCAAGTGAGTGGAAAGCTATGACCAGGAAATAGCAAGGAGACTGATATGGCTGAAAGGTGTCTGCAAACACTTCAGAAAAGTGGCAGCATGGTGAACATAATGACCAACAGGGACCAACGTGACATGGATTACATCTGAAAGGCAAGGAAGCTGAACTTCCGGAAGAGGGCCCAGATGGCAGACATGAGGCTGAGGAGGAAGGGCTGGAGAGTGGCTGCCAAGAAAAGCGGTAAAGAATTGCCAAGAGTGACCCTGGAGTTAGGGTTCTCAGGTTTGGTAGAGGTATGTCAGTGGCTGGGCAGCCGGTATCAGAGTGTGAGAAGGGACTTCCCCAGGGAAATGAGGTCTAAAGAGTAAATTGAAAATGAGTATTTCTGATCTCTGGTTTTCATGTTTATAATTCTGGGGAACTATAAGATTAAATCTGTACTTGTAATATAACTGTAAATAACCCTCTCCACTCATCACCATTTCCTGAGCTTGGGGATGGAAGGATTTTGGCTGGGGAGATGATTTTGTTTGTTGTAATAATTTTTATGGCCTTTCAAAAAGCAGATCCAATAAATTGTTTCATTTTATAAATTCAAAATTAAATTTTTGCAGAATGATTGATTGGTTAATGGGGTACCTGGGTGGCGGTTGAATGTCTGACCATTGATTTCGGCTCAGGTCATGATCCCATGGTCATGGGATTGAACCCCGTGTCAGGCTCCTGCAGAGCCTGCTTGGGATTCTCTCCCTCTCCCTCTGCCCCTCTCCTGCCCATGTGTATACTCGCGCATGCACACTCTCTTTCAAAAACAGTTAGATTTATTTATTTAAGTAATCTCTGCACCCAAAGTGGGGCTTGAACTCATGACTCTGAGATGAGGAGCCACATGCTTTTCCAACTGAACCAGCCATGTGCCCCTGGAATTAATTTTGAGTGATGGTTACTTGACTCTCACCATTACACTAAAGCCGGGCACACAGATAGTGACTGAAAGGGTGGCTTCACCAAGAGAGAGGCTCTTTTAAGAAGACAGAAAGAGGGCTACTGAACTGAGATGGGCAATAAAGGGTGAAGAGGGCTCAAAGGAGGCTAGGCAACTGCATCAGAATGAAGGAGAGGAGAAGGGGCAGAACCTTTGGGGGCTGAAGAGCAGCATTTTGAAACCCATATTTCTAGTTCAAACATTTCCTCCAACTGCCTATGGACTATTTCCATGACAATATCTCACAGGCACCTCAGACTCCGTCTGTTTAAAACAACTGAGTTAAACCCTGTTGTCTTCATCGCCTCCATGAAGGGTACCCAATTAGCCGAGAAGAAACTAGAAACCAAATGAGGCTCTTCCTCCCTGTCCCTATGTCCCACCAGTGAGGATGCCACAGCCACGCCCCTCACATTTGTCCTCTGTGCTCCAGCCCCACTCCTTGGTCTGAATTGATTTTCTACCAATACCCACTACCTACTTTTCCTTGATTTCATTGGGGCTCCCAATTCATTTTCAGATCTTTTGCCTTTTTTTAATGTCTTTGCTTATTTTGAGAGAGAGAGTATGAGCAGGGGAGGGGCAGAAAGAGAGGGAGAGAGAGAATCCCAAGTAGGCTCTGCACTGTCAGTGCAGGGCCCGACGTGAGGCCTGATCCCACAAACTGTGAGATCATGAATCAAAATCAAGAGTCAGATGCCTAACCAACTGAGCCACCCAGGCGACCTTACATCTTTTCCTTCTAATTACAAACACTTCAAACTCTGCAGCAGACACTGTAGGCTCTCCACTCAGACTCATCTCCCAACTCCCTTCTTGGACAGCAGGGCTCTGATTCTGCTCAGGAGTTTACTCCCCTCCCACCTCACTCCCAGTCATTTGCTCAGGGAATGGAATCTTATCCCCAGCTCCAGGAGGATGGATCTTAGTTAGTCTAAAGTAAAACTGGGAATTCCAGTCCCCTTGTCAGAGATCAGATTAGGAAGGTTTCCTTGGTCTGAGTAAGAGCAGGGGGATTTCCTCTCCTTGAACACTGTCATATGCACACAGTGCCTGAATCTTCATCTCTGGGTGAGAGGAGCCAGCCTAAGAGGACAAGCCAAAATGCTGAGGGAATGGGAAGGACCTGGGTCCTTGTGGATGTGACTGAGCAATGGGATTATGCAACCTTGGATCCAATCTACCTCTGGACTTCTTGCTACAAAAGTGAAACAATTCCCTTGCTATTTAGGTCACTTTTATTTGGGTTTTTTGCTACTTGTAGCCAAAGCACTCTGGTCCAGGAAAAAGCTGATGAGCTTAGCTCTGACTGCTGAGTCTGAGTTGCTCTGGGATACCTGAGGGAAAGCAAGATGTGAGAGGAGAGGGAGCTTCAGCACATAAGTGATATTGAGGGCTACATAAGAGTATCTGAGGTCGCCAGGTCCCACCATGACTAATGATAGCTAACAGTTATTCGGTGCTTCTTAGGTGGCAGGCTCCATTCCTAATGTATTGGAAGAAGTACCCCTTTTATCCTCACAACTCCTATTCTACCTTTGGCAGAAATGAGGACTGGAGGGGTGTAGTAACTTGCCAAAGGCTCCAAAGGTTGGGGGTGCTAGCGCCATGATGCAAAGCCAGCAGTCTGACCCCTGAGTAAATGCTCTTAACTCTGTGCGCCATCTTACCCACATCTGAATCCCAGGAAGGGAAAAGAGCCCAGTCATAAGTAGCAGTATTCACAGGAGTGGAGATGAAACACAAAATTTCTAAAGGCAAAAAATAAAGGAGCGGGTTCACTTTGAAGGAAAGAACGAGGCTTAACAATAACAAAGTCTGAACATGAGGGAGATGGGGAGACAGCAGAGGACCAGGACTGGGCAGGGCCCCGCCCTGACACAGCCCACAGAAGTTCTGTGCAGGGCCAGGCAGAGGACTACGGAAACACCTCCACCTGCAGCGTGTCACAACGCATTCACTTTTTTGTCTAAAAGTCACTCACAGACAGGAAAAGAATATTTACCAAGTCCTCACAAAATGCCAAGCACTAGGCTAGATAGAAACTTGATGTGCATGCCATTTAACCCTCACGATAACCTTGACCACATTGTGACACGAGCTGTCCATGAACAATTCCAACATGCCAATATAATTTATAAGCACGGAGTCATTCACACCCATCAGCAAAATAGAGGCATGAGCTGTTGAGTTCTGGATTGCAGAAAGGGAATTCTATGTTACAAAGGGTTAAGACTGGAGCTAAAGAGCCTAGTTAGCAGACACCTGTTTCCAAAGCACCCTTAAGAGTGACCTAAATTAGAACGTGGTGGGAGTCAGGTTCAAAATATATTTAGGAGACTGAATTGACCTTGTCAGGGTGGGCATGGGGAAGAGAGAGACAAGTCAAGAACAGTTATATGTCTGGCTCTGGCATTAGGTGGAGGGTTGAACCCAGAGTAGCTTTTACATGTTGGTAAATTTCTCAAGGCGGCAAATACGTTTTAGAAAAGTGACCTGCCAGAGCCCCGGTCAGGCACATAAAAACTACATTTGTGTTAACATTTTAAATGTATCCCTTCTCTTTTTCCTACTGCACTTATAAATAAGAGTAAATGCTCTCTGGATTTGTAAACACAGACTGTGACCTTATAAAATGGGGTGGGAGGAAGAAGGATAACCAGAGGGCCTACTTAATCGGAGTGGCCATTGGTTCGCTCTTTCAGGAAGAGCCAAGCAATTTGGAATAATGAAAATCAGACTAAGACTCAGCAGGCTATTCTAAATGAAACTGCTGTTTCTTCTGCGTGGAACACATTACAAATTAAGACATAAGTTAATCATTCTTGACAACTTAAATATTTACTCTGGAATTGCTATATTAGCTATTAAATGTTGCCTTATGGTAATGTTCGTTGCAATAACAAATAAACTCCCAAATTTCAGTGGCTTACCACAAGAAGTTTGTTATTCACACATTAGTCCAATACAAATGTTTCTGGGTGGAGGGAGTGGGACTTTGCTCCAGTCAGTCATTTAGTGACCCATTCGACAGAAACTCTTCCATCTTTAACACAGGACTTCCTGGTCGCTTTAGGCACCGATCACCAGACAGCAAAAAGGAGCAGAAATGCAGACTTACATGTGGGAGGGCTTTTATGAGTTAGCCCTGAAAGTGGCCAGACCTCAGAAATTCCACTGGTGAGTACTCAGTCACAAGACACACGTAACTACAAGAGAAGATGTGACCAAAAAAGAAGGGAAACAAGTTTTGGTGAATAGTTGGCAATCTCTGATGCAGACGGGAAAATTCTGAAGACAAAACAGAAGACTTATTCATATGTACAAAGCCTATCTCAAAGAAGATAAGAATTCAAGTACTCAAATATAATTCTGTTGAAAAATTCCTTATGGGGACGCCTGGGTGGCTCAGTCGGTTAAGTGTCCAACTTTTGATTCGGCTCTGGTCATGATCTCACAGTTCATGAGATCGAGCCCTGTGTTGGGCTTGGCACTGACAGTAGAGCTTAGGATTCTCCTTCTCCCTCTGGCTCCCTCTCTCTCCCACATAAACACACGTTAATAAACTTTAAAAAAGAAAAATACCTTATGAAAAAAATTACCCTATAAGAGATCCATTTCATTGCAAACACCATTGCTAAGAGAGTTGGAGAATACAAAAACTGAAGGAATATAGAAAAAAATTGAAGATTTCTAAGATCTTGATTTATGAAGTTTGCTCATTTCAACCTGATTTTCCAGATTCACCAACAAGATACTAAAAATATTATGATGGAAGAAATCATTCCAAACTTGTGGTTCACTAAGAATCATAAATACTATTTCTAAAGTACAAGATCCTAGTTAGTGGATATTTATTACTTAAGTGTCTTAAAATTTTCATTTGTTAACTCTTATTCTCATAATTTTTATGTAAAACATAGTTATTATTTTAGGTAGTTCAAGCTTCAGGAAACAAATAAGACTTCCAAATAGGGATGTTTTTCCTAAGAGACAACTTCCAGATTTATAATTTGTTCCTCTAAATGGAAATTTATATACCAAGAGAAAGTTCCTGATTTATTCATCAGGATAATACTAGGTTATGTTGTGGGAAGAAATAAACCCCTGAAATCCCAATGGCTGCCACAATACAAGTTTACTTCTTGCTCATGTAAACCCAGTAGTGGTCAGACAGTCCACCATCTTGCAGATTTGCTGGCTGGAACACGTGGCCTACAACGTTGCCATGGCAAAGGAAAGAGAAATGAAGAAAGCACACTGGCTCTTAACTAAACCTTGACCCCAAATGACACATATCACTTTTGCTCAGAGTTCAGTGGCCAGTACTGGTCATGTGATCCCAACCTAATGGCAGGCTAGGCAAAAAAATGTAGAGAAGTACAAGGTTATTCAGTGATTACCGTCTTGGCCACATCTGTATAGACTATAAGTTCCAGTTCCTATTGTAAATTTAAAAATTGTATTCTGACATATAAATTAGCTTCTTGTAACTTTATTAGCCAGTACCAATAAATCTGATAATCAAAATGGTAAAATTAAATTTCTGGGCTTGCAAACCCAAACAAATCCTTTACCCTTGGTGACCTAGTAGAAGTTAACATGAAGCCTTATGTGAAGTAGGGCTTAGCTTCCTAAACAAGGAATCCATTCATCCACCAGTGAGTAACGACTTATTGAGGGTGTCTATGTATCTAGTATGATGTTTGACATGAAGGAGACAGCAGCAAAAAAGACACATTTATTCCTATCTGATGGAACATAGAGTTTAGTGGGGAACACAGTTTTTTTAAAATTACCAATAACTACATTATTACTGTCCAGATAAACTAGAGGTAGTAAAGAGGAATGCAAAATGATAACAGTATTTAACATGAGATCTGGTTTAGAGGAGACAAAAGCAGGGCTCTGGAGGATAAGTAAGGGTTAGACAGGTGATGGGGAAGGGTTAAGAATGTGTCAGACCAAGGGAACAGGGCAGGCTGTGGTAGGAAGGATTGAAAACTTAGTCTAATATTAATTATTACCTCTAGTTTTGAGCTTTGAAATAGTTTTAATAATTTTTTTTGGTTTCTCCCCATTTAACAGCTGTAATGCTATTAAAACTGAATTTTAAATAACATAGTGTGATCCTAACCAATCAAGTTTGCAATAGACTGCAATTCTTTAATTATATCTTCAAATACTAGGGGAGGGAAAAAACATCTGAATACAATTTTTATTTGAAAATGTTTATGCTATTTATTTGTAACTAGTGAACCATTAGTTCATTGTCTTAGATTCTGCTTTACATTTAATAACTGGTCTACATGTAATAGATGAACAACTCAACTGCTAATACTGTAGAAAATTCCTGGATATAACATTGAGTTTAATATTCAGTACCAAAACCCTAATCCACCTTTTATTTTTTAATTTTTTAATGTTTATTTTTGAGAGTGAGCACAAGTGCAGGAGGGGCAGAGAGAGAGGGGAACAGAGGATCTGAAGCAGGCTCTGTGCTGACAGCAGAGAGCCTGATAGGCGGCTCGAACTCACAAACCGCGAGATCATGACCCGAGCCCAAGCTGGAAGCTTAAACAACTGAGCCACCCAGGTGCCCTGAAACCCTAATCCATCTTTATCATAAAAGCAGAATCCAGTCTTTCTTCTCCGAATACAAGATAGTCCTGTTGTTTAACCCAAAAGAGGGAAGACAAATAGCAAGTGAAACCAGTTGCCTAAACTTTTTGGAAAGGGAAATTTACCACTATTCACTGATGTAACTCACACAAGTAACTATTTGTGCATCAATTTTCTATTTAATGAGGCACTAGTCTAGAATAATCTCTAAATTCCTTTCCAGACCAATCTATTATAATCCTAAATGCATGTGGAATTTTTTTGTACTTGCAAATACCAGCCTGTTATGCTTATAACTCTGCTCCAAATAAGCACCTTATAACAAACTCTACATTATTGTATTTTGTAAGTTTGTACAATATGTACATTGTACCACAATAGGGTGTACACTGACACAATTCACACATTAACTGGTAGTACACTGTGCAAACTAACACTTCTGTTGTGCATGGAAATGTCTAGGAAAGTGGAAAAATCAATATGGCCCTAGAACAAATCATATAGTCTATGAGAACAAATATATTTGAAAATTATTCATCTGGGTAGTGAACCAGAATTCTTAGTGTTTAAAGCTAAATATTGGCATATTGCTATAAGTAAAATAAAAATAGTATTCATCTGCAAGTTTACCTCACTGCAATGCTGTAAGAAGGCATAAGAAAACTAAGCTTTTTACAGTCCTAGAATATATAGGGACTGAAGCTTCTCTACTCTGTTGATGAACAGGAAAACAGCAGCCTGTTTAATGGTTTAGCAACAAAACAACTTAGAACAAGAATTTATTTCCACCTTTCTTCATTACAGTCATAAAATGCATGTTCATCCTCTGCATTTTGAAAACAAATATTTTATACTCAGACACTCAAAATGATTGCAGTCTTAAAAACTGGTCTTGTCAGCTAAAAACAGGAGTCGGCATTTTCAAGTAACCATTTTCAAGGATAGTTATCCTTCCCAACTATAAAAGCCTATAAAGTTACAACTTGTTTTTAGTTCAAAAACGTTAAAAAGTGGGGGGCTTGGGTGGTTCAGTCAGTTGAGTGTCGGACTTTGGCTCGGGTCATGATCTCACGGTTTGCGGGTTCGAGCCCCATGTCAGGCTCCGAATTCTCTGTCTCTCCCTCTCTCTCTCTCTCTGCCCCTCCCTCACTTGCACTCTCTCTCTCAAAATAAATAGACTTAAAAAAATCAACTCAAAAACTTTAAAAAGACTAACCGAACTAAAAGAGAATTCTAGTAAACTGATGCTACCTCTTCCCGCTGTTTCTTCTAACCATTCAAGCCAGGCTGTGCTGGGTGGATTACACACGTGATCACAATAACCCAATGTGTTACATACCTCTTCTATTACAGATACGGAAACTGGGACTTGAAGAGGTAGTAGGTTCTTGCCCAAGGTCACTCAAGTATTCAGCAGAAGAGCTGGGATTCACCCAACCCATCTACTTCTAGAGTCAGTGCTGTTACCCACTCCTTCATCCTACAGATACTCCATAAACAAATATTATTTACTCTAACGCTCAGACTGGCTCACTGCTGCCCCAGCTGCCTCTGCCTGCCGTCCCCAGCACCCCCAAGCTGTGGTGCCATGGGAAGGGCTCTGTATGGGAAGGCTGGTGAACATCCAACAGAAGTTCCAGCCGAGACACTGGCCAATACTGCACTGCTTTGGAGGCTAGATGAGCACATGCAAGACCCTCTGGCCCAGAGGTAAAAAAGAGGGACAGTCCATTTCTAGCCTTCTTTTCTAGAAGAGGTGTTCAAAGACCAGGTTGAGAGAAAGAAATGTAAAAGTTTCATCTCTAGCCTTAAGTTTAGAGACCATGGAGGCATTGTAACTGTGCTTTGTAGTCAGAAAGATGTAGGTTCCAAATCCTATCTCTACCACTTGCTATATCTTTGATCTTGGGCAAGGAGCTAATCTCTCTAAGCCTGTTTCCTCACCGGTAAAGGGAAGGGTATCACAATACACATGTCATCTCAAGCCCTAAATGAGACGGAGGATGCAACATGATGCTGGGTCCTCTTTTCTTTTCTTTTCTTTTCTTTTCTTTCTTTCTTTCTTTCTTTCTTTCTTTCTTTCTTTCTTTCTTTCTTTCTTTCTTTCTTTCCTCTCTCTCTCTCTCTCTCTCTCTTTCCTTTCTTCCGTCCTTCCGTCCGTCCGTCCTTCCTTCCTTCCTTTTCTTTTCTTTCCTTCCTTCCTTCCTTCCTTCCTTCCTTCCTTCCTTCCTTTCATGTTTTATTTATTTCTGAGAGAGAGAGAGAGAGAGAGAGAGAGAGCGTGAGCAAGGGAGGGTCAGAGAGAGGGGGAGACACAGAATCCGAAACAGGCTCCAGGCTCTTAGCTGGCTGTCAGCACAGAGCCTGACGCAGGGCTCGAACCCATGAACCATGAGATCATGACCTGAGCTGAAGTGGGACCCTTAACCAACTGAGCCACCCAGGCGCCCCAGGTCCAGTTTATTTCTGAACGAAGTAGGGGAAGCTGAAAATCTCTAAAATCCTTTCCAGCTTTAAAATCTTGTGAAGTTCTGCCTCATTTTCAGCTCAAAAACTTTAAAAGATTAACTGAAATTAAAAAGAATCCTGCTACAGAGGTTGATGTCACCTCTTCCTTGCTTCTCCCTTAAGCTGTAATATGAAAAAGTAGGATGTGCCTGGAAAGGGTTCAGTGTACAAAGAAGGAAGTCAGCAGTTGGAAAACCACCACAGCTGCTTATTCACTTTATTCTGAAAGCACTGGGCCTGCTGATACAATCACACCCACAGGAAAACTTCATAAAGTTGGCTAAAGGCAATCTGCAATGACGCAGCAGTAATTCATCATGTAAAAGTCAGCTGTATCATTGATTCTGTCTGGCTAATTTGGTTGCGAGAGAGGAGACCCAGGCCACCTTGGTTATGTCCAGGGAAGTGAGGAGAGCAGCAGGGAGGCTCCTGGGGCAGGAATCACTGGGCCCAGAGCTAAGGGCTGTCTCGCGGCTGCTGCTTCTCTCCTCAGTCGGTCCACTCTGCCATGTTTATGAAACAGCTCCCTCTGCTTTGATGAATTTCTGTGCTTTCATAAATTTGACTCACATATGGTTTTGCCTTGCCTCAGCCCCCTCCCTTCATTCTCTGCATGAGGCGGCTTTCGACCTTGACCTTACATATGTGACTTGTGTATATACACTTCTCTGCAGGGAACCCCACAGAGGAATAAGAACTACTGTCCTATCTCATGACACTGCAGCTGTAGTTCCTCGTAGTATCTCTCTTACCAGTTTGGTCTCCTAATTCCAAATTTCTAATAGCGTAATCATAATGGCTATCATTTATGGAGCTTTGAGTATGAGCCAGGTAGTTATAAGGACTTTATGTGGATTAACTATTTTTAATTTTTTTGAGATGGGGGCATGGTGAACCCTGAGTTACTTGCTCACGGTTACACTACTAGTAACTGGCTGAGCCTGAATCTGAATCTAGACAATAGACATAGTGCTTAAAATGGCTTGAGTTAAACTTTCTTAATCAGCCTGGGTGGCTCAGTGGGTTAAGCATCTGACTTTAGATTTCGGCTCAGGTCACGATCTCATGGTTCGTGAGTTCAAGGAGTGTGCTTGGGATTCTTTCTCTCCCTTTCTCTGGCCCTCCCGTTCACATGCTCTCTCTCTCTCTCTCTCAAAATAAATAAACATTTATATATGTATTTAAACTTTCTGAATCAAGCCCCAGGATGCTGGTAAGACTGCAAGTTGGCCATCCTTGGATCAAGTACAATCACAGCTGTGGCAGGGTGAAGGTGGATGGGACGTGGGGGGTCAGATGGGTCAAAACATAGCCAGTGCCAGGCAAGGCCACAGCAGAGTAGCTTCTCCTTAAAAGAGTATCGGTGGTGGGCAGTCATACTTAATAATTAATATGTCTACTATAACGATTACTTTCATTATCTTCTAGGAAATGTTTCAAAATCAACAAGCTGATTAATTAAAACTTATCCTTAAGAATTAGGGGCACCTGGGTGGCTTAGTCGGTTAAGCGTCCTACTTCGGTTCAGGTCATGATCTCACAGTTCGTGGGTTCGAGTCCCATGTCGGGCTCTGTGCTGACAGCTAGCTCAGAGCCTGGAGCCTGCTTCAGATTCTGTGTCCCCCCTCTCTCTGACCCTCCCCTGCTCACGCTGTCTCTCTCTCTCAGAAATAAATTTTAAAAAAAGAATTAAATAAGTAAGGTAGAAGTAATATTATGGTAAGAGAAGTAAGGGGTGGCCAGGAGCCTGTCAGCTGAAAAGATGTAAAACTCAATCATGCACACACATACATACACACAAATGAACACACCCGATTGGCATGAGGCTTCCCTATGGATGTCGGGAGAGTGAGTCGTGTCTTAGGACTTAATATTCATGAAGAGACCTAAACGCAAACTACCAGCTACCTTTATTCCCCTAATCCCTAGCCCACACTAATAGCCTGTTGTGGAAAAACTCCTCTTACTTATGAGCAGACATAAATCTATCTCTAAAAATTACTCCTGAAAAAGAGAGGGGAGAAGGAGGAGACAGAAAGAGAGAGAGAAGAGAGAGAGAATAAGACTGCAGGAAATTAAAAAAAGAATATATTGCAAGAGAATTTTGCCAGACCAGATAAAAATCATGGCCAAAATCATTAACTTCAAAATGATCTCTGTGGTAGGCAGATTATGTCCCACTCCTACCCCCAAACGTGTCCACATCCTAAACTGTGCATCTGTCACCTTATATGGCAAAGAGGAAATAAGGTTCCAGATAGAATTATGGTTCCTAATCAACTAACAGAGGTAGAGCAGCCCAGATTATCCAGGTGGGGCCAAAGTAAGCAATCACAAGCATTCTTAAAAATGAAGAGGGGAACACAAGAGAAGTCAGAGCTGGAAGGAGATGGGGCTGTGAGAAGTCAGGGCTCTGTGACGTGAGAAAGACCTGACCCACCGCTGCTAGCTTTGACGGTAGAGGAAAAGGACCCCAAGCACAGAATGCAGGCAGCCTCTAGAAGCTGGGAAGGGCGGGAAAAGGGGATTCTCCCCAAGATCCTCCAGAAAGGGACCCAGGTGTGCTGACAGCGTGATTTCAGTCCAGTAGACCCACGTCAAACTTCTGACCTCCAGAACTGGAAGATAATGAATGTGTGTTCTTTTAAGCCACTAAATATGTGATAATTTGTTATAAGTCATTTTTTGACCTTTATGAAATAAGAGCTGCAAACGAAGATAAAACAGATTCAAAAAGAAAAGAAATGAAACAGGGCACCTGGGTGGCTCAGTCAGTTAAGCATCCAACTTCAGCTCAGGTCATGATCTTGAGGTTCATGAGTTAAAGCCCCACGTCAGGCTTGAGCTGACAGCTCAGAGCCTGGAGCCTGCTTCAGATTCTATGTCCTGCCCCCCGCTTCTCTGCCTCTGCCCCTGCTTACACTCTGTCTCTCTCTCTCTCAAAAATAAATAAACATTAAAAACATTTTTAATTAAAAAAAAAGAAAAGAAATGATACAAGTAAAAGTTTTTTTAAAAAAATGAACTAGCAGAGCTCAGAAAGGAGAGGAAAAGTAAAATCAAGTCATTATGTTTAAAAAAAAAAAAGTACAATGGTAGCAACAAAAAGGAGCAAAGGACCTGCTGAAAACACAACTGGGGCTATGGAAGATGAACTTGAAAAACTGCAAAGATAAAACGGAGAACTAAAGGATCAGAGAGAAAATAACAGATACAGGAAATGACAATGGCTAACTAACAAATCCAGACTGGGATTCTTTTTTTAATGTTTATTTACTTATTTTGAGGGAGAGCGTGTGCAAAAGTCAGGGAGGGGAGGAGAGAGAGGGAGAGAAAGAGAATCCCAAGCAGGTTCTGCACTGCCAGCGTAGAGCCCGACTTGGGGCTCAAACTCATGAACTAGGAGATCATGACCTGAGCCAAAATCAAGAGTTGGACACTTAACAGACTGAGCCACCCAAGTGCCTCCTGACTGGGATTTCTGAAGAAAAGAACATAGAGAGATGAAAAGGTATTTCGGGATATAATTCAATAAATTTAAAAAGTTACTTTAAATGGCCATAGTGAAGGGGTACATACGTTCTACAATAAACTAATACAGATGAATGAGCATCAAGACATAGTAAGGTTACTATGCCTTACCCGTATAAAAACCAACCCTCCAAAATGAATTCCATGACCATTAAGAAAAAAAAAAGTCAGTCCACAGCCACCTATAAAGGAAAAATCAGGCTGGCTTCAGACTTTCAGGAATACTCAACTTCAGAAAACAGCAATAATTATACAATGAAAAGTACGACTGCAAAATTTTATACCCAAACAGTCACTTTCATACAAAGGCATCAGATGGTGGCTTGAAAATGTGCAAGAATGGAAATGAAATAGTTCACATGAGTCCATTCTGAAGAAACTTACAGATGAGTAGTATCAACTCGGGGATGAAGGAAGAAACTGTAGCAAAACATCTGTAAGTAGATGCTGGATTCATAAATGAAAGAATAAAAATGTTATAAAAGAATGACACAGATTAGAAATAATAACATAATTAGCAAAATTCAGAAGACAGAGGAGGAAGAAAAGTAGAAGATCATTTAAATATTTTGACTTCCTCATCTTCCATAATGGGGGTCAGTGGATACTTTTTAGAACTCACAGTCTTAGCCATGATGAATACATGTGTAAAAGTAGGGGCACCTGGGTGGCTCAGTCAGTTAAGCATCCAACTTTGGTTTTGGCTCAGGTCATAATCTCAGGGTTNCCCAGGTGCCCCAAGCATCCAACTCTTAATTTTGTCTCAGGTCATGATGGCTCAGTCATGAGATCAAGCCCCAAACTCTCAGCACCCCCCCCCCCCGCCCATCCCTGGTTGTGCATGCACGCTCCCTCTCAAAATAAATAAACTTAAAAAAAAAAAAAACCATGAAAGTCCTTTTAAATAATGTGTAAAAGTAAACTTGTACCAATAGAGCTAACTGCTTACCTGATATCCTTCTACCTTTCTTCCTAACTAACAGAACCCCAATTTGGTTCAGGGAGGCCATGTGCCCACTTAGAAATATTCACTTTCCCAGCTAACAGTGATAGCCGGGGTGATGTCGTGACACAGTTCTGGTCAATAAGACCTAAGTAAAGGGTTTCTACGAAGTTTTGCGTCCCTAATGGAGGCACACCTTTTCCTTGTCCTCCTCGTTTCCTTCCTGTCTGGAATGCAGACGGTGGACCAACTGTCACATAACCGTGAGGCAAGCAGGAATGCTGACGTCAGAAGCCAAGGACAGCCAAGTGGGAGAACACCAAGTGCCAGGCTTACCGGCGGCACTGTGCAGCCATGGCACCCAGCCAACTGCTCACCTCTGTACTGTTCACTTTAAGAGGAGCATATCCTCTATTCAGTTAAGCATTGGTGATGGAGTTCTAGTCCATAAAAATCAAACATAATCCTAACTGAAAATCATTTGAAAAAACTAATAATAGTAATGTAGCGAATCCAAAGTCGGGTGATGACAGGGAGAGGGGAATGTCAAGTTACATAGGTAACTACTAGGGAAAAAACTAACTAAAACTAACTGTAAATGCTCAAATTAATCAGAATGAAAATACGCTTAAAGCAATGCAACCACCAAACGGGGTAAAAACCATTTAAGAAAACAAAAAACAAAAAGAATATATTCAAAATTAGAACTAAAACCAAGCATATCTGTTTTATCAGTAAACTGTCATGCTGACTCAAGATCACAAAGTACAGGGGTACCTGGGTGGCTCAGTCAGTTAAACCTCCGACTCTTGGTTTCAGCTCAGGTCATGATCTCACGGTTTGTGGGTTCAAGCCCCGCATCAGTCTCTGCATTGACAGTGTGAAGCCTGCTTGGGATCATCTGTCACTCCCTCTCTCTGCCCCTCCCCTGCTCTCTCTCTCAAAATAAATAAATAAATAATATACTAAAAAAAAAAAAAAAAAGAGCACAAAGTACAATCAGACTCTACACTGAACATTCATTTGGAACAAAGCAATTCTGAAAGTTGATACCTATTCTCCCAAAACTGACCTAATAAACTTAATGCAATTAACATTCAAAATCTTAAGGAATTTTCACTTTGAAACTTGAAAAGCTGGTTTCAAAGTTCAACTCTGGAGAAGCAAAGTACAATGAAGAGAGTTTTGTCCTTTCACACAGCAAAACGCAATACGAAGGGTCAGCTATCATGATTACGATAATCACATCAATACCAACAGTTTACTTTTCTTCCAGTGCTTGCCATGTACCAGAAGCTGCCCCAACTGCTTTACAGGTATTATCTCATTTAAACCTCAGAATCCTGAAAAGTAGTGAGTACACCACCACTAGTTAACAGACTGGTATTTAGGAAACCTGGATCACGGCCTGAGATCATACCCCCATAAGTGACGGCTGAGTCGGACTCAGGACCTCTTCCTCCAGAGCTGATGCTCTTTCTGGTCTAACTCACTATACACAACTGCCTCCCAGCTAGACAGGTAACACAATGAAACAGAATCCATAATAAATTACTAAATAGTGAGTAAAGGACAGGTTACTCAATAAATTGCTTTGAGACCAGTGAGCCTCTATGCTGAAACAATCAGATCTCTACCCTTGTATCTTATGTAAACTACAAATGTATTCACAATTTAACATAATAAACATAGAAGTAGATGAATATTTTCATAATCTTGGATTTGGAAGTATCTTTACAATCACAACGCCAAACCCAGAGGCTAGAAAAAGTTGACAGATTTGTCAATATATATTTTTAAGCTTTTTTTTTTTTGGCAGAAGTTACTACAAAGTTAAAAGAAAAAATGAAAAATATTTCCAACCTAAACAGCAGAGAGGAGTAATCCATTTAAAATTATTAAAATCAATAAGAGTATGACAAACACTAATAAAAATCGACACTTTGGAACATATAAATAGCTAATACATCTAGGAAAAGCTATTCAACCTCACTAAGAATCCAGGAATGTACAGTAAAATAATATTATGCCATTTTCACCCATTAGATCGGCAAAAGCTATTTACAATCACAAAATCTAGTGATAAAGGGATAAAATTTTTGGTTAATAGGTACAAGCATCTGAGACAGGGATTCAGTAAAATGCTTGCATGCTCTGGAAAGAGATACACCAAACTTTCAGTGCTTACTTTTGGGTAGTAGGGCTGGTGGAAGTAAGGGGAGGGAAGAAATTTCACATTTCACTTCATTCAGATTGAATGTTACTAGCATGTTTTCTTTAGTAATTAAAAAAAAAAAATGAGGATATGGGGCGCCTGGGTGGCTTAGTCGGTTAAGCGTCCGACTTTCGCTTTGGTCATGATCTCTCGGTTCGTGGGTTCGAGCCCCGCGTCGGGCTCTGGGCTGGCTGCCAGCTCAGAGCCTGGAGCCTGTTTCAGTCTGTGACTCCCTCTCTCTCTGACCCTCCCCTGCTCACACTGTCTCTTTCTCTTTCTCTCCTAGAAATAAATAAAACATTAAAAAAAAAAAATTAAAAAAAAAAATGAGGATAGAAAAGTACGCCAAATTAAGAGACGTGAAAAATTTAATTAGAATAGAAGGTTTTATCCAAAGAATAGCATATCGTTATTTCAGCTGTGGCTTATTTGAAAATTGTGATATTAGACATACTTGTTGAACTTATTCAGCTTTGTGTGGAACGTATTCAAGCCCAAATTAAGTACTTTTAAAACAATAATGTCCATACTACATTCCTTTATACCACAGGTTGTTTCTTATTTCAGAATGAACTTTAAGTAAGGTAACATGTTCATATTCACAGAGTTTTGAAGTGCTTTTGATATTTTTAATTGCCTGAGCATGGTCAAAGTTAACTTAAAAAGTAACAGTTAATAGAATGTTACTATATTACAACGTTACAGTAATTAAAACAGTATGGTACTGCCATAAAAACAGTTCAGTAAAATAAAATATAGAGTCCAGAAATGAACCTATGAATCTATGGTCAGTTAATTTATTACAAAGGAGCCAAGAACATACAAGCGTTGGAAAGGATAGTCTCTTCAATAAATGGTGTTGGGAAAATTGGACAGCCACGTGCAAAAGGATGAAACTGGACCCCCTTCTTATACCCTACACAAAAATCAGCCCAAAACAAATTAAAGACTTAATTGTAAGATGTGAAACTATGAAACTCCTAGAAGAAAACACAGGTGGTAAGCTCCTTGATGTCCATCTTGGCAATAATTTTTTGGCTTTAACAGGAAAAGCAAAGAAAATGAAAATAAAGTAAGTGGGACTACATCAAAGGAAACTATCAACAAAGTGAAAAGATAACCAATGGGAGAAAATATTTTCAAATCATATATTTCACAAGGGGTTAATACCCAAAATATATTTAATTTTATTTAATGTTTTTAAAATTTATTTCTGAGAGAGAGACAGCATGAGCAGGGGAGGGGCATGAGAGAGGGAGACACAGAATCTGAAACAGGCTCCAGGCTCTGAGCTGTCAGCACAGAGCCCTACGTGGGGCTTGAACCCACGAACCGTGAGATCATGACCTGAGCTGAAGTTGGATGCTCAACCGACTGAGCCAACCAGGTGCCCCCAATACCCAAAATATATTTAAAAATGCTTCCAACTCAATAGCAAAAAACTCAACTAATCTGATTTTAAAATGGGCAGAAGAACTGAATAGAGAACCAACCTAAATGTCTATCCGTGAATGGTTGGAGACATAAAATGTGGTCTACACTGGTTATACAAGGTTGACTCCTGGATAACGTGGGGGTTACAGGTGCCAATCCCCCATCACGTGCACAGTCAAAAATTTGTGCACACAAAAAATTTCTGACTCTCCCAAAACTTTACTACTAATAGCCTACTCTTTTTTTTTTTAATTTTTTTTAAATGTTTTTATTTATTTCTAGGAGAGAGAGAGAGCGACAGCGTGAGCAGGGGAGGGTCAGAGAGACAGAGAGACACAGACTCTGAAACAGGCTCCAGGCTCTGAGCTGGCAGTCAGCACAGAGCCCGACGCGGGGCTCGAACCCACGAACCGTGAGATCATGACCGAAGCGAAAGTCGGACACTCAACAGACTAAGCCACCCAGGCGCCCCACAAATAGCCTACTCTTGACAGAGAGTCTTACCAATAACATAACAGTCGAGTAACACATATCCGGTATACATTATATACTGTATTGTTACAATAAAGTAAGCTGGAAAGAAGAAAATGCTATGAAGAAAAACACATGGGAGAGAAAAATCCATTTACACTGCCGTAGAATATTTACCAAAAAAAAAAAAAAAATCACATAAATGGACCCATACAGTTCAAACTTTGCTATCATGGGTGCTGTACACAGAACAGAATATTATTCAGCCTTAATAAACAATGAAATTCTGACACATGCTACAACGTGGATGAACCCTGAAAACATGCTAAGTAAACTGAGACGATCACAAAGGGACACATATTGTAGGATTCCACTTATGTGGGATACCCAGAATAGTCAAAGCCATAGAGATAGAAAGGAGAAAAGTGGATACCAAGGCTGGCGTGGGGTGCCGTAAGATAGGGAGTTAGTGTTTAATACGTACGGAGTTTCAATTTGGGATGATGAAAATATTCCAGAGATGGACAGTGGTGATGGCTACACTAAATGCTACTGAAATGTATACTCAGAATGGGTTAAAATGGTAAATTTTATATTATAGTTGTTTTACCAAAAGAAAAATTTAATAAGCCTTAAATTATTTTTTAAAAACCACAAGTGTTTTCTTACCTCTCTGTACTTCCAACCTTCAATCCACTCAACTAACATGTACCCAAAAAGTAGGGAAAAAAGACATTATTAAGTTTAAAGACAAACTCTCCGGAATCTAAAGCCCACAAAACAGATGCTCAGTGACTACGTACATGAGGAATTATCTTTTATGCCAAAGCAATGAGGAAAACGCAAACTTAAAAAAAAAACACGTTATTTAAGCAGACAAACATTTTCACAATATTTTCAGAAATCTGACTTGCAGGTAAAATCTGATACCTATCCTTACTTACTAACTACATTTTCACTAAAGAAAATGGACAACATTGAAAAGCATCAAAAAGCAAACATTAAAAAGCAGCAATTCGGAACCACACCACTGGCGAAAGCACACGATCACTAACCGCTAAATACCGGGCAAAGAATAAAAACACTGAGCATGGAAGAGGTTATAAGCACATTGAAAAACACTTCAAGTAAGGCCTCAGTGGATGAGCTGACGTGGAAGCCAGGGATACAAATGGCAAGAATTATTTTCCAGTGAGGCTCTGGGTAAGAGGTAATTGTTTCGTGTAAGTAGATCAGACTGCGTTTTTATTCTTCTGTGTTATTAGAAGGAGAAGACAGGAAACAGGTGTGTATGTGGACGCATCAACCAGAGGAGCAGGAGGCTCTTGGCAGTGGTATGACCGGTTCCAACTTTCTCCTGAATTCTGCATTCAAGGGCAGGGTGTGGGGGGGTAACCAGGGGAGGGAGGGGGGAGGGAATGTGCAGAGTAAGCCACTGAGCAAAATCACTTCATATTATTCAAAGGAGTGAAAGGGGTGTAAGACCAAGTTTTGCCACTTCCTATGCATTTTTCTCCTTTGAACTTCAACGACAAACACATGGGGCTATGTTCTGTACTACTGGTTCTGCTGATTCTGCACTTTACTGCTATGGAAACTGAGGCACACACAAGTTGAATAAACTCGCCTGAAGCTACGCTATTAGTAAATGACAGAGTGAGGATATAAATCTCAGGTCTGAGCCAAGGCTTGGGACACCCTGAGCTACACCGCCCCACTTCCACCCAGGCAGGAGAAAATAAGTTAGGGACAAAAATGGAAATGAGAGAAAGAAAATATGCTAGGATGGGTGCCAAAATAAACTACAAAACATTTACTTTTAAGATGAGATCTTGAAATAGTAGCAAAAAAAAGGATCAGCAAACAGGGGGGAGCTGAGCAGGCACTGAGTAGGAAACTAGATATTAAGGGCATTTTTGAGCAAGGGTTTCTCAGGGCAATTCTGTCCCCCTCCCCCCTTTTTTAAGGAGATATTTACCAGAATATCAGACATACCCATTTTCGAATACATAGATAAAGTCATTTACTCAAATCAAAAGTTATTTTTTCCACTTTGACTCCTATCCACACCTTTGCATGAATCCTGGAAACGTGGGCTTCCTGAGGCAGTACGTCAGTTTTATCACTTGCTAGGAGCCTCGACTTGAGTCTCCTCTTGTTTTTTAAGAAAATGAGGAAATAAGCAGAAAGACAACAGACACAGACACAACAGAATACCTGCCTTGTAGGGGTTTTGTGAAGCGGAACGAAAAGTCTATCTAGCACAAGATCCCTTATAAAAGGTCTCTCCATGCCCCTTACCATTAATGGAATAAACATTTCTTCTAAGAACAAGAGAGTTGACCTAACAGGTTTAGTCATTTTAACTGAGATATCATCAAATTTTCCTAGGTAACAGAAGCTTAGCCCTAGAGTCCTAATTAAAGTTAGAGAGAAAAAGAGCCCCGGTTAAGGCCTTGAGATGGTCTCTTCGAATAAGTGAACTGATTACAAGATCTATTTCAGCTTTCATGAAATGAAATTTACTTTTTCTACCTCAATCGTGTTCTGAATAACTGGGGTGAATGGAGTGGTAACATTTAGATCAAGATAGTCATCATTAATGCAGACTCCTCCATCCAGTGAAAATGCCATTTACCACAACATAATCATCACTGAGTATCATACCGAAGTGAATAGCAGGAAAGCGCCCCCAGGAACTGTTAACACTGGATTAAAGTGGGGTAGGCAGAGCTCAGGCTCTGCAATATAACAGGGCACAAGGTTGATAAAAATAATTCTACAGAGACATGATCTACTGATAAGAAAATGTTTTTAAACAACAACACATGAAAGATACTGTTTTGTACCTATTTATGGCATGAATACATTTTTATTTTTAAAAATCACATAGGTATTTATTTCCCTTTATATGTAGGGAGAAAAAAGTCTGGGCAGAGAAATACAAAATATTAAAAAATTATCACAAAATAGAAGAATTAGGTTTTTTTTCTTTTTCCTAAAACTCATTTTCTAAATTTTCTACAACAAAAGGAAAAGATTTTAATTTTTTTTTAAGTTTATTTATTCATTTTAGAGAGACAGTGTTGTGTGTGAGAGAGAGAGCAGGGGAGGGACAGACAGAAAGAGAGAGAATTCCAAGCAGGCTCCGCACTGTCAAATTCACAAACCGTGAGATCATGACCTGAGCCAAAACCAAGAGTCAGACACTTCATCGACTGAGCCTACCAGGTGTCCCCAAAAGGAAGAGATTTTAAAAGATACTGACATGAGTGCAAAAGACAGGGAAGGGTAAGCTTTTTTTTAAAATTTATCATTGCCCTGTGATCAACAGATAGAAGAAATAAAATCACAAGTTAAAAAAATGGAATGCAGCACATTTCTAAGCAGCAATTTTGAATGCTAATATAATCAGAAAATACTTTCAAAATTCTGCTAAGAGAATAATATTTTTTTTCAAAGCACATCGTGTTCACCTGAGGAAAAAGAAATACTCTTTGATATTTTTTGCTATGTTAGATCATGCTGAGTTTTAATGCAGAAAACCTAAGAAAAATACTCTTGAATAATGGCAGCAAGGTAAATCCTCACAGAATTTATTTCATTTTTGTTCTAACTAATTTGTGAACACTGCTTAGGAGAACACATGCTGATAGAGCATTAAGTGCTTTCAGATAATGAAATACTCAGTAATCCCATTAAAATATCTGTTAAAGAGGAATGTGATCATCAGGCTTCCACTAATTTGATTTTAATATGAAGGCTTAGGATAAATTACAAAGTAGCATATGCTCAAATCTAAATAAACATAGTAAATAAAAAACCAATGTAATTAATTATTGGTGTAATGCAAGCAACTAGAATCTGTGTGCAGTGAAAATACTATACTGCAATTATTAATTCATTTTGTGCCCCAGAGAATTTGATTATTTTTTTAGACTTAATATTACTTATGTTGAGAATGTTACATTTGCACATTTTTTTTTTAAGTAGGCATCACACCAGCACGGAGCCCAACACAGGGCTTGAACTCATGACCCTGAGATCAAGACCTGAGCTGAGATGGAGAGTCAGACACTTAACCAACTGAGCCACCCGGATGCCCCTCCATATTACTCTTAAACAAATATTTAGATAAGCTCATGTTGACCGGCTGTTTCCTTTTCTTGGAATGTGAACTGTCTAATCAGGTAACTAGGCTTGCCACAGTCATTACACAGGAGTGCAAAGTGTCTGTCACTATCTCCCGACTTCTCCTATGTAAAGCAATGCAGTGGCACAGAGTCATACTTGAGCCCCTGTCTCGGCTCAGCCACTTACTAGCTCTGTGACTTCAGGCAACTGGCCCTCTGAGCTTCTACAGCCTTGGGTGTAGGGGGACAATATTGCATGTGTGGGGGGCGCCTGGGTGGCTTAGTCGGTTAAGCGTCTGACTTTCGCTTAGGTCATGATCTCGCGGTTTGTGGGTTCAAGCCCCGCGTCGGGCTCTGTGCTGACTGCCAGCTCAGAGCCTGGAGCCTGTTTCAGAGTCTGTGTCTCCCTCTCTCTCTGACCCTCCCCTGCTCACGCTATCTCTCTCTCTCTCTCCTAGAAATTAAAAAAAAAAATATATTGCATGTGTGGTAAAAGAATTCATCAGATGAATATACATAAAGTATTCACACAGTAGGAAGGAAGGAAGTACTCAAAAAAGTGATACTCTACTGAGGTCAAATCCTGGCTCTAACACTTAGCTGTGTGTTAACTTGAGCAAGTTACACCTCTCCATCTATTTCCCCAGGTGCAAAATGGGGCTGTTATTCAGAATTAATACGTGTAAAGACCTAGAGCTGTCACTGACACATAGTGTTATGTGTGAGTGTCAGCTCCTGTCAGTATATGAATGATGTGGAGCTGAGTGGGACATGTGGGGGTTGCCTCCCAATGCTTCTTGATTCTGTTTTTCCCACCAGAGCACTTACACTGGATTGTGTTCTGCCATCTTCCAGCCTGTTTTCTGTTTCTCTACATCTAGCATCTATAGATTGAAGGAAATGCCTGAAACAGAGCAGCCTCTCCATAAATGGCTCTCAGAATAAAAGAATGAATATAGGGGCACCTGGGTGGCTCAGTCAGTTAAGTGTCCGACTTTAGCTCAGGTCATGATCTCAAGGTTTGTGGGTTTGAGCCCTGCATCAGGCTCTATGCTGACAGCTCAGAGCCTGGAGCCTGCTTCGGATTCTGTGTCTCCCTCTCTCTCTGCCCCTCCCATGTTCATGCTCTATCTCTCTCTGTCTCTCAATAAATGAATGCTAAAAAAAATTTTATTAAAAACAAAAGAATGAATATAGTTCCACCTGTTCACCAACTCAGACTTTGTCTTCTTCAGGTGGTGCCTGAGGAAACTGCCCTAATCCCAGACATGGTCAAATGCATGTGCTTTCCACAACACATGCACCTAATAACAAATGCTACTTAATCATGTACGTAAGGCCAAATATTAAAAGAAAAGGGAAGATTTCAAAAAGGGAAGATTTCATTAACCAATAAATAAACTGCCATTTCATACTGTATCAAGATGGCTATTTTCCATAATTTCTTACTAAAGTAAATACTATTCAGGATCTTTCAAAATACTAAACAGAGTATCAGTGGTTATATATTAAGAAGTGTTTAGCTATAAAAATGCTTAAATACGACTTTTAGCTCCCAATCTTCTGACAGCTATTATTCATAAATTACAGATTAAGTCTGGTAAACTCTGCACTATTTCCTAATTATACTGTATGCTTGTTAAAATTCACTTGAAATCTGTGAACAAACATGAGAAGGGCAAAAGAAGCTAAGGAAGTAAATTTGGAGTCAAAGCAGCTGCATTTAAAGATGTCAATTTCAGCAGCGCCTGGGTAGCTAAGTCAGTTGATCGTCTGACTTTGGTTCAGCTCATGATCTTGCCATTCATGAGTTTGCGCTCCACATTGGGCTTGCTGCTGTCAATCTGTCAGCACAGAGCCCGCTTGGGATCCCTGTCTCTCTACCCATTCCCCCTCCTCAAAAATAAACAAACATAAAAAAAATAATTTCAAAATGTCAATTTCACTAATTTTACTGACTTGAGAAAAAGGCATGTTTTATTTTCAAAGTAAAACTAAAAAAGCAAATGCAAATAACAGGCGTTATACATGATTTAAGAATCCACTGTTCTTTAAAATAGAAACATCTTTTCACTTGGGTCCAAGTGAGCAGCTTAATTTATCTGATCTATAAAACATTTTTGTTCCTACAAAACATGATCTGAAATCTTCCCAAGGCACTTCTATATGATTCTAAAGCACACACTATTGTGTACAGCACTCCCCTTCCTGGGTATTCAAATCATAAATTATATTCACTTAAGTTCCCTCAGAACTGAATTAACATCTTCAGCCTGGACTTCTCCCCTGAACCTCAGAATAGTATATCCAGCTGCCTGCTTAGTATCTGCACTTCAATGTCTGTGGGGCATACAACCGCAATGTGTTCAAGCTGAGCTCCTGATGTTGTCCCCAAGCCCACTCTCCCCAGCCGGCAGCTGATCTGCTGGCAATATCCACCCTCAGACAATATCCAGAACCTGACTGGCCACCGCCTCCACCGCTGCCATTCTGGTACAAGCCCTCATCGTCTCTCTATGGCTCATCACACAGCCTCCCGCTTGCATTCCCTGCCTCTGCCCCTGCTTCCTCTTGAGCTTGGTCTCTTTGTGGTTCTGTTACCATGTTAGGTCCTATCACATCATTCTTCTGCTCAAACCCTCTGAGACTTCCGGTCTCAGAACTGTGCCACATCTATCCATCAGCACTCCCGACTCCAATTCATCCTGAGCTCTGACCTGCCTGTCCTCACATCCCACTTCTTTCAAATGTCACCTTCTCCATGAGGCTTTCCCCGACCACCCTATATGAAGCTGCACACCACACTCCCAACCCTCCCTTGCCCCACTCTGTACTTTTCCTCCACAGCACCTGTCACTGTCTAATGCACTGTGTATTTTCCTTCTTTGTTGTTAGTTTCATTGTCTGTCTCCCTTCACTAGACTAAAAACACCATAAGGGCATGGAGTTTTGTCTTTTTTGTTTCCTCCAGAGTCAAAAATGGTGCCTGGCAGAGAGGCACTCAATAACTGTTTGCTAAATGAACAAATGAGTCCACCTATCCAAAATTTAACATCTGACATCATGTTTAACCTGATCAATATTAATTACGTATAAAAGACAAAAGTCCAAGAATCGCCACCAAATTAGTAGGCCACTTTGGGAAAGATGGCAAATTGTTCATTCATTCATTCATCATTCATTCATTCATTGTCCCAGCCACCGGGAAAACAGCAGTGAACAACAGATATGGTGCCTGCCCTCACGGAGCTGACACTCGATGGTATCCATTCCCGTCCCCACAACCATGATCAAAAGGTGCCTGTGGGTAAGGTCAGGGTCAGCAGGCCCCCAAGGTTTGCAAGCATGACCCTCAAGTCTTTTCCCCCCTTACCTTTTGAACCAATGAAGCAATCTGTCATCAAGGCCTCTTGGGTCTCCCTCAGGAATGAGCACTACGCAGTCAACCCCCCTCATTCCAGTAACACTCAACTCTCCGGCCAGCTGGCATCATCTGCCCCCTAAGAATTAGGATGTTCCCCCAACTGCCATCTTGCCACCGGTCTGTCCCCATCCAGGTGGTCTTACACACCATGGCTGGAGTTATCGCCCCCCAAACGCACACTGTTCCCTTTCCTAAATGTCTTTAATACCTTCCCATTGCCTATAAAGGGGCATACAAGATCCTAAACAATCTGTCCCACACATACCTTGATAGGCTCATCAAACATAGCTCTGGTTTTCTGCCCCAGATACCATTCCTTGCGTGGCTCTTTGGCCAGCACAGATTAAGCTATAGTTTAATACTTGACTGAAATGTTACCTCCTCCAGTTTCTCGCAGAAGAGAAAGCTGAATCCCCTGTGCCCTGAGAACATTCTGTTCATACTTGTACAATGGCACTGAAAACATTATGCACAGGCTCCTTTGTCACTGTGCACGCTCACTGAAGGACCATGCCTTGCTTACTCTTCAAATTCTACACTTAGTGGAGCACTTAAAACAGAAAAGCACTCCACCAATGTCGTGAATACCTGAACAGCATTGCTACAAAGGGTTTTCTTATCCAGCCCAGAAATCTGTTCCCTGGAATGACTACTACCTGCTGATTCCAGAACTTGAGACCACAGGAAACATAGCAAACGCATTGTCACATGAATGCGTTTCTGACTGGAAAATAGCTATCAGAGCCTTCTTGGTATTTTTTCTCTGAGAGAACCGTGACCATTTCTTTCTGCCTTCCTTCATACTTCATATACCACAACCCAGAGTCTCTTTGCTATCCTGGTTGTACTCTTTCTGAACGTCTTCTAGGTTATTAATATCCCTTCAGAATAGTGGCACCTAGGGGCACCTGGGTGGCTCAGTAGGTTAACTGTCCGACTTCAACTCAGGTCATGATTTTGCAGTTCATGAGTTTGAGCCCTGCATGGGGCTCTGTGCTGACAGCTTTGGATTCTGTGTCTCCCTCTCTCTCTCTGCCCCTGCCCTGCTCATGCTCTGTCTGTCTCTCTCTCTCAAAAACAAACAAAAACAAAACAAAACAAAAAACCCACCACATTAAAAAAAAATAGAATGGTGGCACCTAAAACCAGATAAATATCACTCCTTTGTTGTAGTTACTCTTCTTCAATTAATCTAACCTAAAAGAGAATATTTGGAGATTCACACTAATCATTAGTTCATATTGACCTTACTATTAACTGATATTTAAAAAAATTTTTCAATTGTTATTTATTTTTATGTTTTATTTATTTTGAGAGAGAAAAAGAGAGCAAGTGGGGAGGTGCAGAGACAAAGAGGGAGACAGAATTCCAAGCAGGCTCCTGTGCTGTCAGCATAGAGCCTACACAGGGCTTGAACTCATGAACCACGAGATCATAACCTGAGCTGAAATCAAGAGTAAGATGCTTAACTGACTGAGCCATCAAAGTGCACCACCCCCCAATTTTTATTTTTATTATTAAGTAAACTCTACACCCAAGGCAGGGCTCAAACTCATGACCCTGAGATCAAGAGTCACATGTTCTACCAATTGAGCCAGCCAGGTGTCCCTTGACTGAATTTTTTTTAATGTTTGAAGATTAATAGGTTTCATTCTAAAAGCAATGCTCACCAAACATTTTTGTAAACTAAAAATAGGAAGAAAAAAACTAATCCCACCAACTGAAGACATCTACTGAATATATTTTGTGAATTTTTTTAACACATAAGGAAATTTTGTCTCTTTTATATTTCTCCAACCATACTCTTCAAGTTATATATATTTCATATATCATAAGCACTCAAAAATATTTCTAGTTGAAAATAAACTTCCATTTATTACACACTGACCATGTACTATTATAAAAACAAACTGCAAGTTAAGTATAATGGTTTACAGATGAGAATATTGAAGCTTAGAAAAATGAAGTGACTTGACCAAGGCCACATATACAATTTTTTCCCAAATTTTTATTTTTTATTTAATTTTTAAAAAATATTTTATTTCATTTTTAAAGTAATCTCTACACCCAACATGGAGATTGAACATACAACCCCAAGACCAAGAGTCACATGATCTACTGACTCAGCCTGTCAAGCATCTCCTCAATTTTCATTAGTGAGAAATGTAAAGGGGTAATTCATATGAACCATAGAGTTTACTGAATTTGGACGTATGTATGGACCTCTGTAACCTCATACAGATTAACAAAATTTTCATCTCCCCCCCCCCCCCAAACAGAGTTCGTCCCCTGTGCCTGTTCTCAGTCAGCTCTCCCATCCAGGGGTAACCACTATTTTGACACCTGTCATGATCTACTAATTTGCCTGTTCTTGCAACACATAAATGGAATCACTTAGTAGGAGCTCTTTTGGTCTCTCTTCTCTTGTTCACCATGATGTCAGTGAGATTTAGTCATGTTGTTATATGTCATTTGTTTGTTCTCTTGTTACTGCTACACAACATTCCATATAGGAGACTACCACAACTTATTAATGCATCCTCCTGTTGGTGTACGTCTGGGTTGCTTCCAGTCTGGGGCTACTTTTTTGTTATTATTATTGTTGCTGTTTTTTTTTAAAGAGAGATAGAGCACATGCAGCAGGGGAAACGGGGAAGAGAGAGGGGGATGGGGAGACAGAGAGGGGGAGACAGAGAGAGCTCTCATGCAGGCCAAGAGCACAGCTCTGTGGGGCTCGATGGGGCTTGATCCCACGACCCTGGGACCAAGACCAAGCAAAATCGAGAGTCAGACCCAGGCAGGCGCCCTAGGACTACTCTGATTAAAGCTGCATGGAACAACCTTGTTTATGTCTTCTGGTAGACACTGCAACTCATTTCTCCTGAGTATATACCTAGGAGTTAGAAGTGCTGAATCGAAGGACAGGTGTATTGTCAGCCTGGGACATACTGAGAAAGTTTTCCAAAGTGACGGAATTAATGTATACCCTCCCCAGCAACAGGTAATGGGTTCATTTGCTTATCTTCACCAATACTTGGTTTTTTAATTTTAGTCTCTCTGGGAAATGTATCATGCTATCTTGTGGTGTTTAGCATGCCATTTCCCTAAAGTGCAATGATACTGTGGACTTTCTAAATGTTTATTGATCATCTGGTTATCTTCTTTTTAAAATGCCTTTCGGGGGCATAGGAGTCCTTTTTATGTTCTGGTTGTAAGTCTTTTGTCAGATATATATATTGTGAAAATCTTTTTTCCCAGATGTGGTTCCTATTCATTCATAATAGCTATGTATTATTCTATCAATTAGATAAGTCATCATTTATTTTTCTACTGTTGGATGTTTAGATCACTTCGAATTCTTACTGTAATTAAATACTCTGATGACCAATTTTTAAAGTTCTATCTGTACCTAAAATTAAAATTCTTCCTTAACTTAGATTTACAAGAAGCAGAGTTACTTAATCAGTGTATATGACCATTTCATGTTGATATACACAGAGTTTAAAAAGCTTCAGAAAGCACTCTATCAACTGATGCTGGCACTCAACAATGCATGAGAACACCCACTCACCATGTCTCCCTGGGTAAAAATTTTTTTTTTAATATTTTTTTTTTTATTTATTTCTAGGACAGAGAGAGAGACAGCATGAGCAGGGGAGGGTCACAGAAAGAGGGAGACACAGACTCCGAAACAGGCTCCAGGCTCTGAGCTGGCAGTCAGCACAGAGCCCGATGCGGGGCTCGAACCCACGAACCGCGAGATCATGACCTAAGCGAAAGTGGGACGCTTAACCAACTAAGTCACCCAGGCACCCCTCCCTGAGTAAAATTTTAAAAATATTTTTATTTTGCTATTTATATCTTACTTTTACAAATGGTCTGTTCACTTTCTGCATGTGCATTTACCTACTGGGGTCTTTAGAATTGTTCTTTCATCTAAGATATTAACCCTTTCTTTTCCTTTCCATATATATATATAAAAATATGTAATGTATATGATATACTTAATATATTTTTATTTATTATATTCACTAGAATCATTTCCTGGGATATAATTTGCTTTGTGATTTTAAAACTTTTTATGTGATCAAATCTGTGATCAAACTCTACCTTCGAAACGTCTTTTCTTTGGGCACCTGCTGGCCTAGTTCGTTAAGCGTCTGACTTTTGATTTTGGCTCAGGTCATGATCTCACAGTTCGTGAGTTCAAGCCCCATGTTGACAGTGCAGAGCCAGGTGGGGATTCTCTCTCTCTATGCCCCTTCCCAGCTCATGTGTGTACACCCATGCAAGCTCTCTCTCTTAAAATAAATAAATAAACTTAGTCTTTTCTCCACAATATTCTCTATTAAGTATTCCCTTAGTATTTCTCTGTAAATATTCATATCTATTTTCTTCCAGTTTTTAAAACTATTTAACTCTTTAATTCCTTAGCAACCTTTTTTGAGGGTACTGCACTAGGCTCATCTCTAAATCTTACCTTTTTCTAAACTGATAGCCAGCTGTGGCAGTACCATGTATCAAATAAATATTCCTTTCTTCGTTGGATGTATGATGCATACTTTATCACTTATTAAATTTTTATACATGTGGCAGTCTCCTGGGCTGTCTTTTCAGTTCCTTCAGTTGTCTGTTTAGTCTTGCTGTATTGGGGAACATCTATAGCCTTATACAGACATCACGTAGAGCCTTATAATTATTCATTTGGCCAATCTTCATGGATCACGTGCACTGTGTTAAATTCTAGGGTTAAAATGGTGAACCTGACACACCTGGTCTCTGTCCTCATGGCACCTATGGGCTGGTGGGAAGATACAGACAAGTCAACAGGCAGTGACAATAGTGTGTGATATGTATGATAGAACACGGACAGGGAGCTAAGAGGCCCCTAACCTGGACCTGAGGAATGGGAAAATGGTTCCTGGAGGGGTGATGTCTTATGGCTGAGCAGAAGGTGTGCTGAAAAGCTCTGGAAGTGAGAAAGAAGAAGGAGCACTAGCAGAGCCTGAGAGCATCTCACTGTGAATGGAGTGTGAAGGGGGCTGAGGCTGCATGAGTATCCACAGCGAAGTCATGCAAGACCTTCAGTGAGTTCATCATTTATCCTGAGGGTGAGGCAAGCCAGTGAACAGTTCAGTCATGAAGATAAGCATTTTAGAAAGACTACTTGGCTATAAGAAGATGAAAAATACTTACTAGAAGTCAAGAGGACAGCCAAGAAGCTTTGAGTACCAGGGGTAGATTAGATTACATCCAGGTTCCATACTCTTCTCTTTCAAAATTTTCTATGCCACTACAACATATTTATTTTTTCCATATTAATTTTGAAATTACTTAGCCAAGTTCCTTCCTGTACACCTGACTCCACCCCAATCCAATTGGAACTTCATTTGAACTTACATCAAACATTTAAACTAGCCTATGAAGGATCACAAATTCATGTACCATTTTCCCTAAGGTTTTAAAAATAACTGCTACTGAGCCATATCTCCTTTTATCATGTAATTATGCAAAAATAACGTATGGTTGTTAGCAAAAAAAAAATGGAAGAGGAAAAAGCCAGGACAGCAGAGTCTTAATCTTGACCATAAATACAGGAAATATCAAAAACCAAAGAGAAGCAAAAGCAAGGAGGACTAAGGTCTAAGCCAAGAAGGCAGGCCCAGCTGTTGGAGAGAGCCAGATTGACAGTTTTTGTTTTGTTTTGTATATTTCAAGAGATAGAAAGAGACAGAGTGAGGGAGAGAGAGAGTAAATGGGGGAGGAGTAGAGAAAGAGAGAGAGAGATATTCCCAATCAGGCTCTAAACCATCAGCCTGGAGCCTGGTGTGGGGCTCAAACCCACAAGCTGTGAGATCATGACCCAAGCTGAAGCCACCCAGGCGCCAGTTTTTAAATTCAGTGTTAAACAGAGATATGCCTACATCCCAATGAAGAAAGAACATTATTTTTACAAAAGCCATGAAATGAATAAAGAAAAAAAACCTCAGCCAGAATTCAAAGCATACTGGAGTCTTACCAAAATAGCTATAATCCATAATAGTGGAGTCTAAGAACCAAAGGCGTGAGGAAGATCCTAGGAGAGACTAAAGTTTCAAAAAACCTGGGTCGAGTCACATGGGGTCACACACAGTTGCTAATGACTTGTCGTCTGGTTCTCTCATACCAAAGCAGAGAGAAGCATCAAACCTGGAAATTCTATGACAGACAACCAATCGGGGCAAAGGGCTACCTTCACGGAAGGAAAGAGAATGAATGAGAACCCTAGAGGAAGGAGACTGACCCTGTGAGAAAGAAACTGCCCCTCCTTGTACTCTTCAGTGTCGATAAACAAGAATGAACACATAACTCTGCCAGGGGACAACACAGAGAAACCGTCCGTGTTCTTATGCCTATATATTTATTCTTGGGATTTTTTAAAGCTTTTTTTTTTCACAAGAGATTTGTTATTCTGAAGATGGCCTGAGTCTTATTTTCCAATATGAATACTGATGGATATGTAATTCAACTCAAAACATGAGAAACTGAAAGCTCTCATGCTCTAAAAAAGCTGCTTGAGAGATAATGCCAAAAAGACATAGTTCTCATGCATTTTCCTTTCCAGGGCTCCCATTCAAAAGTTGTCTCCTTCAAAAAGAAAGAATATTTACTTATGACTTTTGTTCCAATTACAATCTGCTTCTTAATCTTTTCATCTGCGCAGAATATAATTCCTTCATTCGGGAGATGTTTATGACACTCCAAGGCACTGGGGCTATAACGATGAAAAGGCAGATGTGCTTCCTACCCTCTTGGGACTTGCAGTTCAACAGGGTATACAAATAATTAGGTAATTAAGAGTACAGGGCCCAGGGTGTTACCAGAGCACATGGGGGAAGCATCTGGGAGTTCAGGAAGGCAGCTTGGAGGAACAGACATCTACGGAAAGGTTATGTCAATATCTCATAGGACCTACAGACTGGGACTCAAGCAAAGAACTGGAACCAGATACTGGAACAGGGTGACTCCACCTGGGTGTGGGTTACAGGTGTGCTCTCCCAGAACACTGCAGAATACGGCTTCCTAACCTGTGCTCAGATTACCGGTGTGCCTACCAGCCATAAGCGCAGCCTTATCCATTTCTCTCTACAGGCAGTACTGATACTACCATTTTCTATGTGGGTCATGACATGAAAAAGGCTGGGAATCACTGCTTATTAAAAAAAAAAACAACTCATGGAATGCTGTTTTTACCTTTCTGCTATAAATGACTCAAATTCATTCACATTCTTCTCCCGCAATCATTGTTTTCTACTCTCTAATCTTCATGCAGAACTTGACTCCCACCAGTTCCAAGCACGTATACATTCTGAATTTCAGCCACCAAAAGAGAGAGAAACATGATTTCACTTCAAATACAAAATCCTGGTGAAGAACGATGATTGGTCCAGCTCGAGTCAGGTGTCCACTCTTGGACCAAGCAACAGTGGCCAAAAGGAGGACTGCCCTGTATTTACACTGTGGTTCCCAGAGTTACACTTGACTAGACTTGGGGTGGGGGGTGGGGCACTGGTGCTAGTCAGATAAGGCACCAGGTGGCCACTGCAAGATCTGAATACTGAAGGAAAAGATGCAGGAGAGAGGGCAAGGATTAATATTGAAACGGCTGAGAGGTTCGTGTCCCTGTGAGGGTGAAGAGAGACAGGACCTGTGGGGGGGGGGGGGGATTGGCCTAACAGAGAAGCATGAGCACATCTTCTACTAGACAGGAGGGCAGGTGAGAATGGCTGTAGACATGCCAGCAGAAATGGGCATTCAGATCTGAAGAAGTACGTCTCTGAGTAGCAGGACAGAAATATGCGGTTAACGGAAAGAATATGAAAAAGATACTACACGAAATGGGAGAGAGAAGCCTAGGCTATGGCACAGGAGGAATGCCCAGCAGTTTTAAGACGAGTGAGGTTAGCAACTATAAATTTATTGACAGTGGCCTAATTTTCTCCAGCAAGGCTCAGCAGCCCCAATACTGAGTCTACAATAAGAAGCAAATAAAAAAGAGCAGTCTGATAGGTACAGAGCTTGGCTCTTGCCAGGGGAGGGTCCCTGAAACACAGTGGGACAATGCAGCTCAAGGTTGGGAAGACAGATGCAACGGAGTGGGAGTGGATAGTCCTGAGTGAGGGGAGTGGGATGCGGTATGGGAACAAGAAAGGTGACGTTTGGCGACATGATGAAGAGCACAGGGTGTGAAGCACGAGAAGTTTAGGTGGCTGTGAGTTTCCTGCGACGGTTAAGTCCAGCAGTGCCTCAGTGGACAGGGCTCACTTGGGCCCTTTAGAAGTCAGATTCACACTGGACGGATGGTTTTCTGGTTCTTTTGTTGGTCAGAAATACTCAGAGGCGCCTTCAGCTCAGGTCATGATCTTGTGGTTCGTGGGTTCGAGCCCCGCATTGGGTTCTGTGCTGACAGCTCAGAGCCTGGAGCCTGCTTTCAGTTCTGTGTCTCCTTCCCTCTGCCCCTCCCCTGTTGGTGCTCTCTCTGTCTCTCAAAAATAAATGTAAAATAAATTAAACAACAACAAAAAGAAATATTCTTTATATTTCTCAAAGTCTTTTCACACTTTACACACTTAAGGGGAAACTCTCTCTCCTCCTCTCTCTTCCCCATATCCCCTCCCCCTCTCCTGCTCTTTCTTAGGGGAGATGATCTACTCCAGTCACAGGAAGCTGTGTGCTATTTCCAAGATATTGCTGGCACTCAACCTTGCACCCATGGTGTTTTCCATGCCTTCTCACTCTCATTCAGAGTATGCTTCCCATGTTATGGACCTAGACTGCAAAATCCCACCAACTTTAAAAACCAGGTTAAGTATCTAATTTCTTCTAGAAAGCTCTCCAAGACTCTAACCAAATCACTATTTTTTTCAATACCTAAGGATTTTTTTTACTCCACAGTTAATATTATTGTTTGTTTTATTCTTAATTCTCCTTAAGGGCACAAATTATTCCTAAATTTTTAAGCCTGTGTGTGTGCGTGTGTGTGCGTGTCTGTTTAGCTGAAGCCTATGAAATACCCTTGATTTAAAGTACTCAACCAACCAGGGCACCTGGGTGGCTCAGTAGGTTAGGTGTCCGACTTCAGCTCAGATCATGGTCTCGCAGTTCATGGGTTCAAGTCCCAAGTCAGGCTCTGTGCTGACAGCTCAGAGCCAGGAGCCTGCTTCGGATTCTGTGTCTCCCTCTCTCTCTGCCCCTCCCCTGCTTGCACTCTGTCTCTCTCTGTCTCTCAAAAATGAATAAACATTAAAGAAAATTTAAAAAAATAAAGTACTCAACCAGCCAAAGAAGTAAGCTCCATCTTATTCTAAAGATCATGCACCACACTGAATATCTATAAAGAAGAAACTCTGGTGACTAAGGCGAAAATGGAGAAGTGTGTTTATATAAAATGTATTCAAAGCCAAATAACCTGCCAAATCAGTAACGGAATGTTGAATGAATCAAATGGAATGCTCAGTACTGACTACTAGCCTTATGTGTCTTAGTCACTAAATCATGTTTTCTATGTGCTTTGCCAAGGAAATCCAGAGTCACTGAGTTTTCTATTTCCCTACCTTTTAGGGGAATGGAAGAGATGGAAGTAAGGGAGGAAGAAGCAGATTACAGATCCAGGAATCAGAACTGAAGGAAAGGCAGTGGGTTTCATCAAGGTACTAGAGGCAAAATGTGGGCTCTACGGCTCCCTAACAATATATCCACATAAACTCATATAGGTGAGTTTCAAGCTAAGATTAACATGAAGAAAATCCATTGGCAATGATAAAGCTTTTTTCCCCAAATGAATACGGCAATACTCATTCTGAAGACACTCTCATGCTCTGCTGAATTAATATTACTTCTCTACACAGCAATCTAGCCATAAATATAAAAATATCAAAAGCACACACAGTTTGGGGCACCTGGGTGGCTCAGTTGATTGGGCATCTGACTCTTGATTTTGCCTCAGGTCATGATCCCAGAGTCATGGGATTGAGCCCCACACAGGGCTCTGCAC
Source organism: Hyaena hyaena (assembly GCF_003009895.1). NCBI lineage: Eukaryota > Metazoa > Chordata > Mammalia > Carnivora > Hyaenidae > Hyaena > Hyaena hyaena. The sequence continues at coordinate 1,153,044 of NW_024080642.1, read as the reverse complement.
TGAGTGTGGAGCCTGCTTAAGATTCTCTCTCTTCCTCTGCCCCTCTCCCTGCTCATACTCTCATACTTCCAGGTGCCCCCACCATATTTGTGTTTTTTACAAAGTTACACACATACAAGACAAAGATACCTGAAAAGACACATCACAAGATTCACGACCTTCCTGGGTGACTCAGAAAGATAAGCATCTCACTCTTGATTTCAGCTGAGGTCATGATCTCAAGGTTTGCAGGCTGGAGCCCTTTGGTGGACTCCTCTGCACTGACAGCATGAACCCAACTTGGAATTCTCTCTCTCCCTCTCTCTGCCCCTCCCCCACTCATGCTCATGCAGTCTCTCTCTCAAAATAAATAAACTTAAAAAAAAAAAACATTAGGGCACCTGGGTGGCTCAGTCAGTTAAGTGTTTGACATACATCTCCTTAAAAATCTATAGGTTTTTAATGACAAACATAATAGTTATACAAAGTTAAAAATTCAAGCATTGTATAAATCTAGAATGTACAAAAATATTTTCAGAGTTCACATCTCACGTGACATTATTGTTTGGTGTACAGTTTTTCTGTCTTTATATAAACATACATATATGGGTATACATACATATTAATATTACTTTAAATTTTGCTTTTATAAAAACTACATCACACTGTATATACTTTCCTTAAGCTTGCTTTTTTCACTCAGCAGCAATGTTTTCTGTGCTTAACGCATTACTGTATTTCATACAATGGGATATTTAATCAATTTCGTGGTGAGATGACTTCGGCTCAGGTCATGATCTCACAGTTCGTGAGTTCGAGCCCTTCATCAGGCTCTGTGCTCACAGCTCAGAGCCTGGAGCCTGCTTCAGATCTGTGTCTCCCTCTCTCTCTGCCCTTCTCCAGCTCACACACACTCTCTCTCTGTCAAAAATAAATGAACATTAAAAAGTTAAAATATGGACCTGTATGTATGTATGAATTTTTATACATATAATTTTCATTTAAAAAATTTGTCTTCAACTTTCACTTTCAAACCTTTTCTTTCTTTCTTTTTTTATAAGTAGGCTGCATGCCCAGCAGGGAGCCCAATGAGGGGCTTGAACTCAAGACCCTGAGATCAAGACCTGAGCTGAGATCAAGAGTCAGATACTTAACCATCTGAGCCAGCCAGATGCCCCTCATTTCAAACCTTTTTAAGAGCTAATAAGTTTCAACCACTATTCAATAATAATGAATATTTTAATTTTATTCCTCTCTCCATTTAGTCTTTTATCCTAATTTTGCTTCCTCTCCCTATTTACATAACACACTATACGTTTATTTCCATTAAAAGAAGTAATCAATCAACAGGAGAAAGAAGAGGACTAAGATAAGCAACAAAAAGTGGTTGCTTCCAATTTTGCTTTGAAAAAAGACAGAGATACCATAAAATTAATAAAGTCCTTTTATATTTTCAAAGAGCTTTTATATTCATAATGGTATTTGGTTCTCAAGTCTATGCAAAAGATAAGCCTTACTTTTAAGATAAATAGCCTGAGTTCAGAGATGGTCTCAGACTGGCGAATGACAGTGGTAACTTGAACAATCCAATATGGTAGCCACTGACCATGTGTGACTATTTAAATTTAAGCCAAATAAAATGATATAAAATGTAAAATTCAGTTCCTCAGTTGCACCAGTCACATTTCAAAAGCTCAACCACCACATGTGGTTAGTGGCTGCCAAACTGGACAGCGGCAGATAAAGAATATTTCCAGCACCACAGAAACGATGTGATTCCCACTCCAAGAACATTTTCCACTCATGTGGTGGCTTTCTACACTCTTGCTTTGCCCTCTTGAAGAAAGGAAAATATTACTTGATGATCTTACTCTACAAAATATGAATCCCTGAAAAATTACAGGAAGAAAACCTGTGCCAAATTAGGGTAACTGAAAGACAGTGGGTATAGCTACTGAAGAGTGGGTAGTGGGAAAGGGGTACAGAAGAGACTGCGGCATGGTGCCGTGATTCTGGGGGCTGCCTACCTGGCAGCCACTTACCCTCTTCTTCCTCTGTAGCAGAACTAAGACTGTTTGGTATCCACTCCTGCCTCACAGAGACTCAGAGTTCAGGAACTAGACTGCAATGCAACTTGGGCTTAATGAAACAAGTCAGCTCATCGTGGACACCCTTACACGGTACTGGTCTTGACCTCTGAAAGGTCAAACAGCAGAATACCTACTTCAGCATCATCTCAGGCCAAAAACATGTATGTATGTCATTTGATCATGCACGTTACTGTTATAGTTATATCTGATTAGCATAACAGAGTCAGCAATGTGGACAAAGTGTATCATTGAGACCTAATAGTATAAGTTATCTGTAGGTAAGTATCTACATGTATCTTCAGGTGAAAAATCTAATTTTGTAATTTATGGGTTGAAATTCTATCATCTGAAATGTTAATATATCTTGTAAAAATAAATGACAATAATTAGAGCTATTTATGAAAACTGTTCATTTTATATACAGAAACTATCACAAGTTTTCAAATCACAGTGTTCTTGATCCCAGAGTCGTGAGTTCAAGACCCATACTGGGGGTAGACATTACTTAAATAAGTATACAAACTTTATTAAAGAAATTCAAATCACTAAATAAAAAGGGAAACAGACTGACAATACAAATACAAAGAGAATATATTCCAAGGTAAATTTTGGGAGGAACGATATATCTTTTTGCAGCCAAACATTCATAAAAATGAAACTAATCAAGACAGAACAGAAGAGAATATATGAGAACATAATTCTCACTTCCACAGAATCGCAAAATCACTGTTTAACTGTACTGTATTTCTTAGTTAATGTGATTCTTTTTTTATATAAATTTTTAAAGCGTTTATTCATTTTTGAGAGACAGAGACAGAGCACAAGTAGGGGAGGGGCAGAGAGAGAGAAAAGGAGACACAGAATCCGAAGCAGGCTCTAAGCTCTGAGCTGTCAGCACAGAGCCCAACACGGGGCTTGAACTCACGAACTGTGAGATGGTGACCTGAGCCAAAGTCGGACGCTTAACTGACTGAGCCACCCAGGCGTCCCTTAGTTATGTGATTCTATTTAGGCCATGAGACTTTTTTTTTTAATTTTTTTAAATTTATTTTTGAGTCAGAGAGAGACAGAGCATGCGCAGGGGAAGGGCAGAGAGAGAGGGAGACACAGAATCTGAAACAGGCTCCAGGATCTGAGCTGTCAGCACAGAACCCAATGCAGGGCTCGAACCCACGGACCGTGAGATCATGACCTGAGCTGAAGTCGGACACCCAACCGAATGAGCCACCCAGGCGCCCCTACGCCATGAGACTTTTAAGAAAAATCTCCATCTGGGAATTGGTCATCTCTTGTGGGAATGAATTAGAAGAAGTATGTCAACTCTGCCAAACTTCTGTAGAATGAAACATCAGTACAGGAAACTGTCATGCCATTTTCAGTGGAACAAACATAGTGAAGGTTATGAGTGATTCTGGAATTATAAGCATGTGCTGCTTGGTTCACCTATTCCAGAGAATAATTATAGCCCATAGCCCAGTGAAAAGAAACTGAATTACTGGCCTTAGGCAGAAAGATGATGGCCAGCTGTCATCTTTCCTCAGCTAAAGATAAGACACAGGACATACTTTAGAACCATATTATCAGGAACTTACACAAAATGTGTGATGAAATAGTAGCTAACACATGTTAAAAAGAAGCCATGTGGGGCGCCTAGCTGGCTCAGTCAGTAGAGTGTGTGACTCTTGATCTCAGGGTCGTGAGTTCGAGCCCCATGCTGGGTATAGAGATTATTAAAAAAAAAAAAAAGGAAGAAGAAGACAGCTTTAAACAAAAGAAAGATTAATACTGCACTCAGCACACAACAGTACCCATATAGTAAGACTTCTTAAGAACCAACGGTTGTTTGTCCAAAAGTAAATCATCTGCTGAAAAGTTACTAACTGATGAACATGAAGGACAGACATTTCCTATATGATACCTGCTATATAAAATCTTCCATCATTCTGTTTTCAGACAAGATGCTGAAATGGATATACATACAACAAAAGTATGCAATGAAACATGTGTCTCCCTCCACTTCACTTAAAACAGTTAATTAAGATCAAATGAGATAAAAGAGATATGATATAAATCTTGGACCAGAAGAAAAATTGCTATGAAGGATATTATTGGAGGCAATTGGCAAAATCCAAATATGGACTTGAAACAAGACTATTATCTAATTCGATATAAAATTTCCTGCTTCTGATATCTGCACTATGGTTACATGACATGACATACTCTCCTTGTCCTCAGGGAGCACATGCTAAAGTATTAGGAGTAAAGGGGCATGATATCTGCGATTCACTCTCAAATACTGGTGGTTATCAAACAATTGATAAATCTGGGGGAAAAGTATGTGGGAGTTCCTTTAACTTCTCGGAAAGTTTAGACTACATCAAAGTAAAAAGTTGCCAAAAAAGTTCATTTATCTCTCTCTTTACATTTCCCTAAGAAAACAGGTATTTCTGTGGTAGCTGAGTCTCTGAGTGATCAAGGAAACATGTTCTAGATGTTGCAGACACCTTTAGTTTGAAGAATCACTGTATTCTGCCATTAGCTCCCCGATGGTCACACTGCATCTAAAATTGATTCCCTCCTTACAGTAGAACACACCCTTGTTTAGTACGCTGTCAACCAGTGACTACTTCCAGCTTGCACTATGGGTGCAGTTACTATCTAACCCGGCCTCCTGCACCCCTATTGTCATGATATGTAGCACATATGTATTCCTTAGAATATATGCTTTAAGAGAATAGCCCTATAATAAAGATGCTCCTACACAGCCATTTCAAAGGCAATGCCAAGTTTCCTAAATTCCTGTGTACCAACGCAAAGTTAGATAAACTATGTATTATAAAAGAAGAAATACACTGTTAGAAATAAGCATCATATGGTAAAACATATACACTTGGAAGAAGCCATCCTTTAAAAATCAGTGTGCTGCCCTTACATTTGAGTTGTTAAAACATGTTTGAAGCCTGAACTGTAGAGTTTCATGTACTCTCTGCAGTTTAAAACAAAACACAGAAGGAAATACACTTCACTATCATGATATGTCATCCACAAATTATATGTCTAACCCTTGGTCTTATTTTAGAAACTCTCCTCACTAATTTGCCTGTGTTTTTGAATAGCAAGTAATATGTTTTCAATCATGAAAGGTTACAGGGAAATTTTTGTGGTTAAAAACTGGCCTTCCTTTGGCATAAAAATCATCAGCCTTACTGTAGTCCTTTGGGAAATAATATTTTTTTTCATCATTGTCAAGCAGCTTTCAAACCAATTTAATAGCTACTGTTCCCAAGAATGGTTGTTTATATCCACTGAAAACTGATGTCACTCAAAACCATGTAAAAGAAAAAATAATAGTAGGCTATTTCTTTATAATATTTTAAGAGAGAATCTAACTAACTACGTTAACTTTTCTCATAAAAATAACAACCATCTGGGATGCCTGGGTGGCTCAGTTGATTATGTGACCAGCTTTGGCTCAGGTAATGATCTCATAGTCCCTGGGTTCAAGCCCTGCATCGGGCTCTATGCTGACAGCTCGAAGCCTGGAGCCTGCTTCAGATTCTGTCTCCCTCTCTCTGTCCCTCCCCTGTTTGCACTCTGTCTCTCTCAAAAATAAAAATTTAAATAATTATTTTTTGCTTTCCCCTAACTCAACCTTATGTACCTGATTTTTGTTTAAAGAATATGCCAACTTCTCTTTTACTAACCTTTCTTTTTTAACCAACTTTTTGTAAAACTTAATGACAAGAATCCGTGAATTTCCAGGGAACAGAGTAATTATCAAGGCCTGGTTGGAGCCTGATCACCAGGTTTCCATCGAAGGTAATCTGTTTTTTTCTCATTTATGAGAGAATAAACCTCCTTGTACTTACTTTAAAGTTATATAAATATACTCGTACAGGAAATTTTTTTCAGATGGCCAACTGACTGCTTTGCTTCTTCTCTGCACCCGGTCTGCTGAGGACGCCAGAGAAATTGCCCAGACCCACGATGGGGAGCTACAGATTTGTGGTGTTCAACTTTGGGAGAACCTTCAACACTACCTTGTGATCCTCGACCGGCTCCCTCGACCTGCACCCGCGTCAGAACGTGAACCCGCTCACCCTCACCTCGAGCTGAAAGTCTCTCCTGGTCCTTCACTGTCAGCCAGAGTCTTGCCTTTTGCCTCCCAGAAAAATGAATCTGTTACATGGAAGCTCCTCCGGCTGCCACCCAGCAGCCCTCTCACGGCCTGAGACCCTTTCTCCTGAAGGAGGTGGCCCTGGAGCTCAGGACCCCAGCCTCTCTCACTTCCTGAGCATCTCCTATTCCCCCCAAATATGCCAATGTCTCTGGTGCCTTTTAAAACAAACAACATCCTTGAGGCATCTGGGTGGCTCTGTTAGTCGGAATGTGACTCTTGATTTTGGCACAGGTCATGAGTCCAAGGTCACGGGATTGAGCCCCGCTTCGGGCTCCATGCAGAACATGGTGTCTGCTTAAGAGTCTCTCTCTCCCCCCACCCCCACCAACTCCCTTCCCCTGCTCACACAACTCTCTCTCTAAAATTTAAAAAAAAAAATTTTAAGGTTTTAAAACAAACACCATCCCTCCATCAGTTCTGCAGCCCCTCTACCTACCCTCTCTTTCCTGCTCTTCACAGCCACACTCCAGAATCAATCACATCCACTTCCTCCATCTCTCAGCTCACTGTAAGCTGCCTAATCCTCTACTGTTAAGCTACCACCTGCAGGCACCAAAACTGATGGGTCTACCCTTCCTTGGCGTCTGTGACCTCATTACAGCATTTACTACTGCATATGCTTCCTTCTAGAAATCCTCTCCTCCGAGGGCCTCTCTCATACCATTACTTTCTGGTCCATTTACTTCTTCTGACTTTTCCTCTAATGAAATCCTTAAATGTTAGAGCTGTTGTCAGTGGGAGTGTAAGTTAATATAATCATTTTTGAAAATCATTTAACAAAAATGTACAACTTTAGGGGTAGCTGGCTTGCTGAGTCAGTAGAGCATGTGACTCTAGATCTCATGTTTGTGAGTTCGAGCCCCAGGCTGGGTGTGGAGCCTACTTAAAATAAAAAATAAACAATAAAATGTACAGCTTTGCCTTTCTTCATGCCTTCCAACCAAGTTATTCTACCTCTAGGAACCCATGCTAAGAAAATGCTATAATCAAAGGAAAGAAAACACTGTAATCATAAATAATGAAGAGAGAAATAATCTTTGCACAGAAACATTAAATGCAATGTTATTTACAAGTTTAATAAGATAGTACTGTGCTTGAAGTAATGCTAAATGGAAAAAACATGATGCAAAACTATCTGCACAGTGGTATCAAAACTGTGTGGAAAGTATATGCACAGAGAAGAGTCTGGAAGGAAATAATCCAAATGTTAATAGCAGGTTTTTTTGGGAAACAAGAATTGAATTATTGGTGAATCTCACAGTCTTTAAATACTTTTTAAAAACTTTCCAAGTTTTCCACATGGGTCATTTGTATATTGAGAAGGGGAGGAACCCCATGTATGAGAAACACTTTCAAACTCTTTTTCTGAAAGGAGGTGTTTATCTTTTCTTCTCACTGTACACATTCTCCAGGGGGTAATGTCACGTACTCCAGAAGCATCAAGTGTCATCATAGCCAGAGGGCACTGACACCTATGTCCCTAGTCATGTCACTTTTCTAAGCTTTTCAGCTTCTAGACAATCTAGTCTAATGACTCACAAGAACCTCAGCATCTAACTCTTGATTTCAGCTCAGGTCATGATCCCAGAGTTGTGGGATCGAACCCTGTGTCAGGCTCCGCCCTGAGCATGGAGCCTGCTTAAGGTTTTCTCTCTTACCCTCTATCCCTCTTCTCAAGCTCTCAAAAAAAAAAAAAGGAACCACAGCCTCAACCTGCCATCTTACCCTCCATCCCACACTCCAAATCTTTCCTCTAACATCGCCATCCCCAAATTCCTACTTTGGTGAGTCAGACTATACTTCTGGCTCCACTGATACCCAATCAAATACCAAGGCCACGCACAGTACCTCCTCAGGACATACAGAAACCATGCCTCCTTCCGTCTTCCCTCTTTCTCCATGCTCTCACCTTTCAGTAATCTCCTAACTGGCCTTCCTACCTCCAGCTTTGGCCATGAGATAATATAACCCCTTCATAGTACTAACAGCCACTGTTCTAAAATGTAAACCTGATCAAGCCATTTCCCTCACTTAAAAACCTTCAAGGGCTCCCTACCACCACATAATAAAATCTAAAAATGATGCAAACATGGGACATCCTGAACTTACTCTCTTCATGCCTACTTGTCAACTCCCTACTCATCCTTTAGTGCAAATGTCTCCTCTAGAAAGCATTCTTCCCCCTGACCCCTCCCTAGCCCGGAAACACTTAGCCAAGTCTCCTGAGGTCCTGCAGCATATGCCATCTGTATCTCCACCGCAGCATGGATCACACTGCTGTGATTATTTGTTTCTGCCTTTTCCTCTAGATTTGGGTTAAACGTGGTCACGGACATGATTCTACTCATCTTTGTATCTCTGAAACCTAGCATACAATTGGTGAAAAATTAAATGCGCTGAATGGTTAAGTGAATGAATGAATTGGCTCACAAACAAAACAAAATACAAGATGAATTAACAACTTAAGAAATTTTTTCTATACAACTGAACCAATGCTCTAAGAATCAACATATGCAAGATAGCAAATTTTAACCAGTAAATTACCGAAACAAGTATTAAGTTCCACATTATGAAGTTGTGGGTTCTGCCTTAAGTTTACATAGCTATCTAGCAGTGATTTTCAAAGTATGTGAGTCTTTAACTTAATCCATAAGAACTTTTCTCTAGTTTTTTTGAAACATGAGGCTCACATTTCAAAGTCACCTTTAATATAGATACTCCTTTCAAACACAGGCACAAATTTGCTTAATTTCCTAAAAATGGGGCGGAGGGGAGTCAAATACTCTTTTGACTAGCAATGTCAACAACTGGAATTATGCTGGAATCAGTCCAAACTAAAGAACACTAAAATCTCCTTTTCACTCCATGGAGAGTTTATTTTCCGTTCCTTCCAAACACATGCAATAGGTAATCCCTGGGAAGCTTAGTTTATTAATCAGAATTATCATGAAGATCTAACTCATAAAGAAATAAAAATGGATGCTGGCAGATTGGACACAATTAAAAATTTATGAAAAACAGATATCTCCCTTGCTTAGCTATTTAAAATTCCTCATAAGTGAGTCACCCTCTTCTAAAAAACAAAATTCCACCTGAAATAAACCTGAATGTGAAGAAGCTTGCACATCTAAGAAAATCAACAGCAGTTTTTCCTAAAGCAGGAACTCACTGATAAGCCAACTGCAAACTACAAATAATAAAAGGTAATTCTTGCTTCACTTTGAAATATATATAATGGTGACAGATTTAAGTTCATTTGACAAACTAATATTAGAATTAGTTTGCATTTCTTGTGCAGAAACCAATGGAGCCAGTTAAGCAGGATCTGGGATTAAAAACACCCCATAAATGTGCAATTTTTCAAGGCATCTGAGACTCGAAACAAAATGAGAGAGGAATCTAAAGAGAAGTAATAAACATAGGGTAAAGGCTGAACAGGCACAAATAAAGGCTGTAATGTAACAACAGCTATAGAACACAGGAACCGGAGGTGGGGGGTTGGAACACTCTGCTGGGTAATGCACTGGCTGAATCCACACGCTTTGCTAAGTAGCTAAACTGCAGTCTCTAGGGGACACCAATGTATGATATATAAACGCATACGTACACGTGCGTCGCCTCACACACATACATCTATCCTGTATTTAGCAATCGCTTTTCCAGCCGCAGCAAATCCCCCGAAGTCATGACATACCTTCGGTTAACATTTGTAGAATTGTTGGTTAATTCTCATTGGCTGCAAAGAGGTTTATGATGCCATTCATAGGTCAAATGCCTTCTACCAGCTCTTAATTGCTTGCTGATTGTTGTACTGTTTCCTCAATCATTTTTTAAACACATTTTATTGAAGTATAATAGGAACACATAAAACTTCACAAGTCATAAATGCATATCTTGATGAGTTACCGCGGTGATCATACCTATGTCACACTCCTAGGTCAAGAAAACTCTTACCAGAAGCCCTCCTGTTGCCTCCTCCTAACTGTTTCTTCCTCTCCTCTCCAAAATAACCATTATCCTGACTTCTAACACCACAGATTAGTGTTGCTTGTTTTTGAATTTTATACAGATGGCGCATACAGTAGGTTTTGTTTTGCATCTGGGTTCTTTTGCTCAATATTAGGATTGTGAAATTAATTCACGCTGATGCATGCAGAGGTAGTTGATTCAATTTTGTTGTTACCTATTCTATCATATGAGTATCACAATTTATTTCTCCATCCCACCACTGATGAAAATCTGTATTCTTCCCTAGTTTTAGCTCTTAACTCCTTATTACATTTTAGTATCTAATATAAACACCTTCCCCTTATTTCCACACTGCAGGTCTAGAACTATTTTTTTTTTTTTTGCATGATTCATACCAGTCAAAAAACCAAAAATCTGTCAACTATTACAGATCAAAACAATTCTTCGGAGCCCAAACTAAACAGCAAAAAAGGAGGTCATGACACAGTAAATAACACATATGGCAAAACATAATCAGCTCTGAGAAGTGTGGCACACATTCTTTGCTTCTATGTGCGTTTTTTTTTGTTTTGGTTTTTTGAGAGAAACAGAGTGAGTGGGGGTGGGGAGAGAAAGAGAGAGAGAGGGAGAGAGGGGAGAGAGAAGGAGAGGGAGAGGGAGAGGGAGAGGGAGGGAGGGAGAGAGGGGGAGAGAGAGAATCTTAAGGAGGCTCCACGCCCAGCAAGGAGCCTGACAAGGGGCACGAGCCCCCTCTGGGATCATGACCTGAGCAGAAACCAAGAGTCAGACAGCCAATTAAGCCACCCAGGCGCCCCGAGGCACAGACTTTGGATGAAGCTGAGGCTCACACTCACTGCCCCCCCCCCCCCCCCGTAGGACAGGCTGTAGGACTACCTTTCACTGCCTGAGGATGGATTCATTCTCATCCTCCTGTTACACCCTTTTTCTTAAGTTTATTTATTTTGAGAGAGAGAAAGAGAGAGAGGGGGAGAAGGAGGAACAGAGAGTGGGAGAGAGAGAATCCCAAGCAGGCTCCACACTGTCAGTGCAGAACCCCACGCGGGGCTTGATCTCACAAACTGTAAGATCATAACCTGAGCCAAAATCAAGAGTTGGTCGCTTAACCAACTGAGCCACCTAGGTGCCCCCTTTTACGGAAGATATTTCAGAACAAATAACACCATACACAGACCACTAAATTGAGCAGCTTTAAACACTATGAATTGCCATCACCCAAATGTGCACGCAGGTGCTATTTGTGGACGAGGTTGTTTTGGAAATGGCATGGACCACGCAGCTTTGCTTTGGCTGGGGGAGCCGCCGCATATGGCCGCACAATCTGATGTACGGGAGGCAGAGAGAGACCATTTAAACCACAAACTCAGAACCTCCCTTCCTCCCCATCCTGCCCACCACAGCTTCTCCAGATTCAGGGCTTTGCCTCTCATCACCTTGGGAGTCTCACCCTTTGTATTAGACTTTCTCCTCCCTCAAACTGCTCTCTTGCCTGCCTCCTTCCCATTACTATTCATTCAGATTCTCTCCAGGCTTAAAAACAACAGAAAAACAAAAACCCATCTGCAACCCCCTATAGCTGTGGCTTCTCTCCTTCCCTCAGAGCAAACTTCTTGAAGGCTGCAGCACCACTCACAGATTCTACCTCTTCACCCCCGCCACTCACTGTTCACCCCACTGACTGCTTTCCACCTCTGCCTCTTAACCAAAACCATGCTCATTCAAGTCTCCAAGGCAGTCCTGTATTACCGGACTCTTCTTCCTGGATCTCTCGAGTGCTCACCCCCACCGCCCACACTCCCCTTCTCTTGACTTCTGGGATCGTACACTCAGCTGTTTCCTTCCAACCTCCCTAAATGCTCCGCTTCAGGTTCCTGTTGGGATCCTTCCCCTGACTGTTCCTTAAATGCAGATTTTCTCAGGGTTCAGTCCTTGGCCCTCTGCTCACTCTTTATCCTCTTTTTGATGATCTACATCTCACAGACATGTCCCATGGGCACCTTGAACTCAACAGGAGAGGCATTCTCTTTCTTCCAACACTGGTTTCAATATCTACCCATGTAGTCAGGATCCTCATTCTGTATCACTGCCCCTGTTCCTTTCCTTACGTGAGCAGCAGCAGGGGTATGAGAATGGGTATGGGCTTTGAAGCCATGCCATGCCAATCTGGTTTCAAATTCAAGCCGCCTTTTAAATTAGCAATGTGACTTTCAGAAAATCATTTTTCTCTCTCTGAATACATGTTTCACGTCCAGACGAGTATAACACCTGTCTTGCAGAACTGAATAGATTAAAAGAGATAGATGAACGAATTAAATGAATGAGGAACCATCTAACACAGCACCTTACGTCTCATAGCTGTCCCAATCCTAGTTTCCTCTTCATTTTCCCTTTTATGGAAGTTAATCCTGTCTCCCTAACTGTAGTGACCTGGGAGCAGGCTTATCCTACACGAACCTTCCGAACCTGACAGACTTGTCCTCTCACACGCCCATGCACAGAGGACTCCTGCAAGGAATGCTTTTCCCTGCCGTTCTTAGGTCATGCATACCTCAGTCTTACTCAGGCTTCACACTCAGCCCCACCTCACACCTTCAGAGAGCCCTTACTTAATCTCAAAAGGTCGCAGAAACATTCTCCTGGTCTGAACTGGATAATGTTGGTACCTACAACCTGGCACTGATTCTATACTACTCTAATGAAGTCATATACTTTTTTTTAATGTCAATGCCCTTTTTACTCAATTACATCATGAACTTGGAAGGAGTCTTAGCAAAAAGCTTTAAATAATACCTGTTGATTGGTATAAGAAGTCAATCTCCTTTGATTTGTAATAACTGAAGGCATAAACATCATTTAATAAATTCAACTATTACTTTAAACTATGCATAGAGACACCCAGAATCTTAGAATCTGGGGTTTCAGAGACCACATAAAGCAATCTTACAGATGCATGACACCTCTTTACAACAATCTTGGTGAAACCAACTTTGGTTTCAATTAATCCCCATAATCAGAAACTCAGGACATCCTTTGGGAACTCATTTGATGTCTAGGTAGAAGTTATTTTTTTTTCTTTTAAAACAATCTCAAACTTACCAAAAATTGCAGGTACCTTCTTTCTTCCTGAACTACGTGATAGTGATTTGCTGACCTGAGCCCCACTACCCATTCATATATATTTTCTGCAAACAATGACATTCTCCTACACAACCACAACATAATCATCAAAATCAGGAAATTTACTAACAATGAATTCTCAACCCCCATTCACATTCTACCAAATGTCTCAATAATGTCCTTTATAAACAATCCAGTTCAAACTCACACTTCTACTTTTAGTTATGTTTCTTTAATCTCCTTCATTCTAGAATATTTCCTCAGTCTTTCCTTGATTTTCATTAACTTGACATTTTTGAAATTTAGTTTCTTTGTAGACCGTCCTTCCATTTGAATTTGCCAGAAGTTTGCTCTGTTTACATTCAGGTTATATACCTTCAGCAGGAATGTCACAGAAATGATGCTGTGTCCCCACTGCATCTATTCACCTGTATGTGATTTTATTTGTCTCATTACGGATACTGTTTCTTTTGCTCACACGATTAAAGCAGTGTCTGCCAGGCTTCACTGTAACAACATTCTTTTTTTTTTTTTCTTTGACATTAATTAATGAGCATTTTGTAGGGAGACAGTATGTAAATATCTCATTCCTTATCAAAGCTCAAGTTATTCATGTAAGTATGGACCATGGTTTCCTATTTCAGCTTGATGCTCAAACTGACCCAGATTTAGACAGGGAGAGCTCCTTCAGGCTGGTTTCTATATCTTCTTTACGTTTTCCATCATTCTTTGAGGACTTCCTTGTTTTCCGGCACAGCTAATGCGCCATGCTTATCTTACTTCTTGTTTTAATGCAAAAAGGAATGCCACTCACCTCTTTATTTAAAAAAATGAATTATACCACTTATTTCATTAAATATATCATACACCCTGGCATACTTTCTGGCCAATAGATACACAGCCATCTTCTTCCAGTGTGATCTATAACATTCCACAGTGCGAGGGACAGAAGCTCCTATGATCAGGATGCTTCCAGACTCTGGCCTATGTACCTCCTCATCTAGCTCTTCATCTGCTGCCCTTATCATACTCTTTATTTGGAACAGGCAAACATAAGTAAATGGTTCTCTGAGTCCTGTGAGCTGTTCTAGCAAATCAATCAAACGTGAAGGGGGTCACGGCAATCTCCTCTATTTACAGCTGACTGGTCAGAAGCACGGGTGACACCTGGACTTGGGGCTGGTGTCCTGAAGTGAGGAGGCAGTCTTGTGGGACCCGGCCCTTAACCTGCACGATCAGATGACAGATTATGCCAGAACTGTGCACATTAAATTTGTAAGCCACAGACAGAGTTGGTGTCCACTGAGAACTGGAGAACTACTTGGTGGTGCTGGAAAACACGCCACAGTTATCATGTCTTATGTCTGGTGCCTTCAGTCCTTCCTCAGTGACATGGTTTCAAGTGCCCCACTCCCACTGAGCACACTTTTCTGAATGAACACCATTCTGTCCACACAGCCTATAACAGTATATACAGTAGGCACTCTTAGCCACTTATCCAGTATCCTATTCTGTTCCTAAAATTCGTCCCTCCCTAAAAGAACAAAGAACCCAATTTTACTCTGGTATCTACTCCCTTCCACATAGTCATGTGCTTCAGGAAAAGTGAACTCTATCCTCAGCTCCTGACTATTCCAAATCAATTGGGATAACCACATTCCTCTGAACCAGTGACGGGTTTAATAATTTGCATGTGAGCAAATACTGACCAAGGAGATGTTAGGAAGGCGCTTCCTAAGAGCAAAGCACAAGACCAGCAGATGCTTCCCTCTCCTTCCCTGGAGGTTACATGTCTGGGTGGGATGCAGGGACCACTCCAATTACCTTCCACCAGCCTGAGGACAAAACCGACATGAAAAGAAGGGCAGGCCTGAGACAATCAGACTAGTGGAGCCAGAGCCCCGAAGGATGGGCCAGAGCCTCTCTTATCACTTCTGGTTCTGTGAGATAGTAAGTTTCCTTTCTGTGTCAGGTTTATTCAGGTTTTCTTTTAGTTGCAGTCAACAGCATTCTGATAGAGCCGTAGTGTGGAACTCCTTAGCCCTCCAAGAGAGGCAGAGTTGAGCCAGAGGAGAAACTTCCAAGACCAATTTCCAGGTCAATGTTGATGCATAGCATGGACTATAAAACCCTCGTCACTGGCACTCTCAATGTTATTTTGTATATATATCGTTGCCCTTCAGTAGAACTAGAGGCTCACTTATTATTTACATTGTTAGCTTTTCCATTGTTTCAACCTGTTCCCAGATCATTTCAAGCAAGCATGTTCTAAGTGAATAATCATAAAGGAGGTTTAAGAACTGCTACTTGATTCCATAGCAATGGAGCGAAGAGAGGAAAAGTAGAATAAATACACAGCTAGGATATAGGAAACTTTTGCTCTAGCAGTAACCAGGCCACCAACCTAGAAAAGAATCCTGGACAAATCACATACTTTCTGTGTTCTGAACTCTATGTATCTTTACATCAGTGAGATAACTTCCAGGTTCCCTTCTGGCATTAACATTCTATGACTCAGAGACTTCATGGCTCAGAATTCTTCTACTGCTTGAGGCATAAAATCAGAAAAGAAAAAAGCCCTCGAAAATCAGTTGTAGGCTGTTAGTCATACAAAAAAGCCCAGATACTTAAAAGTATGCTATATATAACCCTGAAGTGACTGCAAGACGCGTAAAGCCCTTCAGTTGCTTCCCAGTGTACCCAAAGCCGGAATCCCTCATTTCCCAAAGGCCCTTTGCAAAGTGTACTCCCTGAAAGTGATCCATCATGGTCTGGCCCCACTGCAGCCCCACTGGATGCCCTTCAGTTTTTGAAAACCCCAAGCATCCATCTGTCACTATCTCCTTCTCTCCCTTCCTCGTGATTCACTCTGCCTGGCCTGTACTGCCCTCCCTATCTCATTCTCCCACTGCACACCTGCCAAACACATACCACATACATCCACTGCCATTTCCCCACGAGGGAACCCTGCGCTTGCCCTTCACAGCACTCATTACCACGTATTACTATTATTCTTTTGCTTCCCAATTCTGTATGTCTCCTGTTGGTTTGTCAGCTCTATGGGACAAGAAACCGTGTCTGTCAGGTTGCCCCCGCACACCCAGACAAGAACGAAGAAGACATGCTTGCTACCGTACTTTCAAAGGCAACTTAATAACATGGAAAAATGCTTAAGATACTATATCATATGAGAAAACTATTTACAAAATTATGTCTGCTATAAGCATGAAGATTCCAAATTTTAAGATATATAAATTTACACATGTTCAAAATATTATAAGGAAATATATCAAGGAATCAACAAGGATGGTATGATTATACTTTTTTGTATGGACAATCTAGTGACAGAAAGAAAAATAATATATAGTATGATATCAGTGGACAACCACTGGGTGGAAGAACAGAAAATGTGTTGTCAGGATGAAGAATAAAGTACGACTATCAAATAATTAATTGATTTAATAATCACAACAGAACTAAGAATATTGATTGTTTGGATATATTTGTGAATACAGCAGTCAGCTCACATTTCAGTCTTGACCCATTTAGCTGCAATAGAACACAACTGTGGAGTGAAAACCCAGTAGCCCAGGATAGTGGCTGCTAAGCTGACATTAGAATCACCTGGGCTTTAATGAGGCTTCATACATCTGCATCTCCAGGATGTAGGGTCCAGGGAATCTGTATATTCTAAAAGCTGAGTAATTCTCATACAAGCCAAATTTGGGAACCACGGTCCTCGGATAAATCAAGCAGTTAAAGAAAGAGTTTCCTTTTCAGTAAAACTTCCAGATGAAACAGGAAACTAAGAAGCACGGATATGCACGGTAACAAAGTCTGCCTACAGCCGCTGCCTGTCACAAATCAACAGCAATCATGAAGTCCACACTGACGTTCAAATGGTGTGGAGAAGTCTACTTGTCATATTATGGTTTGTTCAGCCACACAAATAATTCATATACCTAATGGCAGCAATACATTTTAGAGTAGCACCTTACCTCCTCAGAACTCACCCTTGGCCCACCTGCCTTACCAGCCAAAGACACCAAAGCAATGAGCAAAAAAACCTCTAAGCAGAGAAAACAAGACAAAAAACAAAGGTCTCCAGACTCATACCTGATTGATGCACCCAGTTCAGCTCCTCAGTCCTCATGAGAACACGTTAACTCCTTCTTTGCGTCGGGCTCTGTGCTGACAGCTCAGACCCTGCCTGGAGCCTGCTTCAGGTTCTGTGTGTGTGTCTCTCTCTCTGTCCTTCCCCCACTCACACGGTCTCTGTCCCTCTCTCTCAAAAATAAACATTAAAAAAAAGTTGAACTGTTTAGATCAATTTGATGTGGAGCAAAACATTACACATATTTCAATAAATCCCAAGGGCATGAAAACAATTGTTCCTATGATCATGATGATCTAAGTCACTGAGGAAAAAAGTTAACTTGCATTCTTTATCTTCCATATAAGGAAGCAAAAACGAGACCGCACTGACATATGATTATGATGTGTTAAGAACAATAACCCACCTGTTATCTCATTTGATGAAATGACCCTGAAGTAGGGATCAGTCCCATTTAAGACTATAGTGGCCCAGAGAAGTGAAGTAAACTGAAGTAGAAGTCACAGATATGTAATACAGCCATGTCTAAATCTGGATAACTGAATTTATTTCCTTTGCTCATTATTTCATACTGCATTGCCACTTTTTAAATCGTTTTGGTTGGAAATAACTTCTAATTATGTATGTTTTTGTATGTTTTTCCAAGGATAAAAGCCATCTGGAAAATGATCACCTGAAACAGTGGTTTTCAAACCATTTTTTCAATGTGAAAGCATTTCCTTCTAAACAAAAATCCCTGGGAACCCCAGTATGTAAGAAGTAGAGCTGCTGTGCAGAAAGCAAAAGGAAGCAGGAGGCCCAAAGCCCTACTCCATGCTTGTCTCTGAGGCACCTCCACGGCCACGGCCACCACAGAATGCAGATAAAAAATAGCACCCACCTGCATCAGCTCAGCCCCTGGATCTGCTGTATATAATAAGCATGTGGCTTAGAGATATTCAACAAAGATACAAAGCTACTACTGAAGGCTGGTAAAAATGTAGTCAATTTGCTAAGGTGGGCAACAATGTAAGACACTCAAGATCGCAGCACCAGTGAAGAACATCTTCCTCTTAGAAGATATGAGGCTTCATATGTCTGAGCTCTACAAGCCCTTTCAAAGGAAAAAAGAGGTCTACCATTTCACAAAAATGTATATATTTTAGTGTATTTTTTTTCCAAGAGTAATGTCAGATTCATTTTCCTATCTTCCTAAAGACTGGAGTCACAACAGAAAAATGAGCTTATATAATTATATAAAATGCAATAAACACAAAGTTCAGTCAGGAATCAAAGATGCAGAAATATTATGTATTCATTTCTTCATTCATTTTTAGAGGGGAAAACATTTTGTCCTTAATGCATGGAAATGAGCCTTCACAGACAAAGACGACTTCATCTTCTTTAAGGTAAAGTTCTTGCCCTCAGGACTTGGAGACCAGAAGCAGGGCACAAATATGAGAAATAAATATGACAGGACAGGTTGAATGGAGTTAGAAATGCCTCATAGTTTTACTTACTGATATTAACTCTACAGATTTGTTATTTTTGTTTTGTTTTGTTTTTTTGGTAAAGTTGCTTAATAATAAGAAACATAAGCAAGGATGGCAGAATCAGGCTAACTCAACCTCGTATCAAGGACTATTTTTATAAAAAAAAAATTTTAATGGGGGCACCTGGGTGGCTCAGTCGGTTGAGTGTCCGACTTCAGCTCAGGTCATAATCTCACTGCTCATGGGTTCAAGCCCCACATCGAGCTCTGTGCTGACACCTGAGAGCTTTGTATTCTGTGTCTCCCCCTCTCTCTGCCCCTCCCATGCTCATGCTCTCTCTCTGCTTCTGATTAATAAATAAATGTTAAAAAAAATTTTTAATTTTTAATGACCTAGATGTCCATAAGAGCACAAACTAAAACATGACCAATTTTAGGGTTATCCAAAAATAAATGTAAGCTTTTTTTTTTTTTTAAAGAGTTTGACTTTTATTTTTAATTGACTATAAAATTTTTCTTGACTTTATATTGAACACAAAGCAGCGGTCTGAGATAGAGTCATTCGCCATCACCCTGACCCCGCTACGGATGATCCTCTATTGTACAAGTTACTCAAAGCAGACTTTGTGGTCAGAGGGGAAAAAAATTGTTTGAGTTTCTCTTGGTGTTTGCTTCATTGTTTTAGATGAAGCCATTTTTTGACTAATTCATTTGCTTCCAGCGCTTATGGGACCCTTGTGTATATAAGTGGCATTCTGCCCTCCCCGACCAGGTCCTAGTAATATGGTTGTGGGAGATACACGGAGGAGAGGAATGAAAGCAAAGTGGTGTTTGTCTCTTGATATATTTTTCCATCTATTCCAGAAGTTTTTGGGTTTTTTTGTTTTTTGTTTTTTTTACAACTATGATTGGCTTGTGTCTCTTTTGGAAAAAGCTATGTTCAGCAAGCAGTAAACAATCTTTTTATTAAAGCAAAATAGCTTTACTAGACTTAATGCTTTCATCTCCTCTAAGTGAAATACACTTCTATATTTCTATATACATCAAGGAGCAGAAACATAGGGGAAATGAAGGAGGTCTTGTTCAGATGTAACAGCAACCAGTCCCACATGAGCAGCTGTGCCTGGAGTACAAACTGGGATATTTTTAGGGGTGAGGCTAGATAATGAGGAGACTGGAAGGTGGGCAAAGTACCAAGTAGGAACCAGGTGATGCATTTAAATGACTTCTGCATCAACTGATGTCACTCATCAGAGCGCTTCACTTTAAAATGGTCCACTTTCCACAAAAGTGAACCATTCTATTTCACCAAGAAATACTGAAAGCCATGATAAGGTTCACAGGCTGGCTCACAAATGTCTCTTTAACACATAAGAGAACGATCATAGGATTCATCCCGCAGTCTGGGTACGGAGTCTTGGAAGTTCTGTAATTAAACAGCAGATATTCAGATTCTTCCAGATTTTTTACTTTCTGAATATCCACTAAGATGAGACTAAACTAGGGGCATCTGGGTGGCTCAGTCGGTAAAGGATCTAACTTCTGCTCAGGTCATGAACTCACCATTTATGAGTTTGAGCTCCAGCATTTCCTACCTCTGTGATGATGCGCAACTTACAGAACTTCTCTGGGTTTAGGTTTCATTATCTCTAAAATGTACGTAATATAAAAACCTGCTATCTAAGAATTGTTGTGAGGAATTAGATGAGTTAATACAGACACATATGTAATATGTAATAAGATATGTAATAAAGTGTAAGACTCTATCTGTAATGACACAGAAAAACAGAAATGAGTAAGTACCATAAGTACAATTGAAACATAAAAAATAAAATAAAATAAAAATAAACAGCAGATAAAGAAAAAAAATTCCATTTTCTCCTCTAGGCCCAAAGATGAGTCACAGATAAATTTTTTAATCGAGCAAAGGTTTTCTCTGGTGCCCTCCCTGTCAACAGTGTGCCTCCCAAGAACAAACTGAGCACCCGCTATATCCTGCCTATCCCATATCCCAGCCCCACAACCTACCAGAGTTCGGTTCTCCACCCCAGGTCTGCCTGGTCCCTGAACAGTTACTCACAGCAAAACTTTCTCAGAAGTGAAATGCTCCCTCTCTCCTTCTAACTGATCTTGCCAAGGCATGTGAAAGGAAGGACTGAGCAAACAGACGCCAATGTAAGAGAATTCTTATCAACCTAACTCTGTCTCCAGTTGGGAGTAAGACAGGAATGGAAGAAGCGTAGATGATGTTGGGGGAAATATCCTGAGCGGTGGAAGCTGGCTAGCAGCAGGGCCAGCCCACTCGTGCTGAGCGTGGGTGACAAGAGAGAAGGAAAGAAGGCTAGCGTGGTGTAAGCCATCAGACAGCAGGACCTGGGTTGTTACCAAGTAAGATGCCGTCCTTCTACTTCCAACAAGGGTCTGCTTGCATTCTACCCCTGCCACAGAGTATGTCCTCTCCACTCCCAACCCCACTTTCTCACTTTCCGAATTCCCCCCAGAGGGGCACCTGGGTTGCTCAGTTGGTTAAGCATCCGACTTCGGCTCAGGTCATGATTTCATGGTTTGTGGGTTTGAGCCCCACGTCGGGCTCTGTGCTGACAGCTCAGAGCCTGGAGTCTGTTTCAGATTCTGTCACCCTCTCTCTCTGACCCTCCCCTGCTCACATTGTCTCTCTCTCTCAGAAATAAATAAAACATTAAAAAAAATTTGAATTCCCCTCAGAATTTTTCTGAATAACACACGAGCCCTTCATCACACTGTCACCAGTACTCTATTTTCTAAAAATATGCTATGTTGATTCCTTCTCTCTAGGAAGCCCTAAAACAACTGCACTGTCCATTTTTGGTTCAATTACATTCTATGTTACATTGACCCAGTTATTAAGGTATCTTTTACTCCCAGTTCAGCTATTCCCCCAAAGAATGACCTTTTTAAAAGTAACCCTCACCAAAGTACCCACTAGACTGATAAGCACACAGCAAGGGTTCAAGTAGTTGCTAGCTTTTTTCATAAGTGTTTATTTATTTGAGAGAGACAAGAACCTCTTGTGAGCAAGGGAGGGGCAGAGAGAGGGGGGAAGAATCCCAAGCAGGCTGCTCCACGCTGTCAGTGCACAGCCCAATGTTGGGCTCCATTTCATGAACTGTGAGATCATGACCTGAGCCGAAATCCAGAGTTGGACACTTAACCCACTAAGCCACCCAGGTGCCCCCGCAAAGCAGTTGCTAGTTTTAAAGCCAGGAGATTATACTAAAAAGATATAAGGTCTATAATGCTAAGCAAAATAAGTAGGTCAGAGAAAGACAAATAACCTATGACTTCACTCATATGTGAAATTTAAGAAAGATAACAAGCAAAGGGGAAAAAATGAGAGAGAGGAACAAATCAAGAAACAGACTCTTGGGGTGCCTAGGTAGCTCAGTTGGTTAAGTGTCCGAATCTTGATTTCAGCTCAGGTCATGATCTCACAGTTCATGAATTTCAGACCTGCGACAGGCTCTGCACTGACAGTGTCGAGCCTGCTTGAGATTCTCTCTCTCTGCCCCTCCCCTGCTCATGCTCTCTCCCTCTCAAAATAAATAAATAAAGGAAGGAAGGAAGGAAGGGAGGAAGGAAGAAACAAAACGAAACGAAAAGAAAAAGAAGGAAAGAAACTCTTAACTATAGAGAACTGACGGTTACCAGCAGGGAGATGTGGGAGGGGATGGGTGAAATAGGTGATGGGGATTAAGGAGTACACCTATTGTGATGAGCACTGGGTGTTGTAGGTAAGTGTTCAATTACCATATCATATACCTGAAAATTATATAACACTGTATGTTACTAACTGGAATTAAAATAAAAGCTTAAATTATACACATATGTATGTATATATACATACATACACACGTACATATGCATATATGTATTATAATAAGGAATGAGCTACAGATTTTTTAAATGTTTTTTTTAAATGTTCATTATTTATTTTTGAGAGAGAGAGAGAGCAAGCATGAACAGGGAAAGGGCAGAGAGAGGTCTGAAGCACAGGATCTGAAGCAGGCTCTAGGTTCTGAGCTAGTCAGCACAGAGCCCAATGCAGGGCTCGAACTCATGAACCATGAGATCATGACCTGAGCCCAAATCAGACCCTTAACCACCACCCTGCTGACCTGTAGATTTTTTTTTAAGACTATACTTGAAATTCACCACCCAGCTATAGCCCGGGGGGACTTCAGGCACCAAAGTCACCAACCTTTGTAAAAGCAGAGAACAGAAGACATGAATAAAATTTTTTGGAATATTTATGAGTAATATGAAGAGCTGATTTCCTTTTTCAAACAATTTAAGACAACTTTTGGAGACTAAACAGTGGTACACCCGGCGGGAGCAGGATTACAAATGAGTATGTTTAGGGCGGGGAGTATGTTACGGAGGGAACTGGGAATAGCAAGAGCACTTGGTCCACAGGGCAGATTGAGAGCCAGAGCCAGAAGATCACCCACTGAGGATCCACTCTGCTTTGTCTTCCCAAAGACTAGAGTCACAACACACTGGGCATGATGCGATACAGGTGCTATAATATAATCCTCACAACAACGTCATCTTTATAGATGAAGAAACTGAGGTTCATGGAGGCTAAGTAACTTGTCCAAGGCCATGTGGGTGGTAGTAAGTGGACAAAGACGTGATTAACGTCCAGATGTGTTTATTTCCAACGCTCTCGCCCTCTCCACTAGATAATCCCAACCCCATCTAGAACATTTTTCATTTTTGTCCCCCCCAAATAAAACCAAAACAAATGAATTTGTCTTGGTGAGGAAGGAAAAGGTGAAAACAGCTAGCTTTTGGGTCAGTTATGAGGCCAGGGCAGGGAGGCAAGGTCATCTGCGAAGGATTCAGGAAGACAGTTAACATCAGTTGAGAGTGAACTGTGTACCAAGCACTGACCAGGCACTTTTTACACACCATGTGATTTCATCCCAGTAACCCCAAAAAGTAATCATTTTATACATAAGGAAACTGAAACTTAGGGACATTAACTTACCCTAAGTCATAATGCTAAAAAGAGCAGAAGTGAGGCCGGGATTTGAATTTGGTCAGTCGGGTCTCAAATCCTGTGCTCTTTCCATTGAGCCCCATGCCCTGGGCAGGCAAGCTCTCCCTTTTCTTCTTTCCATAAGTGTCCAAAACTAAAGTTTAGGTAACACTGTTCTATTAAGAAATCTAACTAGTAATTATATAGCAGTTGAACAAACAGGAGTTTGCTTCCCAGAGGAAATAAGACTATCATCTTGATATTACTATCTAATTTAATAGACAAAAAGAGAGAGGCTTAGAATGTATATTTTTAAATGCTGTGACCCTCTGAACTTATGTATGAGTATAGCTGACATTTTCATAAGCCATGTCATTGAGGCTCGTCACCAATGGGGCTAGAGCCGCTGTTGACATAAGAGTCCTCTGCTAGATGGACTCAGCAGTGTCTGCGCAATGATGCAAAGACCCAGTCCAGTCCCCAGAGCAACACGGCAACAGATGACAGAGAATCATCATACAACGTGGCCAGTCCTTGAGTTAGGGTCCTTTTTGCTGAGGTGGCTCAGACTTCAGTGAGAATGGCAACTCACCAGCTGTCCACACTGGGACAACTTACAGTGCAGACCACTTGCATGTGGAGTATGAAGTAAACACACTTCTGTCTACACCAGACTCACTTATCTTTTGTCTCCAAGTCAAGCACAAAGCCAAAGCCCATCTCTTTCATGTGGAAGCAGAGTCCTTCAGAGACCGCACTGCAACGCCCCAGTAGCCGCTTCTGAGTACTCAATTCCACCCACATCTGGCTCTACTTGGGAGCTAAATTCAGCAGAAGTCTCCAGGGTCAACAAATGACCCTGAGTAAAAATAGTCTTGGAAGTCTGTCACAGAGCAGGAAAGGAAACAAGACGGCAGGGTGATTCACTCCAAATGGAAGCTCCAAACCCAAATGCTCATTTTTGTCCCAATATGAGGCCAACGTGCAAAACAGGCACAGAGCAAACTGTCCTCTTCTGAAGGCCTCTAAAAGCAGTTGCCAAAGAATTTGACGTGGAAGCCAAAAAGATTTAGTGTGCCATTCACCTCTCCTATAAATCCAACTACAGTTACTTCTCACTAGAACTCTGCACCTACTGCAGACTTACACGTGCTTTAAGACCAGCCAGAGTACCTCAGGTTTTGCCCCGGGCAAGAAAAAGGGACCCTATGTCCCACCAAATTTTCCAAATAACCAAGTAGCCACAGAGAAAGAGTACAGAAGTTGTGTGGTGAGTGTGTCTGTGTGTGTGTGTGCATGCGTGTGTGTAATTCTACAACTCATCCATCCCACCCTCACACAGTTAAGCTATATTAAATAAGAACAATATTTTGAGAAGATTGTATGCATTTTTTAAATTAAGAAGTCCACGGGTTGAAGAATAATCAACCAACATTTGTGTAGTTAACTCATGTAAAAATGTATGGAACACACAGGTACCCTGCACAATAGGAAGCACAGAAGGTCCAAGATGGGTATGTTTCACAGCCACTCACTGGCACTGTTCCCTTCCAAAGTCCTGTATCTAATTTGGCACTCACAATTAATACTCTTTTCTTAAAGATGTTCCCCCCGCCCCCCACCAACTGTAATGAGTTTTAAGGACCACAAAACCTGTATCCACAACTGGACAGGCTATCAGTCTCTGAGGATCTCATTATTTGGTGGGAAGGCTGGTATGCAGATAACAACAATATGAACTGACTGATTCTCTCTAATAGTTAGGACCAAGTGTCCATGCATCCTGGGGACACAGGTAAGAGTATAATTAACACAGAGTTGGAGGACTGGGAAAGACTTCTCAGAAGTGGTCTCAAAGGATGAGTAAGAGTGACAGGCAGAGTATGAGAGCAGGGGTGAGGGAAGGAGGAGGACATTCCAGGCGGTGAGAACAACCTACACCAGCGATTCTCAAGTGGGGACAACGCTGCATCCTCCCCCAGGGGACACTTGGCAATATCTGGAAACATTTTCAGTCGTCATAAACGGGAGGGAAGTGGTGCTACTTGGCATCTGGCGGGTAAAGCCCAGGGGTGCTGCTAAACATCCTTCAATGCACAGGACAGCCCCCCAAAGAATTACCTGAGCCCTGAAATCAGTGGTGTGGAGTTGAGAAGCCCTGGTATAAGCAGGACTGTGATAACAGACAGGTGTTAGGTTAAAAGAAGGTGCCTGCAGCTTCCGCAAACAGTTTCAGATGACTGCTTTTATGGAAGAGAAAACCTGGTTAAAAAAAAAAAAAAAGAAGAAGAAGGGAGGAAAAATTAAATTCCCAAGGAGCCGAGATACGAGGCTAAGATGCCTTGTGCTCAAAACAGCTACCATCATCAACAAAGTTAGGAAAGCGGACCCCTGGAAGGCTATCGTGTATTTCACCGCCCTGTGAAGTGAAAAGCACATCTCTCTGGGATGCTGTCGTCGGCCTGAGGATCAGCCCTGAGCAGCAGCTTGCATTTTCCCTTTTACACACACACACATGGCTGAGCGGGGTAGCACAGTGAGGACCAGATGCCCCATGCAGCTCGTGATCCTCAGCCGGAGAGAGGGCACAGGGCTGCTGTTAGTGCTAAAAAAACTCAAGTACAGGAATGGCCCAGCAAGGAGAAAAGGAACCAGCCAAAGGGCTCCAGGTCCCAAAAGGAAGTGGCTGCGAAGAAAGCAGAATATGGTGGGGATACTGTGGCCAGTGCTGCAAGCGGTCAGGTCGTCAGGGTTCTTGGCAGGAACTAGGCCTGACCACAGAGGCAGGAGGTGTCTGCGCAGGAATCTTCCTCCTGGGCACAGATCCTTGAAAAATGCAGCAAGGAACTGACCACTGCCTCCAAAACCACCAGCACCTCCACCTCCACCAAAAAGGAAAAAGAAATAAATAGAAAAGATTCCCCCGCCCAGCAAAGGACTTCTAGGACAGAAAGAAAGCAACCTTCAAAATACTAGCAGTTTCTGGTAAAAGAGTAAGAAATATAAGTTGAAACTCCTTCACAGAGAGACAAACTCACACTCATCCACATCACCCCTTAAATCTTGCCTCGTCTGATTCACACACTTACGTCAACTTTTGAAAATAATAACAGCATGGGGAAAGTTACATCAATTGTAACAGCCGTCTAAAAGCCAAGTTTTAGGGGCGCCAGGGTGGCTCAGTTGGTTAAGTGTACAACTTCAGCTCAGGTCATGATCTCACGGTTTGTGAGTCTGAGACCGGTGTCGGGCTCTGTGTTGACAGCTCGGAGTCGGGAGCCTGCTTGGGATTCCGTGTCTCCCTCTCTCTCTGCCCCTCCCCCACTTGTGCTCTGTCTCTCTCTGTCTCTCAAAAATAAATAAATGTTAAAAAACAATTTAATAAAAAACATAAAAATCAAGTTTTAGCTCCGAGAGGGGAAGAAAGGCCAGCAGAGTAGCAGAATGAAAAGATAATTCCAAATGAAGGATGTCATAAAAGCATTAAAGAAGTAACATTTTCCCTCTCTTTTCTCTCTCTCTGCAAGAAAACTGCTGTCACCAGGAATGTGTTATGTGCCCAGCATTATTATGCTGGGTGCTGCTGTCAGGAAAACGAAAATCCAATTGAGACTGGATGCCCCAACCCCCTGAAACAGCTACAATGTTACAGACAACAAAGGAAGAGGGCCTTGCAGAAGAGCCAGGTGCAGGGAGCAAGAGAAGGAGCCACACGGGTCATGATCTCGTGGTTCGTGGGTTCAAGCCCCACATCAGGCTCTGTGCTGACAGCTCAGATCCTGGAGCCTGCTTCAGATTCTGTGTCTCCCTCTCTCTCTGACCCTCCCCTGCTCAAGCTCTGTCTGTCTGTCTCTCTCTCTCTCAGAAATAAATAAAAAACATTTAAAATTTTTTAAAAAATAAAAAGAGAAGGAGCCACAGCGTGGGAAAGGCAGAACGATCGGGCTCAGGCACCTACATCCTCTTAAAGATGAAATACTCATATTTTGCCCATATACAACCACAAACTACACCGGGTACGGCCCAACCACCCGTGTTGCAAGAGATGAAAACACTTCAATGTCACATAAGAGCACCTCGACCTGCAGTGTTTCTAGCTGCCTTTTGCAAAGTGAAGCAAATGTCCAAGGGTCACAACAGCATGAGCCCAGTAGTTCATACAGCTAAACCCTAAACTAGCCTGCAGGGATATCAGGGTGATAGGAAATCCCAACTATCAGAGAGGGGGCTGTTTTCCACCTGGGTATCAGGATTTACAACTGAAGAGGAGGGCAAGGGTACTGCTACTACCCTTTGCCAAGACTGTGTTTATGGCTACCGAGAACCAACCACTCCCAACTTAGAAGTAAACCATGAAAAATCACTGAACCTCACATTGACAACTGCAGCCAATTCTCAGAGCCGTCAGGTATACACACAGATGAGACACATACAGATACGTGCGCATGTCTGAACAGCCAGGACCTTGACTGACTTGGTGACTGAGGGTGAAGCCAGCCCTATTATAGCTCTAATGAGCTTGCTGATTCCTCCCACATCCCCAACACCAACTCCTTCCCCTCCAGACAACTTAGTTTATTCACTACCACCAAACAGAACCACCTTTCAAGCCTTCACTCCTCTACTCACGCCACCGTATCCACTTGGAATGTTCTCCATCTAGACCATTCTTACCCATCCTTTGCAACTCATCAGAACTTCTCTATGTTGTGTTTCTGAGCCAACCTAAAGTACCTCTCCCTCTTCTGAACTCAAGAACAATTCATTTGTACAATTTCTTGGCCAAGAATCACTGACCTCTATAAAGCCTAACTCTTCTGCTGGTTTCTTGGCTTTTTATTTCAGTCAATAGAAATTTCCACTTTTCTCCCTGTTTTCACTGACATGTCACCTCTTTGAGGACGGGTAAGGATATATCTTACAGTTTTGTGGTACCTCCAACCCTACCTCCCAAAGTGCTTTGCACAATGTGGAATTAAATTGCAAGGTTAAGTTAGGCTCACTTTAAATTTTTTTTTTAATGTTTATTTATTTTGGAGAGAGAGAGACAGGGGCAGAGAGGGGCAGGGAGACACAGGATCTGAAGCAGGCATCAGGCTCTGAGCTGTAAGCACAGAGCCTGCAACGGGACTTGACGCCATCGACTGCGAGATCATGACCTGAGCCCAAGTCCAACAATTAACCGATTGAACCACCCAGGCGCCCCCAAGTTAGGCTCATTTTCATAATGTTCCTTAAGATTCCAGCCCGGTGCTTACTTTGCAACCAATGATATGTAAAAGCAGAAAAGAACATAAGTGCTGAAAAATCGTGAAGATCCCCATTGTTTTATACATTAGGAAACTCAGACGCACAGACTGGCTCAAGGCCAGTTTGTTGTAGGCAGGTGTGGAACTCAGATCTGTGCCCCTGTTCCATACTCTGGGAAGCCTGGCCAAGAGCAGATGAAAACCCTATGGGGTTTGCAATTCCAAAGATTAGAAAACATTTTTTAAATTCTTAAATTAAAGTTAACAGGAGGTAATGAATACTGAGAAGCAGGGTTAGTTAAGCACTCAAACCTAGATCATGATTTTTACTTTATATGCTTACGGAGTGATAGCTATAAACCTTACAAGAAATGAAGCTAAAACTACCAGGAAACACCTCCTCCTCCTCCCCCCCCTCGCCCCCCAGGAAAAGACTCAGTTATTTTCAAACTCCATTTACTGTAACGTCTAACAAAATAAAGTCAAAGCTACTTAAACTTTTTTTAAATGTTTATTTCTTTTTTGAAAGAAAGCGGGGGCGGAGAGAGAATCCCAAGCAGGCTCAGTGCTGTCAGCGGCAAAGCCCCACCCATGGCTCCAGCGCAGGAACCACGAGATCATGACCTGAGCTGAAATCGAGAGCCCGAAGCTTAACTGACTGAGCCACCCAGGCGCCCTGCAAAACTGCTTTCAAGTTCTGTTTACATATTACTCTATCAAGAGTGAAATAATCACATGTAGAAGAGTTTTTAAAATAAATTCGTCTTGGAAGCCCATTTCGGGCGTTGAGTTGTGACTACATTCTCAAGGATGTCGGTAACACAAGGGCTCCATCCATAACTCCTTGAAAAAAACTGAAACCATGAATGCCTTGTCAAATTCAGACAGTTTATCTTGGCACTGGCAAGCAGAGCCGTCTCTTCGATGTCTGGAAACGTGTCTAATTACGTTTAGGAGAGTAACTAAAAAATAGCCAGTGTCCCGGAACGGACAGCTCAGGGATCACTCCATCGCATCCTGAATGACATGATGGAGCCACGCCAGAAAATAAATAAATAAATAAATAATTAAGGAGAAAAAGAAACGAACCAAGCGTGAAACCAGGATGAGACCCAAGTCTCTCTCCAGAACAACCCTCCAGTCTCCCCAGGGCCTTCGTGGCCGTCACAACTCTCTCTAAAGTTCGTATTTTCCTTTACCTTTGTTTCCATTAGGTCACCCGGCCCGCCCACATCACTTACCTAGGGCTGCGCGCTGGCCGGCCCTGCCCCAAGCGCTGCCTGGCAGCCGGCACACCACTCGCACCCCTCCCCCCCGCGTCCGGACGGCACCCAGGACACCGGTCTCCCGAGGGCGCAGCCCCGGGGTGCGACATGCCTCTTACACTCCACGGCGACCACACCCCGGGGCGTCCTCTCTCGGGAAGGCGCGACCACCGAGCTCCGCAGCCCCCCAGACACCCCAATCCTGCCGCACTTCTTCTCTCGAGCTCGGCGCGCCCCTGACACCCCCATTCCCGCCGCACCGCAACGGCGCCCCCTCTCGGGAGAGCGCAGGCTCGCGCCCGGGCGCACGGCCGCTCTGCCCTCACCTGAGCCGGAGGTTGGCCATGAACTCGGGCATGGAGACGGTGTCCATCAGTACGAAGTCAGCCTTTCCGAACTCCAGGCTCTCTTGCTCCGCCATGGCGCCGGCGTACGGGCTCAGGTGGGCGCGGACGGACTCAGGTGGGCGCGCTCGGGCCGCGGGGGACCGGCGGCGGCGGCGGCGGGGGGCGCGAGGCGAGCTCGGGCGGGGTTGGGGCGGGGCCACGGCGCCCGGCGCGGGGCTGCGGGGGAGGGGGCGCCGCGCGCCGCTCAACTGGGCCGGGCCGGACGGAGGCCGCCCCGCTGCTCCTAGGCGCGCTCTCGGCCGGCGCGGCGCACCCGGCAGTTTCCGCTTCTCCCGCGGCGGCTGCCCGGAGCTGTGGGGGGACGGGACACCGAAACGGAGACGGCGGCGGCTGGTCCCGCCTCTGGCTTGGTCGAGCCCCGGCCCCGCCCCGCCCCGGCCAGGCCTCTCCGGCTCCGCCCCGTCCCGCCCCGCCGGCCGAGCAGCCCGCCCCTGCCGCGGCCCAGGCCGCCGCCTCCTCACCTGGGCGGCGCGCACGGGCGCGCGCCGGGCTGGGCCTGGGCGGCGGGGCGGCAGCGCCCCCTGGGGACGAGCGCTGGGATCTCGCGGGGCGGAGGGAGGATGCGCGGTGCGGAGAACGGCGGACGTAGGCGAGTGGGTGGAATCAGATTTCCAGAATTGCCTGCTCCGCGGTCATTGATGACTGCCAACTGAGTTCCAGAAGCAGCTCGTGGAGCTTTTTGCGAGGATAATTCCTATGGCTGATTCTGTCACCTTGCGGCGAAGCCTCCTCCTCCTGTGTTCACATGTTCTCCATCACTGAAATGATGGTTCGCTCACAGACTGAGAGATGGTAATAATAGCTAACTTCCGGGGGACACTTAAAATGCCAAGAGCTTTTCTAAGCGCCTTGGAGAATTCAAGTAACCTGCTACACCGCTAGGAAGTGAAGAAGCCGCAGTTTCATCTAGGTCACTCAAGTTATGAGCCACATAGCAGAATGCTTTCCTTCTTCAGTGTTCTGTGCTCCAGCTTTCTGTTCCACTGATCTGAACATGGCATCGAATATTACATTATATTATTAGTAAGTCTTTAATGTATGTTGCATCATCTCTCTAGGATTATTGTAGGCTTCTTGAGCATAGGGACATGTCCTAAATTTCTTCATATCCCCGCTGGCAACCAACAAGTAGCTATTGTACGGCCCTCCCTACGTCGATATGAAATCCGCACTGGTTCAATAGAGTGGAATGCGTTGTACGTGGCTCCAACTTATAGATACATTGGTTGAGCTTGGGAAATTTTTTTGGAACTTAGACTACATTTTCTGGATGAAAATATATTATACATGACTTACTAAGGCAGCTGCACCTCTTCAAGCCTTGTGTTTCAGTTAAGACCATCTTCTAGGAAATCTGCTAGGAAATCTAGGGGCTCCCAAGGACCTGGCTGGGCTCCAACTCCACGGCTGAATTTGAGAGGAGTAAACCAGAGGGAAAGACCCTGCTCAGGGCTTGCTTCAGTTGCCAACAACCCACTCTAGCCAAGAGAGAGGGGAAAGCAGCTTGATCACCTCCGGAGGGAGCCACCTCTGTCTGCCATCAGAAAGCCACCTCAGGAGCACCTGGGTGGCTCCGTTGGTTGAGTGTGGGACTCTTGATTTTGGCTCGGGTCATGATCTCATAGTTGGTGACATGGAGCCCCAGTCTGGCTCCAAGCTGACAGCAAGGAGCCTGTTTGGGATTCTCCATCTGCCCCTCCCCCATGCATGCACACATTCTCTCTCTCTCAAAATAAATAAACTTAAAAAAAAAGAAAAGAAAAAAATCACCCCAACCCCTGGCTCAGGCAGAGCTTGGTTGCAGTCTACCATTAATATCTTAAATTTTGTGAAATTTGGAGCAATCAAGGGAGCACACTCAGTGACCCATCGGGAAGGGATGTGCGTGTATTTCCTGAGCCCTGGGTTGCCCTGGGTTGTTAGGGCAAAAGTAATCCTACAGTAGGTAGGATCTACCATGGGATATAGCTGTGGTTCTCAAATGGCCAAAGCAAAGGAACCCTTGTTTTGTATCAATATCTTGGACAGTAGCCCAACATACAACATGTGTATACAACATATGCAAAATGTATTTTATAAATGTATAAACCCAAATTAATATAAAATCAGGCATTGAGACCAGTAAGGCTCTTTTGAGGAACCCATATCTGCCCATTGGGGGTCCCTATCACCTTAAATCAGCTTTGGGATTCCACTTTACTTTTGAACACTGTTTTGGTTGTACAGTATCAAGGAAATCCTGATTTACCTGGGGAAGCAGTTATTTGTTACTCATAGAGTTTTACATTCAGCCTTTATAAAGGCCAACGCGAGGCACCTATGTGGCTCAGTCGGTTAAGCGTCTGACTTCAGCTCAGGTCATGATCTCACAGTTCGTGGGTTCAAGCCCCATGTTGGGCTCTGTGCTGATGGCTCAGAGCCTGCTTCAGTTTCTGTCTTCCTCTCTCTCTGCCCCTCCCCTGCTCACACTCTGTCTCTCTCTCTCAAAAATAAATAAACATTAAAAAATAAAGGCCAATGCACAGCTACAATCTTATTAATCAATGACACATTTACAAGAAGTTTCAATATACACAGAGACAGCAGGAGAACGAAACGAAACACTACAATTTGCATTCAAAGAAGATAATATAAGGCAGGTTCTCTCATTATTAATCTCCTTAGTGATAACGTTTAGATATAAACACATTTGGATATGTATGTTTGTGTTACAGCTTAAGATATACTAAAAGCCAATGGGCACCTGGGTGGCTCAGTCCGTTAAGTGTCTGACTCTAGATTTTGGCTTGGGTCATGATCTCACAGAGTGCAAGCCCTGTGTCCAGCTCTGTGGAGCCTGCTTGGGATTCTCCTTCTCTCCCTATCTGCCCCTCTCCCACTCATGCTGTGTGTTTCTCTCCCTCTCTCTCTCAAAATAAATAAATTAACTTTAAAAAGGGGGTAGTACTTGGGTGACTCAGTAGGTTGGGTATCTGGCTTCAGCTCAGGTCATAATCTTGCAGTTTGTGAGTTCAAGCCCCACATCAGGCTCTCTGCTGTCAGCGCGCAGCCCACTTCAGATCCTCTGTCTCCCTCACTCTCTGCCCCTCCTCCACTCTGTCTCTCTCTCAAAAACAATAAACATTTTTTAAAAATATTAAAAATAAAAATAAATTAAAACATATACTAAAAGCCAAATAAAAGTTAAAATCACCAATAATGAGACACACTGACGTCATGAGTGACATGATGAGTTGTATCATCTCCTTAGAAAGACATAATAATATCACTTCCTTGCTAAAAATGCATCCACTGCATCTAATCATGAAGAAACACCAAATAAACCCACATTCAGGGGCATTCTAGAAAAAAACAATCTGTGCTCTTGAAAAATATCAATGGCTTGAAAGACAAAAAAAGGCCTGAGGGGCTGGCCCAGGTTAGAGGCCCCTAAAGACACACGACAACTAAAGGCAGTATGTGACCTGGACTTTGACCAGAACAATGTAAAGGACATTGTTGGGACAATCCGTGAAATTTGAATATAGACTATAAATTAAATAGTAACATAGCATTACTATTAGTTTTCCTGAATTTGATCATTATATTGTGGTTCTGTAAGAGAATGTCCTTATTCTCAGGAGATGGGGTCCAAGTATTTAGGGGTAAAGTGTAGGATGTGTCAAATTGTTTGGCAAAGAATAATAATAATAATAATAATACATGTGGATATGTATACATATGTATAGAGATACAAATGGATAAAGCAAATGTAACAAAACATTAATAATTGGTGAATATAAAGAATGTGTGGGAGGAGCACCTGGGTGGCTCAGTCAGTTAGGCATCTGACTTCGGCTCAAGTCATGATCTTGTGGCCCGTGAGTTCAAGCCCCACATCAGGCTCTGTGCTGACAGCTCAGAGCCTGGAGCCTGTTTCAGATTCTGTGCCTCCCTCTCTCTCTGACCCTCCCCTGTTCATGCTGTCTCTCTCTCTCTCTAAAAAATAAATAAAACATTAATAAAATTTTTCTAAAAAAGAAAGAAATTTGCAGATGTTCCACGACTGAAAAACCCACACACACTTTGAAAACTCTGGTGACGATTATCTGTAAGCTCTGGTTGCCACAGATATACTAAGAGATTATAGATACTGAACAGACCATTTGAAAATCCAAAATATAATTTAAATATTTTATCTTTTCAATATATGTTTATAATTTAAATAATTGAATATGTAAATGTTGTCAAATATGCCCCAGGGAGGGTACTACCTGTTCTCTGCCTGAAATCCCTTTCCCTGTTGTCTCACTACTCACCCCCTATGGTCTGCTTATCTCTTACCTCTCAGCCCCAGCATCACTTCCTCCAGGAAGGCTCCCCTGATTTCCTAAGTCAGGGTTGGCTGTCCCTCCTCTGTGCCCCCACAGCACCCCAGAAGTGTCACTCCCATTGCAGCATTGAATACACTCGAGCCTCTTGTGCATCTCTCATGAGAGAGAAGGCCATGAGGGCTGGGGGCCATGTCCCATTCTTGGATGTAACTGTGGCCCCTGGTAGCACAGTTCCTCAGGTGTGAAAGCTCTTAATACACACTTGCTTGTAAATGAATGTGGAATGATCTGTGAATCTATGGGTTCTGCAGTGTGAGGTTGTCAGTCCCGCCCACCCCCGACTTAGTAGACTTTCTGCATTAAAACCAGACTTTGTGCAGTGTTTATCTTATTCTCATCTTCTGCACCTAGAAGCAGGTCTCAGGGCTGTGTTTACTTCTCTCCTGGGGCCAAGCCTGTGCACTCTGTGTTCACATTAAACAAAGGCTATTGTTCCCCCAGCCCCTCTGTAGTTGACACCTGTTACTGGGTTATCCTTGAAAATCAACTCTGAATTTTCCAAAGCAAATATTTGCTCCCGTTCTCTCCCAGAATGCCTCTGGGCTGCCCCACCTCCCTTTCCTCTGTTTACCAGATGCCCTGCGTTTAGGAAGACACCTCACCCCAGCAGGAATCCTGTAAGACAGAAGTAAGAAGGCCAGGAAAAACATAACTTATTCAAAGGGTCCTGTATACATTTATTTTATAAGCCCAAATTATCCGAGAGCCGAAGTAGAAGGGCAAATTTATGTTGCAAAATAACTTGGTGATGTACTCACATCTATATAGAAATTATGTGGAACTCTCTGCCTGACATATTATCCAAAACATGCTTCCTCCTGTTCATGCTGAAGACTGGATTTGAACTATGAATGGTACATCAAAGGCAGCATGTCTGCTCTCTGTGGTTTCTGAAACCTAAGTATTTTTAAAGTAAAAGCAGACCCAACAGTGGCATCCCTGGTATTACTGGTGACTTGCCTGCCTATGGACATCCCTTCTCCATCCCTCCATAGACATCTCACAGAACAAAGGAAAGGGAAACTTCATAGCTGAGTTCACTGTCACACCACCCTGAAAGCCCAGAAAGTGACTTAAGAAGTTCATTTTCGGGGCACCTGCGTGGCTCAGTCGGTTGGGCATCCAACTTTGGCTCAGGTCATGATCTCACGGTTTGTGGGTTCGAGCCCCGCATCAGGCTCTGTGCTGACAGCTACCTCAGAGCCTGGAGCCTGCTTCAGATTCTGTGTCTCCCTCTCTCTGACCCTCCCCCCTCACACTGTCTCTCTCTCTCTCAGAAATAAATAAAAACATTAAAAAAAAATAAGAAGTTCATTTTCTCACCTATAGCTATTAAAGACAAAGATCAGCTGGCCAATTGCTAATTGCTAAAGACCTGTCTCTGGGTTCTAGGGATTTCTTTTTTTTAATTTTTTTAAAAAATGTTTTATTTTATTTCTAGGAGAGAGAGAGAGAGAGACGCGTGAGCAGGGGAGGGTCAGAGAGAGAGGGAGTCACAGACTGAAACAGGCTCCAGGCTCTGAGCTGGCAGTCAGCACAGAGCCCGACGCGGTGCTCGAACCCATGAACCGCGAGATCATGACCTAAGCGAAAGTCGGACGCTTAACCGACTAAGCCACCCAGGCGCCCCTAGGGATTTCTATCCCTACTGTCCCTGTGGTCCAGCTGTGCTTACCTGTGACAGTGTTGGGTTGGGGACAAGGATTTTTCCTTAACTCTTTGGAAGGGCTGATACCGCAGACAAAGTTCCTTTTAACATAATCAACTTGAGCAGGGAGGAAGTTGGGATATATCAGCTGAAGAGAGGGAGGAGAGAAGAACCCACTGTCCTTTGATGAAATCATGTGGACTTTCTCTCCCAAGACAAGTGTATTAACCACACACACAAAACAGTTTACACATGGACCCCTATGGGTCCCAGGTTAAGAAAGCCCGAGCTAAGGGAAGAGTCACACCACGGGGTCCTAATCATTAGGGAATGGAGAAGAATTTAAGAGAACCTTCATTGTCAGTATCCTGTGAGTCATCAGACAGGGACTATCCCATAGCACATTCCCAAGCATGGTCAGAGAAACCACATATTTATGACCACAGGAAAGAGCGTCAATGGTAGAGGAAGCAGCCTGGGACAGCCTCCAGAACTCTTCCTGCCTGTGGAAACGTGGTTTCTGACTATAAACATCTCACTGGAATGTATCCTCTTTACTAATTACAGAAGAGCTTATCACACTGAATTGGAGTTGGCTGTCCAGGCATTGTCCCTAAAGTCTCCAGGACAGAAGCCATACCCTACTCACCCTTTTATCTCCAGCCCTCAAGCTGTGCCTGATGCCCTGTACATATTTCTTGAATTGAGTAGGTGAATTAATCAGCAAGTTTATTTATTAGGAAAATGGGTATGTGTGGGTGTCGTATTCTATTTCAAGGAGCATGTGGCATTTCTTTAAGCCCCAAGCCAGAAAATCACTAACTCTCAAGCTGTTCTGGCCATTGGAAGTGGTTCTAGAGCTAGAAAATTGGGGGGGGGTGATAGAAACCCCCCAGAGGGAAACAACAAGGCACATCCACAATCGGTTCATGGATTGATGTTTGAAGGGAGGATGCATCAAACCCCAAAGTGTGTAAGAATCACTTGGGTTGTTAGAAATCCAGTCTCAGATCCCATCTCCAGCCTACTGAATCAAAATCTGCATTTTGACAAGATTCCCAAGGCTGCTGCTCTTGCTTTCCAGACCATACTTTTTGTTTATTTGTTTTTAGTTTAAGTAATCTCTACACCCAGCCTGGGGCTCAAACACACAACCCTGAGATCAAGAGTCGCATGCTCTACGGAGTGAGCCAGCCAGGTACCCCTACAGACCATACTTTGAAAAGCAAGATTCTAAGGAGTCCTAATGGTTGTACAATCAAACACATACTTCCTAGGGAAACTGAGTCCCAGGAAGAGCGGCTGTCTTTGACTGGGTCAGAGGGAGGTGCTGGTAGAGCTAAGACCAGAACTCAAAGCTTCTGATTTGAATAATGGTAGTTTCCACTGCCCAATGTGGACATCCATTTGTGAGACAGCATGCTGGTGGAGGAAGATAGAGAGGTCAGGGAGGGTGGCACCTGGATCTTCTTCGGGTAACCCCAGTCCCTCCCTACTCCTATTTCTAAGTGAGGGCAGGGGAGGGAACGGCCTTCTTTTCTCCGTACTTTTTTCTCCTCCTCTAAAAGCTTGGTGTAGAGATCAAATAAGATATTGCTGGGGCTGGGGAAAATTTGGATTCTTTTTTTACCTCCACCTGACAAAGTAGCAACTATTCAGTACTACTATCATCCACCATTAATATTCAATTAGTATCTATAGTGCTGACACTCCAGGAACAGTGTGACATCATTCCCAAGGTGACATCTTCTAATCGGTCCCAAAACTCCATCTCCTGCTGCCATTCACCCAGAGTTTCTCAACTGGTGAGCTTTGGTAGTATTCATCTCCTAGAATTAAGATCACAGAATAAGATGATGTTGAAATGCACAGTGTGAAAAATAAATAAAATTTGTTTATTTCTTATTTAAAGTTTATTATGTATTATGTTACAATATAATGCACATGTGCCCCTCTGACATTTTCCAATCAACGAGATTAATTCCTCAGACTATCCAGTGGCCGAAATGACATGAGCAGTTCTTCCATCCAAATTCTAACAACCTGAACCCTAAAGGAATGATACAGGGGAAAAGTAGAAGCCACAAAACCAAGAGACCTCAGAGGCCATGTAGTCAGTATCCCACCTAATGTCTGAATCCCCACTACAAAAGGCTGCAATGCCAGACCTACCTGGGCCATGACTCTTTTGGCCACTCCATTCCATGTAGACGTCTCCACACAAAAGCAGGTCCCAACACCATTTAACTCCATCTTACTCCTGAGTCACTCCCCCAGACTCACTCCATGCAATAAACCCCAACTATCCCATCTTCTGCTCTTGTTACTCATTATCCCTATTTATGAGCTTGGTTTGTCCTTTGGATCTGGTATTCCATTGAGATGGGACCAGGTTGAAGTGAATTATAATCAAGAAGGGAAGCCAAGGTCATGGCCAGGTAAGGAAGAGCCTTCCATTTTTCTCAAGTTGATCTCTCCCTTTTAGAGTTTCTATCCATAGAATTCTAACACTGCTACCACTAAAGTCTGTAAAGCTGGCCTTCTGAGTGTGTAGGGTCTGTGTCTGACTGTGCTTAGCCATGTCATGGTCATTTTCTCCTAGCATCCCCACTCTTTCCAAGTCTCTAATTAGCTCTTCTATACTGAGTAGGGTTCAGATCAGAGTAGCATTTTCCCCATACAGTTCTCAGTGTCTTAGATACTTGGATTGAGGCATAAGATGGGGGTTGGGGGTCTTCATTTTAGTAAGCAGGTCAGGGGATTTTGCTGCAGGAGGGCAGGAGGCCTAACTTGGAGAAATATTGATGGGAATTTTGCTGCCAGGCATATCAGAGATCAGTTCCTAGCTTCGCAACTTACTGCCTGTGTAACCCTGAACAAATTAGTTTATCTTCATAAGCCCCAGTTTCCTCATCTCTTCTAAAGAGATGATAACACCTATCTGTGAGTATTAAAACCGGGCTATATAATACTTTGTTTAATTCAAAGATGAGAGGTCTATATAATGTTTTGTATAATTCAAGGCAAGTACTGAGCATTCAATAAATACAAGTTAGTGTTGCTGTTAGTGTAACTGCTTCTTTTATCTTCAGGATAGGGAACTTATTTATTTTTCTTAACAATTTATTTATTTTTGAAGCGGAAAGTATGTGGGTGGGGGAGGAGCAGAGGGAAGGGGACAGAGGATCTGAAGTGGGCCCCCACACGGACAGCAGAGAGCCCGATGCGGGGCTTGAACTCACCAACTGTGAGATCATGACCTGAACCAAAGTTGGATGCTCAACTGACTGAGCCACCCAGGAACCCTCAGGATAGGGAATGTATTAGCAGGCAATTTACTGCATATGCTTTTTAGCTGACTGAGATTTCTAATAGATGCTGGTGAATCTTCGGCTCACCCTATAGCTTTTCCCTATGTCAGCTTTGTGATTCAGTAATGTGTCGCCATTTCCATGCATAGCCATGGGCCTTGCACTTAGTAGGGGATCACAATTTGCTAAATATTTTTTTTAAATGTTTTTATTTATTTCTAGGAGAGAGAGAGAGACACAGCATGAGGAGGGGAGGGTCAGAGAGAGAGGGAGTCACAGACTGAAACAGGCTCCAGGCTCTGAGCTGGCAGTCAGCACAGAGCCCGACGTGGGGCTCGAACCCATGAACCGCGAGATCATGACCTGAGCGAAAGTCGGACGCTTAACCGACTAAGCCACCCAGGTGCCCCATTTGCTAAATATTTTTTAATGAGTGAGTGCCATCTGGCCAAGCCTTCTTGCTACCCTCCCACGGCAACATCACCTCTGTTGTCACCCTTCCCCAGTGCTCTCCAGCATCTTCCAGATGGTATAGTGTTGGTTTGGTTCCCCATTGCCCCCATCACTGGAGAGTGCCATCCCACAAATGACTTCTGCCAGTTTGTATTTACTTTCTTGCATTAAGACGTCCAGTGCATTTCATCATATATGCGTTGTGCATATATTGCATTTTTAACTAGACAGATTATGAGAGATGAAGCTGATAAAAGGAGAGTAGGAGTTGAGGCGGTGGGTGGGATGTGCTTTGACAGCCAGGTAATAGACTGTCTTTTTCTCTTCACAGAAGTGTTCAGTAGAGTTCTGTCTTTGTTACCAAAGAATTAATTCAGGGGAATTGAGCCTGCAGTATGGATAGGCTACATTCCAAGTTCTCCATCAATGAATAAATACACGCAGCAGCCACACAGAGCTACAAGGATAGTGGGGCTGTGGCGTTCGGATTTGAAAGGCGACAGAGCATGGGGTTCGAAGCAAAGGCTCGGGGAGGGGCTGGTTCTGCCATTGTGCACTGTGTGTGACCCTGGGGATGTTACTTGAGCCCTTCAAGACTCAGTTTCTTCTTCTGCAAAGTGAGAGTAATACGAGTACCAACCTTATAATGTTGCCATGAGAATTAATTGCAATAGGGTACGTTACACACGTTGTATAGGGTCGAGTATATAGGGCTCAATATAGGGGAGCTCACAGTACTATTAGTATCCACCAGTCCCCTGCCCTGGGGCTTCAATGCGGCTCATAACTGGGAGAGGAAGGAGTGCGTCTGTTCTCTTCTGGTTCTTTTCCTTTGACACCTTGGTTCTCTGGTGTACTCTTATCTGTTCCTTCGTGTCAGGCTGGTCATTTCCTTGTAGCTGAGCTGATAATACTAATTGCAGGGAGTTCACGACCTCCCTATCTAAGGTTTCTCAACCTTCAGTCTTGAAGGTACAGTGACTTCCTGGCTTCCCTATTCATGCTTTGTCACCTGAGTGCCTAATGGCTCTTGCATAACCAGGCACCCCTCCCAGTGGAAATGCAAATAGACAGGGCATATCCATGCAGAACTGTTCCTTGCAACCCCAATCTTGTGGGATTGCTTCAGGGAGGTTTTACAGATCAATGAATCCTAAATCTGGCTGGCCATTAGACTCACCTGGGATGCTTTTTTAAAAATGTTTATTTATTTAGTTTGAGAGGGAGAGAGAGCGCAGGGGAGGGGCAGAGAGAGAAGGAGAGAACAAATCCCAAGCAGGCCCTGCACTGTCAGGACAGAGCCCTGTGCAGAGTTCCATCCCACAAACCATGAGATTATGACCTGAGCCAAAACCAAGAGGCAGATGCTTAAGCAACTGAGCCACTCAGGTGCCCCCAATTCACCTGGGACGCTTTAGCAGAAGATGCAGCTTCCAGGATCCCATTCTCAGTCCTTTTGAATGGAAATCTTTGTGGCCAAGAACCACTATAGTAAGAACACCTGGAGTCACACACGTAAACGGAATAACCCCGGAGATCGCTGTTGCCTGGTAAATTAACGGCCGTCGTGTCAAAGTGGTCACCCTCTCTTTCACATGGGAAGAGCAGAGGGAAGCTTAACATTTTGAGTTTCCCGCCTCAAGCTCTTTCCCAGAAATGTACCATAAGCTTGCCTTATTAGACTCTGCACCTAGTATTTCTTAAGTGTTCGGCAAGTTTTCGGCTCCTGCGGGTGTGATCGCTAACCACTGACTTTATTACGAGAGCGTGCCTTCCAGCTCCCCCTAGTAAGCCCCTTTGAGGCACTCACTTGCCTCCAGCCAGTTCTGTGACCTAGACGTGTAAGGATTAAACCTTCCGCATGTACTGCGTTTGCTTACATGGCCTAACGTACCCAAAGAAGAAGACTACACCTTATATCACAGCCTAAGAAAAGTATGGGTGGACCAACTCAGCCTTTGGGAAAAAGAAGAGGAAGAAGAAGGAGGCCTATCTTAGTTAGATGGGGAAAATCCTGAAGCAAGTGAGTTGGGGCTCTCCTTTGTGGAAGCTTAGAATGGCCAAGACCTGTTCAGGTGAGTGGCCCTGGGTATGTTCTTGACTTCAGCCTTTTCTCATACAGGAGTCCTTCTTCACACATCGAGTTCCTGAAAAGTTGGGTGCAAACAGCTTCTATCAACCAGATCTGCTGATGGCCGCTATCTTTTCCCACTTGGCTTGCTTTCTGTTGGCAGCAACTCTGAACACCTGAGCTCTCAATGTCTCTCTTGGATCAGTTGACGGGCAATCTATAAATTGATTCTTAAATGCCCTCTTGTAGAGAGGGGATTCAGCACCTAGTCTATTCTGATTCTGTGAAGAGGTGCTTACATCAGGTTTTCACTAAGTGGTGCTCTGTGCTTCGAATGTACCTAACATGGGTTGGCTTTTGTTTCTCCTTCCTGCCCATCCAACCTCACCTCATAGCCTACAAAGAACAAAACCATAAAAAGGCTTCCCCTTTGGAAGAAACTATGGGGAAGAGAAGAAGGCACTTCTATGGCAGATGTTAAAAAGGCTTGATTTTGAAGTTTCTCCATGACAGTGAGGCAAGGCTGGGTGATCATGGGTGATTGTACGAAAGGCCCCTGTGTTCCAGTGGTATCATTTGGACTCCGTTGCTTATCCTAGGAGAAAAAGGGGGAAATGGGATTAAGGGATTACGGAAAGCTAGGAGAAGGAAAGAAGGTATGTGGTATAGAGCCTGGTTTCTCACTGACAGACACTGACGAATAGCACTTAATGATTGGGGGCTTCTTAATTCTTTGTTGTGGGAAGCTGTCTGGAGCATGGTGGATTCTGGGCAGCATTCCTGTCCTCTCTCCACTGGATGCCAGTAGCACCCTCTCTCCCAACCAAAAATGCCCAGAGACATTGCCCCCCATTGAGAACCACTGCTGGAGAACCTGCATTTTCTGGAAGGGCTCTTTGTGCAAGTACTTGCACCAAGTAGTCCTCTAATCATTAGTCTGTCCTTGGCCTGCTTTTTTTTTTTTTTTTTTTTTTAAGAGAGGGAAAGGGAAGGGAAGAGAGAGAGAATCTTTTCTTTTTTTAAGTTTTTTAAAATTTATTTTGAGAAAGAGCATGTGAGAGTGGAAGAGGGAGAGAGGGGGAGGGGAGAGAGAGAATCCCAAGCAGGCTGTGTACTGTCAGTGAGGAGCCCAGTGTGGGACTGGAACTCACAAGTTGTGAGATCATGGCCTGGGCTGAAATCCAACACTTAACTGACTGAGCCACCCAGGTGTCCCGAGAGAGACACTCGTAAAAGGCTCCATACTCAGTGCAGGACCTGATGTAGGGCTTGAGCCCATC
Organism: Hyaena hyaena; assembly: GCF_003009895.1. Taxonomy (NCBI): domain Eukaryota; kingdom Metazoa; phylum Chordata; class Mammalia; order Carnivora; family Hyaenidae; genus Hyaena; species Hyaena hyaena. Next base: position 1,109,029 of record NW_024080642.1, on the reverse strand, counting down.
TACCCATCTGGGATGATGAGCTGAGCCACCCAGGTGCCCTTGAGGCATGAAAGTTTAAGTGACCAGAGTTAGTATATATTCTACAGATAAAGTTGCTGTTTCTCACCAGCTACAAACTCCCCTTCCCCATCTTCCTCAGACAGTTGATAGACAAAATGACCTAGTCTTTCCTCACACCCCTGCCGTTGTACCTCTGGGTGGTTTGTGTGGCCCCACGTGTGCACGAATCCATGGAAGGCATGTGTGCTGGGTTAGACCATAAATCGCCAACTTTGGGAAGCCTGTACTTACTTCTCTGCCTTACCCTTGTGCCGTTTCTGTCCCAGGCTCACCCAGGCTTCGGTGGGTGCTCCTGGATCTTGGACGCACTGGGCTCTCTGGAGGATTGGCTGCTGGAACGGGTTAGCCTGGAGGCAGTTAGACTGTCCTTCTACCACCACAGAAGAGCCATCACCAGCAGAGAGATCCTTGGAGGAGTTAAACAGAGATCCTCTTGGAAGAACTTTCGTACCAATGAAGTGTTCTGTTGTTGAGATGATTGCACTTGTCAAAAGTAATCAGATATGTCAGAAGGCTGAGTTGGAAGACAAGGTGTCGAATAAGTACCTGTTGCAATAAGAGTCTTGGTGCTACATAGGTGGTCTCTGGGTCCTGTGGTTTTAGCCTCTGACTTAATTTGTGGAAAAAATAAGGAAAGGCATTTTGTCTTGTGTTATGTGTGTAATGCTTATTTTTTATGGCTTTTAAATTTTTCTTAGGCATACTTCTCCCATTTGAACACACCCATTGTCTTTTTGGAGGACACAGTTTAACCCGTTATACCATGTACTCACCATCTCTCCCATCTTCAGCCCCAGGGTGCAGACTGCTGTGCTGGAATGAATGGAAGATTTTTTTAAAGCCCCTCTACTTAGATTTATAACAAGCAAACACACAAAAAAGTAAAAAGAAAAAGGGTCTGTTTGTTCTTTGAGTATAAGACTCATGGCATTGGTTATCTATGTAGCACTTTGCCTAATAGCATGTGCGTAATGACTGTCAAATGTATAAGCCAGCCATAACTGTAGAAAAACAAAACAATTATAGTAGCATCATAAAAATATAATTTAGGAGCATAAAGAATAAATGTAGCAGAAAGAATAAATGGGCTGATATAGTTTAGACTTGATAGTCTGGGTAAGCCTGGGCAGGTGATGTGAAGGAATAAAGGTGTTAGGCATGGGGAAGGATTCTGGGCTGAGGGAGCAGCCTGAGCAAAGGTCCTGAGGCAGGCAGGCAAGCTGCAGCTTATTAGAGAAAATGAAATGAAAGCCAGGGCAGCTGGGAGAAGACCAGTAGGAGAGGAGGTTGGAGAGAAAGATGGGGTCCCAGTCATGCAGGATTTGATTTTATTCCGAGGACGGTGTCCAGCCACTGAAGGATTTTAAACAGGGGGATTGATATCTTGTTCAGTTCTGTGGGGTTTGGGGTTTTTGTTGTTGTTGTTGAATTTTATCCTACAGTAAAGTGTACACATCTGAACACATCTCAAAGTTTTACACATATGTATATACCCAGATTAGAATACAGAACATTTCCATCGCTGCTGCTGTGTTAAGAATAGACTGAAGAGGGGCGCCTGGGTGGCTCAGTCAGTGGCTCAGCATCTGACTTCGGCTCAGGTCATGATCTTGCAGTTCATGGGTTCAAGTCCCACATCAGGTTCTGTGCTGACAGCTCAGAGCCTGGAGCCTGCTTCGGATTCTGTGTCTCCCTCTCTCTCTGCCCCTTCCCTGATTATACTCTCTGTCTCTCAAAAAATGAATAAACATTAAAAATTTTTTATAAGAATAGATTGAAGAGTGTGCAAATGGGAAGGTTAGTCAGAAATATTTTGTACGAGTTCACTAGAGAGATGACTATGGCCCACATGAGTGTGGGTGGTGGTCAAGAAGGGGAGAAGTGAAGGGATTTGAAATGAATCTGAGGTAGAACCAATGATTTGCTGATGGGATGGAGGGGGAGTGAGGAAAAAGTGAGGCTTCCTAGGTTTGGGGCTTGAGCCGTGTGGTGGACAATGGTGTCGGCTACAGAGACAATGGCCGGCGGAAGGAGGACAGGTGTTTGGGAGAGGTGACAATTGAGAATTCCATTCTGGACATGTTTAGTTTCAACCATTGGAGATGCCGAATAGAAAGGACTAGACCAAAGATACAAATGTGGGCATCGATGGTATAAAAGGTGATCTATATGAATCAGAAGGAATGAATATGATCACCTCAGAAGATGGGGTAAAAAGGAGAAAAGAAGACTTTTTAGAACCAAGGGTAAAGAAGTTCTAGTGTTTAGGATCAGATGGTAGAGAACGGATATACCACAGAGGAGAGATCTGAGAGGTCAGGAGAGGGTAGTGGTATGGAGGTCAAGAGAAGAGAAAGTGGTCTGGTCTGTTGTGCACAATCCTGGTGTTAAAAGGGGACACGGAGGGGGCACCTGGGTGGCTCAGTCACGTGAGTGTCCAACTCTTGGAATTGGCTCAGGGCATGATCTTGAGGTTTGTGAGATCGAGCCCTGCGTCTGGCTCTGTGCTGACAGCATGGAGCCTGACTGGGATTCTCTCCTTTCCTCCCTCTCTGCCCCTCTCCCCTTCTCTCTCTCTCTCTCTCTCTCTCTCTCTCAAAATAAACTTTAAAAAACTGAGACATGGACATCCAGAGCATTTGGTGACACAGAGATCATAGTGACCTTGAGAAGTCAACTCTCTGGAGCAAGGCAGGGCATCAGGCAGATTTGAGCAGGTAGAGAGTGAATGGAGGTAGTCAGAAGAGACAGCTTTTCCTATAGCATTGAGACAAAAGGAGAATTTTAGTGCTAAGAGGGAACAGAGACATGGGCCGGTAGCCAGAGGCACTTGGAATGCAGACAGAGATATTTAAGATGAGCTCAATTGTTTGCTGATGGGAATTCTGCAGGAAAGACTGAGATAGTAAGTAGAAAAAGGCAAAGGATCCGGGACCTTGAGAAGGTGAGGGGTGATAGGATTCGGAGCAGAAGTGGTAGAGGAGAGAATGAGTAAAAACACTGGTAAGTGTAGAGATTTCATGATCAACGGGTGAGGAAGTCACTACCTTTTTTCTTTTAGAAGGAAGCCATGAGAACGGAAGAGGGCTGGGGGAGGGTTGACGATATGTTGTTGTCTAACGGAGTGGGAGACTGAGACTTGGGTCCCTGGGGACAGATGGCTCACTAGCAATGAGTGCCTGTGCACAGTCTGTGATCACAAACCAACGGCAAAGTGAGTCTGGCTGTGTGGCCTTCTCCAGCTACTGGCACCTGCTCTGAACTAGGAAGGACAGAGGCCAGGGAGCAACTCCATGAGGGACAGTGCAATCCAGGCCAGCCAGGAGGGACACAGGATGAGAGGGAGACACAGAGGATATCAGGCCTGTAAACCGAGTTTCAAAGAAGGAAATTTCTCTCTCCAGCGTGCTGCAGCCTTAGCCCACCCATGAGGGCACATCTCTAGGAAGCAGCGGTGACACCAGTGACCACTCCTTGAAGTGCACCTGCTCGGTGCAGGTCCTAAAGCAGCCTTGTATGAAAAGATGTGGGGGGGACCCAGGAGCCACTTAAGCCCCACCCCCCCCATTCTCTCCAGAGTTGTCCCCTGGGGGATTCCGTACCACCAGCTCTGGGTTCCCTACAGGGACAGAGGGGCTGCTGCTCAGCTGGGTAACTTGAGGTAGACTGTCCCAGCACTGAAGGCAGCAATCTGGGGGCTGTTCGCTCAGACCTGGGCTTCTCTGATAGGTGTCTGCTGTCCTGGGGATTCAGGACAAGCATCATAGGACAGGTTTGGACACTCCCAAAACTCCGCCGGGTTTGGACAATGACAGCTAGTGACACAAGCTTCTTCTAGCTCACAGTTGTCCTGGGAGTGGCAGGGGGTGGGGGAGATCATCAATCCAGCTGATTCAAGAGCTGAGTGAGGACTCCCCTCTCTCTACTACCCTCTAAGAGTTGACTGTCCTCAGGGATCTGAGAAGGCCCTGATGTCTCCTTGACCCAAGCAATGGGATCTGACTTAGTCTATAAGAAAAGCTGGGCTCCTTCCTATCTTCTGTCACCCATCATGCTTAGTGGGCTTGACTTCTGGGCCCAGGAGATTCAGGAAGAGCTCTTTACCTCCCCTTCAACTGCCTAAAAATTTAGATGGAAGACCTTTCAGGAAGAGAGCTATTAACATTCAACAACAACCCATTATCAATTTGTGTTCCAGATTTTTCAATTTGGAAACTCTTGCTACAGCTTGGCATTCAGACCGAGTGGGGAGAGGCCATATGTAGGGTGCTTGAATTTTGAGGAGCTGTCCAGCAACCATCCTTCTTACCTTTCGGGGGGGAAACCCCCTTGCGTGTAAATGTATTGGAAGGAAGGGTACCGCTTGTGACTCAACCTCCCATGTTGGAGACAGACAGAGAGAAGTCCTACCCAGAACTCTGAATCTAGAAGGAAGATAAAGTTGAAGACAGGGTCACAATCATTTCAGGGCTATTGCACCCAGACCCCAGAGCTCCTGTGGTACCTGCCCATTTCCTAATCTGGGTCTTGGTCTTCAGTTTCCTGCTGATTCTGTGGGCACCCTATGTCATTTGTCATTTCAACAAGCCCCCCTTCCACATGGGATAATCAGTTTCTATAGTTTGCAAGTAAGAACACTGAGCGCTCATCTCAGGTCAGCCCAGGGAGACTTCCAGGGGCATTGGGTTGGAAGAATCACGGGAGACAGCTGGCTAGTAAATGCACTGGCACAGCCGTAGTACTATCCTGTCCTCCCTGCAGTTGGCTAGTGGGTGGTTAATGGGGCATTTACACCATGTTTGTTTGTTTGGGTCTTGTAGGAGAGGAAAAATAATTTTCCCTCTACCCTTGTAGGTTCTTAGTAGAGACCCTCATGCAATGAAAAGATTAACAGGAGAAAAATAAACAGAAGCTTAATAACATGTATATCTCCTGTACACATGGGAAACACCCAGGAAAGCTGAATAACTCCATGAAAGGGCCCAAGTTACCACCTTAAATACCACCTCCAGCTAAAAACAAAAGAAAGGTGTTGGAGAGGGTGGGGCCAGGCCAGTTATGGGAAATTGGGGGTGGGGGGCTGGGAGCGTGGGGATGGGGGGAAGCACAGTAAACAAGGGCATGTTATACAAATTTAAGCTGGTGCCTTCCCCATTGATATGAGTTCCTGTAGATTTAGGATCATCTTCTCTTTCTGGGATCATCTTCTCTTTCTGGGACAGAGAGGAGAACACCTTTACAAATGGATACTTCCCAGCTCTCTGCTCCTCCCCATTTGATGGACAGCAGCATCTTCTGGTGCAGTGCCAGCTGCATCCTGGAGACATGCTGATAAAGGTCAGAGTAAACAGATTTGGCTATTGCAAGCACCTGGTCACCAGGACTACTTTTAACTCTGACAAGGTGCATACTGTTGTCATAAATGACCCCTTCATTGATCTCAACTACATGGTCTACATGTTCCAGTATGATTCCACACATGGCAAATTCAATGGCATAGTCAAGGCTGAGAACAGGAAACTTGTCAACAGAAAGCCCATCTCCATCTTCCAGGAGTGAGATCCTGCCAACCTCAAATGGGGTGACGCTAGTGCTGAGAATATTGTGGAGTTCACTGGGGTCTTCACCATGCAGAAGGCTGAGGCTCACTTAAACGGTGGGGCCAAGAGGGTTATCATCTCTGCCCCTTCTGCGGATGCCCTCATGTTTGTGACAGGTGAGAACCATGGGAAGTGTGACAACTCCCTCAAGATTGTCAGCAATTCCTCCTGCACCACTGACTGCGTGCCCCCCCCCCCCCGGCCAAGGTCATCCATGATGACTTTGGCATCATGGAGTGACTCGTGACCACAGTACATGCATCACTACCACTCAGAAGACTGTAGATGGCCCCTCTGGGAAGCTGTGGTGTGATGGCTGAGGGACTGTCCAGAATATCATTCCCACTTCTACTGGGGCCACTAAGGCTGATGCTCACTGGCATGGCTTTCCATGTCCCCACCTGCAACATGTCAGTTGTGCATCTGACCTGCTGCCTGGAGAAAGCTGCCAAATACAATGATATCAAGAAGGTGATGAAGCAGGTATCAGAGGGCATTCTGGGCTACAGCGAGGACCTGATCGCCTCCTGTGACGTTAACAGCGATACCCACTCTTCAACCTTTGATGCTGGGGCTGGCACTGCCCTCAATGACCACTGTGCCAAGCTTATTTCCTGGCATGACAATGAATTTGGCTATAGCAGCCGAGTGGTGGACATTATGGTCCACATGGCTCCAAGGAGTAAGAGTCCCCTGGACCACCAGCCCCAAGTGAGAGCAAGAGGAAGAGAGAGGCCCTTAGCTGCAGGGGCGTCCTTTCCCCAACTCATCCTCCAACACACTGAGAATTTCCTGACCTCTACAGTTTCCATCCCAGGACCCCTGCAGAAGGAGAAAGGCTCGGGGAGCCCCACCTCCACTGGATGGCCGGCCCCTACAAGGACCCTGTGGCCTTGTTCTGAGCCCAGGCCCTGGCTGGGACGCGAGGAGCGCTGGGTGGCTGAGTGAGGGCCTCCCCGCCGCCAGGCCTCCCCCGGCCTCAATCCCCCCCTGCCCCCTCCTCCCCCCACCCTCCCCTACCCCCAGTCCCCCGCCCCCAGCCCGGCGGGGACGGCGGAGCCTGGCAGCGGGGGATTTGGACGCTGCGGCCTGGCTCCCGCCCCCCTCCTCCCACCACCTGGGGGTTTGGCTACCAGGGACTTTATCTCGATTCTTCGGACAGCCCAGCTCCTTCCCGGCATGCCCCGCTCGCAGGAGCCGCCCGCCAGTCCCGCGCCCGGACTTTGCCATCGGCGGGGCCGGGCGGCCTGAGCGCCTCCGGGATGCGTCCTGCGGCCGAGGCCTGAGGTGGGTGGGTCTCGCCGCGCCCCGGAGCCGCGGGAGGGAGGGGGTCGGGCGTGCCGGGGTACCGGGGGCGGAGATGGGGGCCGATGCCGGGGAAGGGGGGGAGGCGGACCGGCCGCACCTTTGTTCGGGCCGCGGAGCCCGCGCGGTGCAGCCCGGGCGCCCACAAGTTGGGCAAAGTGGGAGCTGCGCGCCTGGGAGTCCTGCGAGCCTCGCGCCAGGCCGGGAGGGGTCCCTTCTTCAGACCTGAGTGTTGGGACGGGTGTTCCCCTGCCCGGCAGGGGGAAGGCGGTGGAGGCTTGGGTCTGGTTTATCCTGGCGGATTTAGAACTCCATGGAGAAGGACACACACACACACACACACACACACACACACACACACACAGGTGGATTTAGAACTCCATGGAGGACACACACACACCAAGAAACTGAGACCTACACGCTTACACAAAGACCGAGAAAGAGACAAAAACTCATCCTGAAACACACAGAGAAGAATACACAGAGAAAAAGAAAAACACACAGAGACTCATATAGACAAATCACGCTCCGAGAAAACCAGCAAAAACTCAGAGAAAGCCCATAGGCACTCAGAGAAACACATTACTGGAAGAGAGGAAACAAAGCGGGTGGTCTTGGAGGCCATGGCGCAGGGGGAGGGGACAGGAAACGCTGGGTAGCCGGTAAGATGCCTGGAGAGGAAAATGGAGAGGGAAAAATGGAGAGATACAGAGACACAGAAATGAGAGGAAAGAAAAAGGGCTAAAGGAGGTAGCCCTTTAGGAGGGACAGTGTAGACAAACACACATCTAGAGAAATTGAGGCAGACCCTCAGAATTACCCCCTGACTTCCTATGGGAGATGCAGAAATGAGACAGACCCCCACCCTTCTCACCCTCTTGAGCAAGTGAGTTCCAGGTGGTAGAACAGCTCTGTGAAACCTTTCAGAAAGGCCTCCTTGGCACTTTGAGCCAACAAAGTCCCTATGTTGTCCACCTGGCAAATTCCTACTCATCCTTCAAACCCATCTCAGACAACATCTGCTCTGTGAAGAAAGGCTCTCGCAGAAAATCTCATCCAAGCACAGGTAGCTCTAGTCTGTGTCCTCTGCGTGTGGCACAGCACAGGGAGTTGAGCTGGGGAAGCGGGTGACAAGCAAGCAGAAAACATTTGTCCGTTTGTCCACCTCTTTCTCAGCTCATCGAGGTTTAAGGTTCGTGTCTTATTTTTCTCCAATCTTCAGAATCCAGCCTAGTGCTTGGTGCCTAGTAGATGACCAATATATACTTACTGAATGACAACTGGAACATTCAAACCTGAGACGTGTAGTATAGAAAAAGTTCTGCATCATTCTGGGATCATAGGAACTCCTAGATCAAAGCCCCTCTTCTGCAGATGGAGAAATCAAAGCCCAGAGAGGGGAAGAGACTTGCTCAAAGGCACACTAGTGGGAGCCTGTAATGAAAACAAAGCTCTCTACGAACTGAGGACTGATGGGTATGGGGGGGGGGAGGGGAAGGAGGGTGATGGACATGGAGGAGGCCACTTGTGGGGATGAGCGCTGGGTGTTATATGGAAACCAACTTGACAATAAACTAAAAAGAATAAAAAAGAAAAATAGAAAACATAGCTCTCTGAGATGCCCTTGTTTCTTTACCTGAGTCTCAGATAGGTGTGGAAGATCCCCCTGAATGAAAACAGGCAATAGGCAATGAACATGTTAACACCAGTTGTAAGTTTCTAACACGCAAACTGACAATCTAATTCTTTTCCACGGTGTTTAGAATCTTCTTCCCTTCTAAGAAAGGTGAAGGGCAGTGGATGCCCCTATCAGTTTGAGTGGATGGGTTTCTGCTTTTGGACTACAGAACCTTGGACAAATCACTTAACCTTCCTGAGCCTGTTTTCTTAACTGTAAAATGGGAATACTAATACCTACCTCAGGATTGTTAGAAGAGTTAACACACAAAGTGCCAGGCACAGAGTAGATTTTCAGTAAATGCAATCCTTCCCTTCTTAGGAGGGTATTCTTTCCTGCAGTTGGTGTAGAAGTGAAAACAGCAGTGCTAGTTGTTTCCTTTTATCCAGATTTTAAATTCTTTTTTTTAATGTTTATTTATTTTTATTTTTGAGAGAGAGAGAGAGTAGGAGTGGGGGAGGGTCAGAGAGAGAGGGAGACACAGGATCTGAAGCAGGTTCCAGGCTCCAAGCTGTCAGCACAGAGCCTGACATGGGGCTGGAACCCATGAACGGTGAGATCATGACCTGAGCTGAAGTTGAACGCTTAACCGACTGAGCCACCCAACTGCTCCCTTTTGTCCAGATTTTAAAAGCCAACCTGGTCCAGCAGGTGGCAAACTTTTAATTAGACAAAAGGCAAATTTGGGACATGACATAAAATGCATCTCGATTCTGTGCAGGCCCTCAGGTGTCTGCAGGTGACTTGGGGGGAACCTGGCTCTCCACATCCCCCGCCCCCAACAGGTAGGACCCCGCTGCCCCACTCTCTTTTGCTGCTTCTTTACCAAGGCCTGCTCTGCCCTTGTGTCTTTCAAGATTTAGCTCACTCTGGGGACGTGACTGGGACCGAGGGAGCCACCCAGAAGCATGGAGACTGTGGTGATTGTCGCCATAGGTGTGCTGGCCACCATCTTCCTGGCCTCGTTCGCAGCCTTGGTGGTGGTTTGCAGGCAGCGCTACTGCCGGCCTCGAGACCTCTTGCAGCGCTATGATTCCAAGTGAGTGGGCCCAGGGAGGGGACAGGGGCAGGGGCGGGTCCTCCCAGGGGCTCCGACAGCAGAAAATAAAAGAGAGGAGCCCATGAAGTTTGGTACTGGGCAACTGTAGCTCAGCTTTGTGTCTCCAAAATGGTACCCGAAGTCTCTCTTTCCAGGAAAGACCTTGGAGCTTAGCAATGTCCTGAGCCTTCTCTGACTCTGTCACTGAGCTCAGGAGAAAGCGACCAAATGGGCTCACCTAGCACAACGGTGTGGCCATCTATCCAGAACTGACCACTTCCCTTAGCATTTGAATACGCTCAACCTCTTTCCAGCCAGACTTTAGCAACAGAACTCCCGGGCCTGCATTCCAGCCACACATGGAAGTAGCAGATACTCCGTTTTGTGAATCCGAGCAGAGGACAGTCTCCCTCTTTGCACTGATTTCTTTGTGATGCATTGTGTGCGCGATATATTTTATAAGCATGTTCCAGTTTTCCGATTAGGGGTGTTTTAATGGATAGACCCTTGAGGGACCATGGCAGCTGACCCTTAGTTTCTCTTACCCCTCTGTCTGAATCCTATCAGCATCTCTGTTGAGAGGTGGATAATTTGTAAATGCCCGTTTATATGACCCATGAAAGCTCTGCTATGGAACGAATGCTCCGGCGTCCCCTGCTGCAAAGTCGGGCTTATGATCCCTCCCACTTCTCCGGTAGAACAAGGAAGGGGGTAGGGTTATGCGGGCGGACCAAAGTCCTTCCCGACAGTGATTCTGCAGACCAGGGAGGATTGGCTGATAGGAACTTCAGCTTCTCTGGAAAAGGTAGGCTTGAAGGGAAAATCAGTTTAAGAAGGATGCTGTTTTGTGCTGAAGGAGCAGCCCGGTCTGATACATCTGTGCCTCTTTCTCTTAGCGGCTCACCTCACTCTGCTTCACCTTTCCTTAGGCGCCGCCTGCCTCCGTGACCCACGTCTGACCGCGTGCCCTGCCTGCATCTGCGGTCCCAGAGGGTCAGGTGTGGCTCCAGGCCAACGGGTCCCTGCCTTAACTTGCTAACTTTCTGCATCCTGCTGGGGGATACGGGGGCCTCTGTGAGGAGTGGGTCAGCGACAGTCAGCCATCATGAAACCACTCACATGGGCACTTCCTTCCAGGCCCATTGTGGACCTCATTGGCGCCATGGAGACCCAGTCGGAGCCGTCTGAGTTAGAACTGGACGACGTGGTCATCACCAACCCTCACATTGAGGCCATTTTGGAGAACGAAGACTGGATCGAAGATGCCTCGTAAGCCCTGGGGACCGCGTGCTTCCTTCAGTCCCCTGGGGATGGCACACGGTCTTCTGGGTGCCCTTTTCTGGCTTTCTTTGCCACAACACTTGACCGGGTGTCCAGGGGCACTGGGTCACTTACGGCTCTTTCCCCGGCCCTCGGCATGGGGATGGAGGATCAGATTATAATATGACCATGTTTGTCCCTTCTCCCCCCATTCTGTAGATTTAAACACTGAGGCCCGTACATGTGTGGCAGAGGTTCTTACAAAGTCACCTCGATGTGCTTGGGCTATCCTTAGGGTGCCCGTGAATTTGACACTCGGGCTCCAGGGATGAAGCCTTTGTCCCCAGGATCCCTCAGGGGTCTCTCCGTCCGGCAGGAGCCTCTACATGTGGAGAAGTGTGTGCCATTATCATTCAAGACATGTGGGGGGCCATTATGTGTAGGACACTGGGCCAGTTACCACAGATATTAAACCGCTGGGGGAGACAGACTTCTACGAAATGCAGTATCTCTGAAACGTTAGCGGGTCTGTGCACAGTGCCGCGGGCACACAGAGGAGGCCACGTGTAGAGCTGCCTGGGATGGGGAGCAGGAGGTGGCTTTCATGAAGGCTGTCACAGAGTGAGGGCCTTTTGACCTGGGCCTTGCAGGATGAGGTGCTCACCCAGCGCAGAATAAGGGGAAAGTCACACGGGGTGGAGGGGACAGTGTCAGGAGCTCAGAGTTCTAAGAAAGCATGCCTTGAGAGGTGAGTGCTACCTGGAAGAGCCAGCCGGCCGGATCCGGGAGGGGAAGGGAAAGGAAAGAAAGAAGATGCCTCCTCATTCAGCTCGTGGACCTGTTCCATTTGACCCAGAGGCATTCCTGCCCTCGGTGGCATCCCACCGGTCAGAGCTATGTGAGGAGCAGGGCTGGTGCCTGGAGCCAGGTGGCCTGCGTGGAGAAGCACTGACAGATTCTTCTTGTCTCCCCAGGGGTCTCATGTCCCACTGCATTGCCATCTTGAAGGTAATACTTTTGGATTTCTCATGAGATAAGGGGGTGGGGGAGGGGACTCCCCAAATCATCCCTATGCCCACACTCTGGAAGGGCATCTTAGGAAGGGCACTGAACCCATGCAAGAGGTTTTTTAAACATGCCTGACGCTTGGGAGTTCTGCTGTTGGCACTCCCTCCTGGGCAGCCTGTTACACCTCAAGGACCCGGTCCTGCTAATATAGTGACCTGTGAGAAAGGCCGTGTAGGTGGTCACTAGCTGCATCTCCACCAGCTGGGGAAGGTGGTGTGCCCGGGGGGAGAGGGTTCCCCAGCTTCTCTCTGGGCACTTTCCTTCATTAACGGAGAGCTCAGCCCTTTGCTCCACGAGTTGAGTTCTGTGTCTGGACTTCTCCAGTTAGTAGAAGGTCCTTCACTGGCCCTCTCTGGCTGGGACGGTGGTCAGCCACCTGGGACAGTCAGTGTGTTGAAAAATCCAAACCATGAGTATCGTACTTGAAGGCAGATTTTTTTCCTTCTAATTCCTGCAGTCTCCACAATTGGGTGGACAATTGCATCCAATTTGCGTTTTGACTAGTTTTTATAGCTTTGGGTAATTTTTATAGTTTTAGCACTTAAAAAATTTTTCGGGGGGGCTCCTGGGTGGCTTAGTCGGTTAAGCGTCCAACTTTCGCTTAGGTCATGATCTCGCAGTTTGTGGGTTCGGGCCCCGCGTCGGGCTCTGTGCTGACTGCCAGCTCAGAGCCTGGAGCCTGTTTCAGTCTGTGAATCCCTCTCTCTTTGACCTTCCCCTGCTCACGCTGTCTCTCTCTCTCTCCTAGAAATGAATAAAAAAAAAAAACCTTAAAAAAATAAAAAAATTTATAAAAAAAATTTTTTTGAAGTTTATTTATTTATTTTGAGAGAGAAAGAGAAAAAGAGAGAGAGAGAGAAAGTATAAGCAGGGAAGGCCAGAGAAAGAGGGAGAGGGAGAAATCTCAAACAGGCTCTGCACTGACAGCATGGAGTCTGATGTGGGGCTTGAACTCACAAACTGTGAGATCATGACCTGAGCCAAGACCAAGAGTCAGGTGCTTAACCGACTGAGCCACCCAGGCACCTCAGTATTTGGTCTTTTAATCCTTGCCTGATAGAATAATATTGAAATATTTGGCCAATTGCAGATATTGACAGTTTCTTCATCTCGGTAACCTGGGAAACTACATATTTATCTTTTTGTCCAGTAATTATTCAAGATTTCAAAGATAGACGGCCTTGTGTTTTCTCTGGTTTCATTCAGTACAAGATAGTATGAAGTCTTTCATCCCACCTCTCCTGTAGCTGTCCCTCTTGAGGGACAAAGGAGCGTCTAGTAGGAAATTGTCACACAGTCCAGGATTATTTAATTCCAAGAAGCATTTGGGTGTGGATATGGTTTCAGACAGGTCTAATGACTAGAGCAATCATGCCGTATTCATCTGCCATCTCCCAGCTAGCATGTGTCCTGGCACTGTTTTGTCCCTGTCCCCACCTGTGACACCTGAGCTGGGGGATAAGTCAGCAGCAGGAAGGAGTCTTATTGGATTGGAATCAGTGGTCCAGCTGAGGTCCTCAGATCAAAGGAGAGGGGAGAGGCCCTAGGGTCTGGAGGCTCTTTGGCTTGGCCACCTGCCCTTGAGTCCCCAGGCTCTCTCCTGGGTGAGCTCTTGGCCTTCTTCCCGCCCTCTTTTCCAGCCCCAAGTAGGAGGCAGGTAACGGAACTTATTTACCAGGGACAGGAGCACATCCAGGTTCTAACATCAGGTAGGTGTGGAAGGGGGGAACCAAGCTTTTGGAAGTGGTGGCATTGTTGATGGATGACGAGATAGGCCTCAGGTCATAGTCATGCCTTTTTTGAAGACTCGTTTGCCATGGCTATGTTGACAAACCCCGTGACAAACATGGCCAACCCCAGATAATTGTTGAACTAAGGGCTGCTTTTGGAGGAAGTGCTTCAAGGGGACAGTGTCCTCTGTCCAGCTGTGTTCCTGAGGGTGCCCCACTGGGGAGATCTAGCCATCTGGAAGGCTAAACCATGAGGTGAAAGAATAGAAGGAGAAAGTAGGTTTTTCCCCCCAGACAAGAAGGCAAAATTAGAGCACATGATTTTTCTTAGACGGATTATTTCAGCTTGGACTTCTCTAAGCCGAAACCGTGACCCTGATCTGAGCTCCCCACCTCTCTCTCCTCACTGGACCGCGTCCTTGGCTTTTGCCTCTCCCACCCCATTAGTCTTGCGTGCTTTTCACTTTAATTTGCCTGCTAGGTTAGGGGCCCCGGTGTGGGATGGAACCCAAGGCAGGTGCCGTATTTGTGGGGGCAGCAAAAGCTCTTGGGGGAGCTGGGGCGTCCCCTCCCTCATCACCTCTCCCCTCCCTGCTGTGTTAGATTTGTCACACTCTGACAGAAAAACTTGTTGCCATGACAATGGGCTCCGGGGCCAAGATGAAGAACTCAGCCAGTGTCAGCGACATCATTGTGGTGGCCAAGCGGATCAGCCCCAGGTGAGCTGGTGGGCCTTGAGGGCCCCACCCTCTGGGGGGGAGGGGCAGGGTGGAGGGAGGGACCGGAAGCTCAGGTGGCAGGCAGGCCAGGCTCCTCGAAGAGGCAACTTCAGTTATTGGTGTCCTTGACATTTACAGAGCACCCAGGAAGGTTTAGATTCTCAGAGACCGAGCCAGGGTTTAGATACTGGTCTCACACAGTGGCCCCCGCCTCCAACAGGCCTCCTCTGGCGGCTTTTTGGGGAATCCTAGCATATGACTAGTGCTGACTCTTCCAGTCCATTCTGCAGATGCCTCAGCCTCTCCCTCAGCCCCATTCCAGCTGGGGCTGCCTGCCTTCCCTTCTTCCCAGGCTCTGGGCGGGAAGCACATTTTCCGACGGTGTCCACACCCTCATGCAGTGACCCGCTGGCCACGCCCCACCCTGCCCTATCTGTACGGGAGACCAGTTTCAGGGACCTGCTCCTTGCCACTTCCCTGTCAACCAGTGCCCCAGCCATGGCCCAGCCAGCAGCCTCCAGGACTGGGTTTGGGGGTTGGGGGGGTGGGAGAGAAGCCATACCTCATTCAGATCTCCCAAATTCCAGGCTGTCTACAAAACCCCATGTGGGAGGCAACCAGCAGGACTGTAGTCAACAACTACACCCCCTCATTTGGGCTTGACTTTGTGGAGAAACATAAAGCCCTTTTCTTAGGAAGGAGGGTGGTACTGAGTTTGTGCTGCCATCTGGTGGCTGGTATGTGGATGTGCCTGAGTTGGGAGTTGGCCTCGTCCAGGATGTTTTCTCAGTCATCCAGGCAGCCTTACCGTGGAGACAGTGCCTCCTGTCCCTGGTTGGAATGGTGGCACTCCCAGTGAGTTCCAGGGGCTCTCGGTTTCCTAGTTGCCATGGCCTCTGCTAGATGCCGAGGAACCAGCCCTCTGAAGGAATATGAGAGCTGGAGCACTTGAACTCTGTCCAGGGAGTTGAGTGAGTTGAGAAAGTAGGAGGGAGATAATCCCAGGGAGAGACTCAGCCCAGAACAGTTCTTGGCTTTCTGAACTGGAGCTGCCCCGCATGGGCGTAGCCACAGGACTTGTACCAGCCTGGCCAGGAGGCCCTCCAGCCGAGGCTCTGGGCAAGCAGGAGGCGTTCCTCTGGCCACCCATTGTTGGTAGAGACTGCTCCTATCTGCTAGACCTGCGTCATGCTTCCAGTCCCTGCTAAGAGCCACCCCTGGGGCTGGTGCAGCTCCTGTGATGTCTACTTGTAAACCAGGAGGCATTGCCGGGAGGGGTGGGAGGAGGACAGAGATTGGGATTTCCTGGGAGGAAGGAAGTCCTTGGCGATGGGGATTAGCCCTGTTTCTAGAGGGAGGGTGTGGCATTGCTCAGAGTGGACCTGACCTGGTACACACTGGCCCTTCCTTTTGAGCCCCTTGGACTGCTTCCCGAATGTTCCCCGCCATAATTCAGTCAGTGCCCTTGCTTCATCTTTTTGCCTTCATGCTTCTTTCTTCATCCGGACTGTTTTTGCCCCCATTGGTTTTTTTTGCTCCATTTATTCTACATAGTGTGTGGATACATATTAGTTTCCAGGCGAGTGGCTTCAGCTCCAGGGCACTACAGGGAAAGGGGCCGGTGAAGACAGCTGCTGATGATCTTTGTGTTTCCTCACCAGCCCCTTAGCCTTGAGACAGAAACATCAGAGGGCATCTATCTGTTTTCAGGTGCTTTTCAAAATCAAACAATACATCATTATTTTTTCTTCCTGACTACCGAGGGGTCCAGGAGCAAGGATTTGGCTGAAAATCTTGAACCATGCAAATCAGAATGAATAGCAGCTCCTTTCTGAACTTGACTTAAAAAAAAAATTAACCATGAATTGTACCGTATGTAAAGGAAATCCAGTGGAGTAGTTTGGACCCAAATTAAACTTGTAGGCTTTTTTTTTTTTTTTTAGTGTTCTCTATAGTTAGCCATTTTTTTTTTTTTTAAAACACAGTAGTAGCAAATACTTAACCAAAGTCAAAATGCAGAAATAGGAGATCTGGAAAGTGAAGGAGCCCCAGCTTCCACCCCATTCCAATCCCTGGTGGCAACACGACTGAATGGTGAGTGTTCGTTCGCCTGCTGCACGTCACAGCTTTTGTTTATTTTCACGCCATGGATTGATCAAACTTTATATATTTTTGGCAGTTTGCCCTTTTAATTTAGTAGTGTATCTTGAACATCATTCCAGAAGGGTGAACGTAACACTTTTTAAAAACTACAGGGACTGAAACAAAACCAGAAAACAAAATATTCTCCAAACTGAACCGAAAGTCTTTCTGTTTAAGGCTGTCTGAGAATGCAAAAGCAATTAGAGAAAGACTCAATAAAATTGGGGCTCTTCAGTATCAGGAGACAAAGAGAGGTAGAAATGAAGGAAGAACAGAAAAGGACCCAAGGAAGGTGAAATACTGACATCCTTTTTGCCTCCCCACAGAGTGGACGATGTGGTGAAATCAATGTACCCTCCGTTGGACCCCAAACTCCTGGATGCACGGTGAGGAGTGGGGGAGGGGCTGTTCGGTTTCTCACCCTGGAAGCTCACTGTTGTATCACATCCCGGAGGCCCACTGTGTGGGTTGTGGAGAAGGCTGTGGTGCTGGGCTCCCAGGGCTTTGAGCGCCATTGAGTGTGAATGGTGATAGAGGTCCGGCTCTTCCTGAAACCTGGGATTAGGAAGAGCCGGTCTTAGATTTTGAATTTTTATGATTAAGTATCTGGCCACGCAAAGTCCTATCTGCACCTTCCCTGTGTCCCGTTTCTCCCATGGGCTGCCTCTCTTCTTGGGCCCCGGAAGCAGACACGCCATGGCTGTGAGTGCCGCCCAGTGGGCCGGGCAGGTGGTGAGCAGAGTGAAGAGAACGGAAGGGACAGGTCAGCTCAGGCTGTGCTCACCTGTACAGGTCATACCCGGGACCCCCTCTCCTGACCCTCCCGTAGTACACTGAGCGTACTTAGGCTTTTGAAATTCTGTTCCTCTACCAGATGCAAACTCATTAAAACAAGCAGAATCTTTTGTCTCTTGGATTTATATGAGCATTTCATAGATCTGCTGTGTGATGATTGCCAGATTGCAGTGATTACAGTGGCTCCCGGTGCTTCAGTTGGTTTTTCTGCTCCGCTCCCATTGCTGCCCAGCTGTGCCTACGGGCTAGGAATCTGTAGTACAGCCCTACGTGCATCATACACACTCACTGTATAAAAGATATTCTACAGTGAATCTTTCAATACTGGGAAATAAAACCCTCCTCCTCAATTTGGTTTTTGATTAAATTTTGTTTTTAGAGTGGTCTAAACCATCTCAGGGCCTTATTGATTCAGAATCAATAAGGGATGCCCCAGACAGGGGTACGTATGTCCTGTCTTTAACTGGGCAACAGTTGGGGATGCGCTCATCCAATCGACTAGGTCTGAACTGTCCTACAGAACACTCTTTTGAGATGTCACTAGGCACGCTGCACAAACTGGGCTCCACAGTCTTAATTAAATGAGTGAGTGAGCCACAGCACACTGTATTCTTTCCTTACAGCTCTATATGATAAAGCTGTTACCGGCTCAGAGAAGGCTTTGGGTAATGTTGTTCAACCCAGCCATTCCCAAATGTATTTGAGTGTGGATCCATCTTTAAATCACTCACCAGCCTCTCAGGGAAGGGGCTCCAGGGTTGAAGAATGGCAGACCAGAGTTTGTCCATGCAGGCTGTGGAGCACGGTCCGTTTCCCAGAGAGGCTGACTGATCCTGCTGCTTCTTCTAGGACAACTGCCCTGCTCCTGTCTGTCAGTCACCTGGTGCTGGTGACCAGGAACGCCTGCCACCTGACCGGGGGCCTGGACTGGGTCGACCAGTCACTGTCGGCTGCTGAGGAACACCTGGAAGTCCTTCGAGAAGCAGCCGTGGCTTCGGAGACAGATAAAGGCCTCCCGGGCCCTGAAGGGCTCCTGCAGGAGCAGTCGGCCATTTAAAGCCGCCGTCCCTGGTGGCTCAGCGGAACCTTCCGCTTTTCCCCGTAGTGTCAGTTCTCCACAGCTCAGGACTTCAGCTGTGCGTGAGAGGCCGATGCCTCTGTTGCAGTTGCAAATGGTGGCTGTTGAGTGGCAGTCTAACACCACGGTTCCTGGTGACCACATGCCCATCTGTACAGCAGAGCTTTGGAAACTGGTAGACCAGCAGCTTTATTTAGCCCACCTAGTGTTTTTAAGAAAATTGAGCCACCGTCTAAAAAATCACAGGGTTTTGCATTGAAATCAGAGTTTCTGGCTTCTCTTAAACAATCTGAAGATAAGGCGCCTCTGAAATGCATCTGCACAAGACAATCAACTTGAACTCAGTGGGAGTTGTGTCTTTTGACAGGGCTTGTTCTCTCTCCCTC
Source organism: Hyaena hyaena (assembly GCF_003009895.1). NCBI lineage: Eukaryota > Metazoa > Chordata > Mammalia > Carnivora > Hyaenidae > Hyaena > Hyaena hyaena. Next base: position 1,090,169 of record NW_024080642.1, on the reverse strand, counting down.
TCTGTCTCTCTGTCTCTCTCTGTCTCTCTGTCTCTCACCTGGTCTGTTTCATTTGTTTGTATTATCTGTCTAGTCCCTGGGGCATCTGAGTCCCTCCTCCCCTTCCCAGGTTTGCCTTTGAAAGTGAACACAGAGTTCATTTTTCCTTTTCGTTGGGCCTGCAATTTTCCCTACCTGCCACTAGGAAGACAGTACACTTGGACTTCTGTCAAGCAAGTGGTTATTGAGTCATTCAAACGTATTGGGTGTGGCCTGACGTATTTGAGAAATGAGGGTGGGAGAAGGGAGCCTAAGAGTCCTGAGGACACCTTGTGTGTACGACCCAGAAAGAGGCATGTCAAGACCCTTCAGAGTTTAGGCGGAAGTTAAGATCCTACCATAAACTAGTTTCCACATGAGCAGTGACCTTCATGAAGGATGTGGTCCCCCTTTCTTTTGGTTTCTATCTGTTTTGCAAATATTGAAAGATGAGGGGCATTTTTATGGCTCGGGACCTTTGTGGGATCCAGAATCCCAATCGCATAGTCCAGACATACATCCGAATTGCATAATTGCCATCATAAACATATAGGAAGGAAAGGCTGAAGTACTTTGGTTCCTCTCAGGATCTGAGTCAACATTGCTCTTGGGAGAAAGGGCTCTGGCTCAGGAGCTGCCTTGGTTCACATGCTGTGCTGTTTGGCATGTTTGGATCTCCGAGTCTGGTCCCACTTCATTTTCTGTGCCCTAACTTGTGTTTGGATCTCCGAGTCCGGTCCCACTTCATTTTCTGTGCCCTAACTCGTCAGCAGATGCCTCAGTCTGGTTCTAGAGAACCAGGACCCCATATTCCCAAGTCCAAGATTGGAGTCTTGTTTGTCATTCGAGTGTCCCACTGGGCACAGTCCATTCTCTCCTGGAAAGCAGGGTGCTTCTGACCAGTGTACTGTGTACCAGTTCCCACCTGGGACATGGAGTCAGGAGAGGAAAGCTCAGATCAGCTCGCTGTGGACTGATGAGTGGATTCCTGATTGCAGGGACACCTTACTGATTGTCCATTCCCATCAGCTCTGAACACATGCTAAGTAGCTAACTTTCTTGTCCTGCTGGTAGGCTGTGAATGGGAAACTTCCTGAAAGCCACTTTGAATTTGCCATGTTGTGGCCTCCACAAACAGACATCCACAGTCCTGTTTTTCATTTTCCCTTCCTTTCAAAAACCTGCACTCATGAGATTGGAAACCACTTTCTACTAAGGGGTTGCAATGACCACCATAGTTGTAAATGTCCCTGCATTTTAACCCAGGTCAGAGCCCTAAGCCAAAGAGAGGTAGCCCCAAACTGGCATCTCAAATACCATCCAGCAGGTGTGGGCAGCGGGGAGAGGTGGAGGTGAAGTTTCCCAGCATCCCTGAAGCAACACCTGTCATCGCCTACCTTCTGTGAGCCCTTGCAAGTCCTGGCCCCTTCCTGAATCCCTGGGTTGCTGCAAGGAGAGGTTTCTGCACACCTGGGAAGTGCCTGCTAGGCTGCAGGGTCTCTGAGCTGGCTGCAAATCCTTTGTGTCTGGTGCAGGGCAAACAAGTCTCTGGAGAAGGTGAAAGTTGGCTAAAGTTACCTTCTCCCTCAAGAGGACCTGGTTGGTGAGCACAGGGGTTCAGCCTGATGTGGTTTCCTAGGAGATGGATGCATCCCAGGTCCCCAGTTCACTAGTGTCCTTGTATGGTGGTAGATCTTCCATGACCTGCACCACCCCATCCCTGCCCTGGAGTAGGAGCATCACACTCAAACTGAATGAAGAGGGAATGACTCAGGGATAGACATGGAGTGTGAGACGAGTCAGATCTTTAAAATCAAACAATTAGATTCAAATTTGGTCTCTCGGGGCGCCTGGGTGGCTCAGTTGGTTAAGTTTCCGACTTCGGCTCAGGTCATGATCTCATGGTTCGTGGATTTGAGCCCCGTGTCGGGCTCTGTGCTGACAGCCAACTCAGAGCCTGGAGCCTGCTTCAGATTCTCTGTCTCCCTCTCTCTCTGACCCTCCCCTGCTCACACTGTCTCTCTCTCTCAGAAATAAATAAAACATTAAAAAAAAAAATCTGGGCTCTGTCATTTACTGTGTAAGCTTGGACAAGTTACTTAACGTCTCTGGTCCTTTGTTTTCTCATCTATAGAATCAAGCCTCTTTACTACCTCATGGGATTGGCGTGTCAGTCAAACAAAATGGGGTTTTAGCTGTTATTGATCGTTCTCTCCCCAAAGCCGCCCATGCCCTGAGGCAGGTGACCCAGATGGCAGCACATCAGTTACCATGGCTCTGTCCGTGCAGGGGTCTCAGTTCATAAGCTCTGGAACTGAGCAGCCGGAAGTGCTGGAATCACTGCAGTACGGGAGTGGCCAGCCTTGTCCCAGCCCCACCCCAAGTACCTTTGCAACTTGAAGACGGATCTCTCTGCCTCTTGCCTCTTATCAGTGTTCCCAAGGTTGATTGCTCAAGCCCGCATTCCTCCAGAGCAAAGCCCAGGGAGCCTCCTCCAGCCTGTGACATCTTCCAGATGGATCACGTGTTCCTGGCACCCCGTCCACCTTGGTACTTACCCTGACCTGCCTCATTCCAGAAGTTCCTTCTCTCCAGAGACTCGACTCTGTGCCCGATCTGTAGAAAGTGTGTGCACCTGATCTATAGAAAATGAGAAAACAGCTTACTGTTCAAAGTTCCTGAGTTGCTTTACGACCTGGGACATCCTGGAAAGGTGACAAAGGAAAGCTTTCCATCCATTTCTTCCTTTCCTTCCTCTACCCTCCTCTACCTCACTTCTAAACCCTCCTGCCCCACCAGACTTGTCCAGTTTGCTCACTCTGGGAGAGAAGGGTGCTAGATGCTGGGGCTATGAGCAAAAGATGCCCTCCCTGTCCTTAGGAAGCAAGAGGGACAAATGAGCAGCCGACTGAACCACAGCTGTGGCAGTGTGGTGATGGAGGGGTGCAAAGCTGGGGACTGGGGGGGGTACAGCAGGAAGAGGGAAGTGCGTGAAGAAATCTGGGAAGAGCAGATGCCCTCGTTGAAACTGTCAAGGGACAGAGAGGTGTTCTGGGCAAATTAGACAACACAGAAAAGGACCAGGAGAGCCTGGCTGATTTGAGAAGTACAGGTGGTTGAGGGGGCTGGAGTGTGGGATGGACAGGATGTCAGATCATGGAGAACCGTATAGATCCTACTGAGGAACCAGAGCTTTATTTATCTGAACAAGATAGGGACCATAGAAAGGCAGGGGAGTGACAACATCAGATTAGCAATTTAGAAAGAGTCCTTTACTTCATACCCTATGACAGTAGTCTTAGGCCCATAAATTTACCTGATCCCTCTGAGTACACATTTCCCCCCTGAATCTGAGAGGCTCACGAGTCAATCGCGATATAAAGCAGGGTGGGCAACTGGCTGCGAAGGAGAAAGAGGGAATAGACATCAGAGCAGAAAGTGCCAGAGGGAAACACTGCAGTCGTGCCCAGGTCTGCTTCTGGCTGATACGGAAGCTGTCTCTGTCAGAAATGCTGATGAGCAGGGTTTTAAGAATTTGTGGCATAACTGAGGGGCGCCTGGGTGGCTTAGTCGGTTAAGCGTCCGACTTTCGCTTGGGTCATGATCTCGCGGTTTGTGGGTTCGAGCCCCCCGTCGGGCTCTGTGCTGACTGCCAGCTCGGAGCCTGGAGCCTGTTTCAGTCTGTGACTCCCTCTCTCTCTCTGACCCTCCCCTGCTCACGCTGTCTCTCTCTCTCCTAGAAATAAATAAAACATTTAAAAAATTAAAAAAAAAAAAAGAATTTGTGGCATAACTGAGTCCTTGCTGGTTCTTCCCATCTGTATTTTTATCATTCCTACTTTACAGATAAGGAAACCACAGCCTAGAGAGATTGGTAACTCTCCTTGAGCTAATAAGAATCAGAGCAGAAAGGACACCTGGGTGGCTCAGTTGGTTGAGTATCTGACTCTTGATTTCAGCTCAGGTCATGATCTCACAGTTCCATGACTTTGAGCCCCACATTGGGCTCTGTGCTGACAGAGCCTGCTTGGGATTCTCTCCTTCTCTCTCTGCCCCTCCCCTACTCCCTCTCTCTTTCTTTCAAAGTAAATAAACAAACATTAAATTTTTTAAAAAATCCAAGCAGGAACTTCAACTCTCCGCTTTGTGTTCTCAACCAACCATTCCTGCCTGCCTGGGGGTGGTGAGTGGGGAAATCCATAATGGAAAGGAAATAACAGATACCAGTGTCGTCCCATTTTCTTCTTGTTTTAATATTTTTCACTTAAAAAGTGATGGTTGTGACCCATAAATTAATTTCATGGCTCACTAATCGGTTACAACCCACAAGATGATAGTACATGGATACTAAAATGAGGGCCAGGGCATGGGTGAGGTATTCTTCCCATCCAACATGACTTAATTTGATCCGTTTTAAGTAAAGCGTGCATGTACCAGATTAGTGGCAAAAATTTATGGGGCAAAATGGAATAATTAATTTATTACATGATTGATCAGTTCAAGAGTCATCTGTTGAGCATCTACACGATCTAGCAATGAATAAGTATATAATGCCTCTCTTGAGGCGCATATGATCTAAGGTGGAAAGAAACCCATAAAGGGTCATTTTCAATGTAATGCAGTAAATGCTAAGTAAGGGAACACGTGTAATGAGAGCACAGTGCAGGGGTGCCTAATCCTGCTCCTGAGAGTTTCCCAAAGGTGGTGATGCCTCAGAATTTTCAAGAAGTGTTAGCGGGGAGGAGATTGGGTGGTTGGGAGAAGGTGGAGGGGGAGAGGGGGAGAGGACCCAGGAAGGGCAGTTGTGCAGGAGGACTTCTGTCCTATGCTCAGGAAATTACCACTGCACGTGTCAGATGGGAGGAGGGGTGTTGGGAGAGGAGCCAGGAGAGTAGGGTGAGGACTAGACCCTGGATTTTTTTCCTCTGGGTGATAGGGGTTTATTGAAAGTTGAACAAGCTCTTGGTTTTTCTTGGAAAACTACCAAGTGATCTCTGCACCCTCGCCAGCCTTTAATGTTCTCCTAATCTGATAGTCGAACAATGGCTTAGGTTGTGTTAATTTGCATTTCCCTGACTACTGGGGAAGTTAAACATTTTTCATGTGTTTATTAGCTATTTACTTATTCATGTCTTTTGCCCACTTTTCTCCTGGGATTTTAATATTTTTTATCGACTTATATGAGCTCCTTATATGTGAAGGATAACAACCCTTTGTCATATTTATTGCATATATTTTCCTCAGCCTTGTCATTTGCCTTTTAGTTTTGTTTAGAATGGCTTCTGACGTCCAGGAGCTTTAAATTTGGTGTAGTCAAATGGATTGATTTTCTTTCCCTTAGTGATTTCTTCCATTGCTTTTATGCTTAGAAAATCCTCTCTCATCCAGAGATCAAATAAATATTGAAATGTTTGAAGCAGCAGAGTGCCATGGATGGATGATTAATAATAATATTCACAGGTTAGATGTAGTGGTAAAAAGAACCAACCAAACAAAACAAACAAACAAAAAAACCAAGGCAAAGCAGAAAAACAGTAGAAGAAATTAAATCTTTCTTTATCCGCCACAAACCCAGCTGAAGGTTAAGGGTGGGAATAGTTAGGGATCAAAGAGACAGAGATAAAGAGAGGCGGGTAGAGTCTTGAAGCACTAGCAGGACGTGGGTCAGGCAGGCAGGAAGTAAGCTATGTGTCCCAGGGTAGGATATGAAGGAACATGGCATGTTTGGTTAGAATCTGAGATGAGAAGAAGCAGTGATGCCCGAGGGGGTTGGAAAGAGAATCAGAAAAAGCCAAGAAGTCTTGCTAAGATGTTAGGATTGTATTCTGAGAACAATGGAGAGCTATTGAAGATATAATCCAAATAATCCTTAATGCCTCGTGGAGCCAGTCCCAGCATAGAGTTTCATTTAAGTAGGCATAGCCTGGCAGTCAAATGACAAATGACCAATGGAAGACCAATGACAAAATTCCATTGACAATGGCACTGGTCTTCATCCTTTTAGAGGACAGCCCTCTCTTCATCTGGGCCAGATGGTGAGAAGATAAAATCATCTCTCATCCTTACCTTTTCCTCTCTTACTTGTTGCCAGGAAAGAGCCTGGGATCTGGAGGAAGTCAGACTCCGGTTTGGATCCTGACTCTGCCACTCCTTAGCTATGCCCTTTCCCATCTGCCTGCCTCCCTTTGTTCCACAAATTCCATTGGACACCTATTATGTACCAAGCATTGTCTACATGCTGGAGACACAGGGCAGAGATTAACCACACAATAACTGCCCTAATGGAATTATAGGCTAGTGAAGGAAGACAGATGTTAAACAAATGATTGCTTAAAGAAATGTAGAATTAGGGGTGCCCAGCTGGCTCAGTCAGTGGAGCAGATAACTCCTGATCTCAGGGTTGTGAGTTCAAGCCCCATGTTGGGTATGGAGCCTACTTAAAATAAAGCTAAAAAAATAAACATAGAATTTAAAGTTTTCCAAGTATTTTAAGAAGATAAATAAAATCTTATGAAAGATTAGGGATACTGATCTATGAAGATGTCAAGGAAAGCTATTAAAAGGGATCTACTATCTGAAGGATGAGCAGGATTCAGATGTAGAGGAGTGGGGTCACAAGGTCCTTTGGCAGAAGGACAAAAGGTGAGACAAGGCCAGTGTGACTGCAGAGTACACAGGGAGGAAGACAAAGGTGACAATGAGGCAGGAGGTCAAATCATGCCAGACCTTGTAGGCGATGCAAGGACGTTGGTCTTTATCTGAAGAGCAATGTGAATTCCTTCAGATGGTTTATTCAAAGCTGGTGAAGTTGGAGTGAAGTAAGGTAGAGAAACAATTAGATTTGTACTTTGAAAAAGCCCTTTTGATTTCTATGTGGAGAATCGATTGGAGGGAGCCAGAGAAGAAAGGGGAGACCCAGTGTGATTGCATCACACAAGGCAAGAGAAGATCCAGCTAGGTCTAGGCAGGGAGAGGAGGATACAAAGTTAGGAAAGATATTTAGGAAGTAGAATAAATAGGACTTGGCTATGGGATGGGGGTATGGGATAATAGGGTGTCATGAAAGATTTCTGGGTTTCAGGTTTGCACACATACGTGGGGATCCCTATCCCCACAGACATAGGAAATGCCAGAAGAAGATCAAGTTTGGGGAACAGGTTGGGGATGAGGGAGGTTGAAGCCATGTGCTTTGAACTTGAAGAGTATGACATACGTTTGAGATTTCTGTGTGGAGTTAGGTATAATGACTAAATCTCAGAGAAGACTGGAAATTTTTCATTGGTCATTATTGTTCAAGTTATAGCTCTGGCCATGATGCTAGGGAGAGAGTACGGAGTGAAAACAGAAGAGAGCCACGGGGCACTCCAATATCTCATAGGATCTTGGGCTAGTCTGAGGCTTTTGTAGAGTTATTTTGATGATTAGATGAAATACCAAATGCCCCATGTCTGGCACAGAGAAGCAGTTCAGTAGATGCTAGATATACATCTCCCTTCTCTCCTTTTAACTGCTCTGCTCCCTTTATTTTATTCTTTTCTATCTTCTGGCTCTACATATTATAGCCAGAGAGTTAAATCCAATTCTTCCAACCAGTGATGGCCCCAGGGAACCTACTATAGACACCAGGCAAGCGGTGCTCTCCTCCAAGACCTACCTGGAAAGCCTACATCTCTAGCACTCTCTGAAACTGAACTAGGAGACTTGGGGCCTTTGCTTAGTTGACCAATGACCGGTATTTGGAGATCCAAATTAGCACACACAGCAACATCTACCTCAGCATGCTAATCATGCCACCTCACATTTCTAGAACATGTTGTATATTTTTCAGGGAGTTTTCATAACAATTATCTCAGTTGTTCATCACAGGATTTTTCATTATGAAATGCATTTGCATATTTTATTTACCTCTAATTCCTTCTCCGCTGCTAAAACAATAGCGTTTTGAGCAAACATGCATATGGATGATTTACAAATTCACTCCACTCTCTTTCTCAAGCTTGCTTTCTCTTGTGTTCCCGTTTTATTTTTAAATCATGAGTTTCATCTTCCTTGTCATAATGCTCCACGTATTTCAATGCTTCTCAAAACCTCCATTCTGTTATTTCTCTTCCTTTTTGGTGCCTGCCCCCACTCTCCTGGCAGAGAATGAGGGCTCTGGCCCCCAGAGTCCATTGTTACGGCACATTCAGAAACTCATGTTTCTGACTTCTCTCCACCTCATTTCTCTCTGAAGCAGGTGCTGTTTATTCTGCATTGAAGCTTCATATTAGCTCTAACAAGAGATTTGTTATGCGAGACAACCTCACGATCGTGTCAGCCCCATCCAGGTTCCTCCTTTGCCCCTGGCATCTTTAAGATTCTCTTCTATTTATTTTTTTCTTAAAGATTCTCTCCTGCTTCTCAGCCTCACATCACTACTTTTCTCCTCTTATGCATAATACATCCCTGCTTTTCCTTTCTGGCTTCTTGGTCTTCATCTTTTGCTATCCATACTTATCCCCTCATTAAACATCTGGAGATTCAAACACATATGACCTGGGCCTTGACCTTGAAGTGCTCACAGTCCACAACAGTGGGTTGCAAACCCGATGGCATATTTGAATCATCACATGAGGCTTTAAAACAATGTGAATGCAAAGGCCCTAGCCCCAGAGGTACTGCTTTAATTGGTCTTAAGTGGGGACCCAGGCATTGCTATTTTTTAAAGAAGATTCTATGTGCAGCCAGGGATGAGAACCACTCACTGGCCTAATGGGTCAGACAGATGTATAAACCAATGACTTTAATACAATGTGAAGGCAGAAGTAAGCACAGAGGCTGGAGGAGAACGGAAGAGAAGCCCCTTATTCAGCTTGGGAAGCCAGAAAGCAAGGATGATTACCTAGTGCAAATGGCTCAGGGCCTCAACCCATTCTAGAGAAGCTTTTCACCCTCCCCTCCAGGTTTCCAGCGGGGTCGGAGAAATGAAAATCTCTCTTAAAGTTGTATCATCTTCTGTCTTCTTTTTTTAATAGAAACTTTTTAAAAAGTTGATTTATTTATTTTGAGAGAGAAGGAGTGAGAAAGAGACCATGAGCAGGGGAGGGCATCCCAAGCAGGCTCTGCACTGCCAGCATGGAGCCAATGCGGGGCTCGAACTCAAGAACCATGAGATCATGACCCGAGTTGAAACTAAGAGTCAGACGCTTAACCAACTGAGCCACCCAGGTGCCCCTTCCTCTGTCTTCTTAAGGAACGGCAGAATAAAAGCAGTTATGAGCATGAGCTTTGGAGTCAAGACAAACTGGATTCAAATCCAGCCCTGCAATTTACTAGCTGTGTTGCCTTAGACAATTGCTTGTCCATTCTTAAATCTTAGTGCTTTTGTCAGTAAAGAGGATGAGAGACAGAGAGAGGAAATTAGGGGAGGAGATATATGTAATGTGCCAAGCCCACTGCCTTACACTCAGTAGGCGTTCAAAAAATTTTAGCTATGTACACTTTGAAGTACTATACACACACTGAGGATGTTCAGCGTTTCTTCTTCGCCAGCAAGTATTGAGATGACCTATGTTTTCTCTATTGATTTGTCCCTGTCCTAGGGTGGCACACATTTGGTCCACTTTCATGCAGTGTCTGAACCTCAGCACCTACGTGCACTCTTATCTCAGGTTCTTTCTCTCCTCTTTCCCAGGTGTTTTCCATTTTCTTTGCCTCCAAAGCTCCTCTGGCCCATTGTCTGGTCCAAAGCTCATTCTGGATCTCAATGTGATGGCTCCCCTACATCATTCTCTATGGCCCTGATGTGATTTCTCTTGTGATGGCTGAGTGGTTTGCTGCCATCACAAGAGATCTTGCTGATGCCTCCAGGATCACCAGCCCCAGCACTGAGGCCATGCTGCTAGGTAGGGTGGGAGTCAGTGACAGCAGTGGGCTCCAGCTGGCCACAGCTGCCCACCGTCCTTCTGAAATGTGTTGCTGCTTTCTTGGCTGGCCCTCCTTTTCTTGGGTCAGCAGTTCGAGGTTTGCTCTGTGTTGAGGCAAAGTATCTGGTGGGCACCATCTTGGTTTTATAGCTTGGCCAGTTCTGAATTAGGGTGTGAGGTGGGAAATCATCTTCTTCCCCCCCAGCCTGCCCCCTGCTCTCACTGAGGCTCACTGTGCTCCCAGAACAGGGCTGTAAACACTGCTGCGTTGTTCACACTTTCCCACTGGGTCTCATCCCATTTGGCTGTACAGCAGCCCTCTGATCTCCTCATGTTTCTGCAGAACCTCTGCCTATGGCCCCGCATTCTCGCCTACCACCTTGACTTTCTCTCTTAATTACTAGGATTCTGTTAACACAGACTTCTCACTTTGCTTCTTCATTTTTTTCTGACTTCTATTTCATTCTCTCACCTTTACCATTTCTCTCTCTGCTTTTCATTACAATTGGCCTTTGAGCAACATGATTTGAGCTGCACAGGTCCATCTGTATGTGGATCTTTTTTATAGTACAGCCCTGTAAATGTATCTTCTCTTCCTTATGAGTTTTTAAGCTATTCTTTTTTTTTTTTTTTTTTTTTTGAGAGAGAGAGATAGAGACAGCATGAGTAGGGGAGGGTCAGAGAGAGAGGGAGACAGAGAATCCAAGGCAGGCTCCAGGCTCTGAGCTAGCTGTCAGCACAGAGCCTGATCCGGGGCTCGAACCCACGAACCATGAGATCAATACCTGAGCTGAAGTCAGACGCTTAACCGACTGATCTACCCAGGCACCCCCTTATGAGTTTTTAAATAAGTTTATTTGGGGCACCTGGGTGGCTTAGTTGGTTAAACGTCTGACTTTCGCTCAGGTCATGATCTCGCAGTTCGTGGGTTCGAGCCCCGCGTCGGGCTCTGTGCTGACTGCCAGCTCAGAGCCTGGAGCCTGTTTCAGTCTGTGACTCCCTCTCTCTGACCCTCCCCTGCTCACGCTGTCTCTCTCTCTCTCTCTCTCTCCCCTAGAAATAAATAAAAACATTAAAAAAAAGTTTAAATAAGTTTATTTATTTTGAGAGAGAGGGAGAGAGTGTGAGGGGGAGAGAGAGAGAGAGAGAGATTGAGAGAGAGAGAAATCCTAAGCTGACAGCACCAAGCCAGACACGGGGATCCATGCTACAAACTGCAAGCCAAAATGAAGAGTAGATGCTCAATAGACTGAGCCACCCAGGTGTCCCTCCTTATGATTTCCTTAATGACATTTTCTCTTCTCTACTTTATTGTACGAATACATGTAGAATACATCTGTGTGTTAATAGGCTGTTGATGTCATCCATAAGGCTTCTGGTCAATAGTAGGCTATTAGCAGTTAACTTTTTGCAAGTCAAAAGTTACACAAGGATTTACAACTCTGTGGAGATGTAACCCCTAATCCCTGTCATGATTGAGGGTCAACTGTATTTACTTCTGCAAATGGGATTTCCTATTTTGCTCCTTACAGCTTTGGCCTTATTCTTGCCTGTGAGAGACTGTCTCATATTGTCTTTCCAGGTGACCCAGTCCCATCTGGCTTGTGAAAAAGTGAGCCAGACTCTCTTGGTGGGAGTCACTCTTGTTGAACTAGTAATTGTCTTCTGATGTGATGGGACTTTGTGTATCATCCATTCCTTCTCTGGGGGAACACATTCCACACCCTGGAGTCTATGGGCTCCTTACAGCATGCCTGGGAGATGCATAGGGGTAGCAACTGCTATTCCTGTTTTGAAATTGGGAAAATGAGACTTATCCAGGAGGACACTGGGGCCTAGAAGGGAATTAGGTCCTCAAACTCATGTGTCTGGTAAGGGAAGAACTGGGGAGAGGATGCATGCCAAATAATTCCCAGACCATTACTTGCCCCAGGGCTCCATGCTGGTGACCATTGTTGTAGACAGTTGGTGCAAGGTGAGTGCTGATCCTGCTCTCAGGAAGTTTCGATAAAATCCCTCTGGGTGAGAGCCCATGACCCTGGCTGACTGGTCTGTTGGGTTAATGTTTCTGAATAGCAGATGAATCACCGTGTTTCTATTTAATTTTAGGGTGTCAGCCACAGGGACTCTGGGAACAAGATTCAGGAACACCTTCCCTTGTATAGTATATAAAAGCATGCAATATTTTCCCACCACTTTTCTGGGTTGGACATGCCTTTAGTCAAGTGTCTGTGTTCTCTCTGGATGAGCAGTCCACCGATGAGGCCCAACTCCATCATTCAGGTCAGGCAATGTGTGTGCACGTATGTGCATGTTCAAGGGTGGGGGTTTGTTATAGCTCAAGCTGAGGCTAAAAAGGGAATACCTGTGTGGCTGGGCAAGAGACAACCTCTCTTCTCACCTTTCTTAGAGATCATGCAGTGTCTCTCCCCATAACAATCTTTGCCCCTGCCCAGGAGGAGGAACATTTAGACCAGCTGGACAGAGGCTAACATTCATGGGATCATCTTTTACTGATGGGTGGGGCTACTGTGACTCAGGGTCAAGAGCTAGAGTAGCTGCTTTCTCTCTGATTCCCACTTTCAAATGGATTGCTCCTCTTCTACATTGTCTCAGAGGGGAGCACATTTGATTCAGGCTCAGGACTATCTTCTAGAAGGTTCACATCTGTGTAGTTGAGCTGAGCTACTTCTGTAGGCTCAGGCCCATCTCAGCAGGCAAGCTTTGGGTGTGTGTATGTGTGTATGTGTGCGTGTGTGCGCGCGTGTGTGTGTGTTGATATGTTCCAATATCCACATTTGGGAGTTTCAGAAATCCCATGTATATCCTTCATTACTTTCTGAATTCCCCAACGCAAATGATAGAAAAGGCTGTGGTTTGGGAGCTGGAATGTACCAGAGTTGATGAATAAACTTGATATTTACTTCCCATTTGGCTATGATCTTGGGTGCCCACGTCATTGATTTGATCTCATTGGTGCTTGGAGGAAAGACAGAGAACATGCTATCCAGGACCCCTAACATCTGTCATCATGGAAAAGGTGTGATAAGAAGTTGAAAAAGCATAAACACTGTGGACAAGTTCAAAGGTAAACTCACTTAAGTTCAGAGACACAAGGAATGCTTAGGACAACACAAGAGAGAAGCCATTTAACTCCTAACAGGACTCATGATCACAGTGCTGGGGAAGGCTAATGCTGAGGGAGCATTAGGAGACAAGGGGTCTTACGTGCACAGGGGCCTAACTGCATGTTGGGAGCTGTTTGAACACCTTACATGCAGTATTTTATTTAATCTTCATGACAAGTGAATGACCTCATGAGCCAAGTATGATTATTCCCACTGACTCAAGGCTCAGAGAGGTCAAGGCACTGACCCAAGGCCACAGGGTGACGTAGTAGCAGATTTGGGATGAGAACCCATGTCACTCAAGTCCCATTGTAAAAGCCAGCCTGGAACTATCCCTCAAGAGAGTGAAGTGTTCCTCCCTGGAGGGGTTGGCACTGGAGAGGACAGTCTTCTCCCTCGGGCCTCCATGGGCCACATGTGATCCTCTGTAGTGGTCCCTTTCTGAAGTACACAGAGGAGACAATTTTCCTGCTTGGGGATAAAGTTCAGAAGGTGGGACTGAGTGCTACAGTGCTGGCAGCCTGCCAGCCGTGAACCAGGAACCAGAATACATGGAATATGGTATAGTAAGAGCCAAGACGGAGCAAGGCCCCAAGTTCATGTACTTTTAAACATTTAATTTAATTTAAGTGAAAAGGGGAGAGGAGCAGAGAAAGAGAGAAACTCGTAAGCAGGCTCCACACTCAGCGTGGAGCACAATGGGGGGCTCAATCCCACAATCCTGGGATCACAAGTTGAGCCTAAATCAAGAGTCTGACGCTCAACCCACTGAGCTGCCTAGGAGTCCCCTTCATTCATGTACTTTTCTCTAGGTGTTAGGCTGCCCTCGTTTTCATGCTCGTAGTGCCGTGGGGAGCTTGAAGTGGGGAGGAAGGATGTATCACTCTTCCTTCCCTTCTAGGTAAAATCTGAGATTCCTGTTTTGTAGCCATTCTCTTGGTGGTTTTCCCGAGTCCTATTCAAATAGGATGTGTGCTTGGGGAGAGCTTACCTGTGCTGGTGCCCTCCTTATGAGAGAGACTCATGACTTCGGTGCATCCTTGAAGTCTTGACTCCGTTGTCATCTCTTCCTAGCTTTGGATTGGGCTGATCCCTCTTCCAGAGCGTCCTCTATGTTCCTTAGTTCTTCTTTAAGGTGTCTTTCAACTGTTGCCTAATATGATAATACTAACACTTATACACTTACACTGTGTGCCAGGCGTCAGTGCAAGTATTTTGTATTTATTCATTTATTCAATCTTCTCAACATAAGTGTAACATAGGTAGCATTACTTTAAAAAATGGTTATTTATTTTGAAAGAGATACAGAGCAAGCAGGAGAGGGGCAGAGAGAGAAGTACACAGGATCCTAAGCAGGCTCCACTCTGTCAGCATGGAGCCTCACATGGGCTCTATGACTACATTTCTAGCTTTCCTTGGAGTAAGTATGGCTACTTGACCATGTTCTGGCCAATGAGATCTCAGTGGAAAGATCATACGATGCTTTCCAGAAGATTCCTTTAAAAAGGAAGAATCTGGTCCTTCTCCCTTTCTTCTGTCTTGCTGCCTGGATGGCAGATCTGGTAGCTGGAGTTCAAGCTGTCATCTCAGAACAGGAGGAATCACATCCTTGGAATGACAGAGCCTTCACACTACCCCGAGTTATCTACCTCTGGATTTATTTCATGTGAGACAGAAATAAACTTCTGTTTTGTTGAAGCCACTGTTAGTTGGGTTTCCTGTTACTTTAGTCCAATCTAATCCTAACTGACAGCGTTAAATATGGATAAGAGCTAAGGTCAATGAATGTTTGTGAATTGACGATGAGTCCCCAAGAGAAGTCTGGTTTGTCCTTTCTCCATTTCTCAGGTACTGGTGAGAGAGAACCTTGGGTTTTCACAAGGAAATGTCCTGAAACCCTGAAATGCCTTCTTGTGCCTTATGGGTATGGGCCAGTTTGCCTCTAGAAAATGGGTTGAGCCTGGAACATGGTTCTCAGTTATGGTGATCTGGGTTCCATTGACCTTCCTTCTCCGGCCACTGGGGGACAAACCAAAGGGGCAGAGCCAGGTTTAGATTCTGAACATGGACCTCTGCATCACATTTGCCCCGTTGAGTTCTAAGCAGGTGAGCTGAGGAAGCCTGAGAATGCCCAGAAGGATCAGTGAAGTGGATTGATTTCCTCTTCTGTTATTCTTGTTGCTGCTACTGGTATGCTTTGAAATTGATGGTTTCTTTTTTTTTTTTTTTCTAATTTGTTCCTCCCTTTGCTTTTTCTGAATTAATTTTTTCATCATGAAATATTTCAGAGATTAGACAAGAATAGAAAGGAGCATAATGAATACCTATTTACCCACCATTAAGCTTTATCAAATCTTAACATTATGTCATATTTGTATCAGATCTCATTTAAAGAAGTAAAACATTACTGATATAATTGAAGTTCCCTGTATATTACACACTCCCCTTCCCATTCTTCTCCCTCTTCCTCAGAGGTAACTATTACCGTGAATCCACTGTTTATCCTTCCTATGTATGTCTTTACAAGTTACTACATATTTATGCATCCATTAATGCAACATAGCATTGTTCAGCAGGGCCTTACATTTTATATATAAATTGTAGCTTACTCCACTTACCATTGGATTCTCCATAGAATAATTATACCATAATGAATTTCTCCATTTTCCTGTTGATGAATATTTAAGAAATTTCATTTTTTTCTTTTTTTAACCCAGACAGCACTGCTGGGACACATTGTGGGAGTTTTTTTAGGGTTAAATTCTTAGAAACTATGCCCCCTAAATCAAACTATGCTCCTGTTTTTGTACGGGGCCATAAATTAATGATTTTTAATTATTCTTATTTTTAATTTTAATTTAAAAAATTGCCATTTTAGCCATTTTTAGGTGTTTAGTGGCACTGAATACCTTCATATTGCCTCTATCCATTTCTGGAACTTTTTCATCTTCCCAAACTGAAATTCTGTCCCCACTAAACAATAAATAACTCCTTATTCTCCACTCCACCATTCTGTCTATGAATTCGACTACTCTGGGCACCTCATGCAAGTAGAATCATATTCTTTCTTTTGTTTCTGGCTTATTTCACTCAGCATAAGGTCTTTAAGGTTCATCCATGTTGTAGTACGTGTCACAATTTCCTTCCTTTTCAGGCTGAATAATATTCCATTGTATATATACAGCACATTTTGCTTATCCATTCAACTGTGGATGGATGGTTTTTACATTTTTAACGGTTAAAAGAAGAAGAATATTTTGTGGTACATGAAAATTGTATGAAATTCAAATTTCAGTGTCCATAAAAAGTTTTATTAGGGGGCACCTGGGTGGCTTAGTTGGTTGGGCGGCCAACTTTGACTCAGGTCATGATCTCGTGTTTCATGGGTTTGAGTTCTGCATCGGGCTCTGTGCTGACAGCTAGGAGCCTGGAGCCTGCTTTGGATTCTTTGTCTTCCTCTGCTACTCTGCCACTCATGCTTTTAAAAAGTTTTATTAGAACACAGCCCACAGGCATTCATTAAAGTATTGACTACTGCCATTTCATGCTAAAATGGCAGAGTTGAGTAGTTGTGACAAAAACTGGATAGTCTAGAAAGCCTAAAATATTTACTCTTTGGCCCTTTACAGAAAAAATTTCTGAACCTTGGTCTATGATATGTGATCACCTAGAGGTGGAATAGTTGAATGGTAACTATTTTCCTCTTCCTCCTCCTCCCCCTTCTCCTCCTCCTTCTCCAGCAATTTCTTTTTTCTTTTTTATAGTTTATTTATTTTTGAGACAGAGGGAGACAGAGCACGAGCGGGGAAGGGGCAGAGAGAGAGGGAGACACAAAATCTGAAGCAGGTTCCAGGCTCCGAGCTGCCAGCACAGAACCTGATGTGGGGCTCAAACCCACCTACTGCAAGATCATGATCTGAGTCAAAGTCGGACGCTTAACTGACTGAGCCACCCAGGCGCCCCTTCAACAACTTCTTCTACAACTTCTTCTCTTCCTCCTTCTTCTTCCTCTTCCCCCTCCCCCTTCTCCTCCTTCCCCTCCACTTCCTTCTTCAACTTCTTCTACAACTTCTTCTCTTTCTTCTTTCTCTTCTCCCTTCCCCCTCCTCCTCTCCCACCCCCTCCTCCTCCATCAACAATTTCTACAACTTCTTCTCCTTTGCCTTCTCCTAAGTGACCAGACTCTGTCTTTAAATAAAAGCATGGAAAAGGTTCTTAAAAAGCATTGCGTGTGGTTGGTTATTTGCTGTATAACAAACAACTTTGAAATGTCCATGGCTTATAAGAAGTATTTATTTTGGGCTTAGAGGCCTGCATGTTAGCTAGGGTTTGGCTGGTCTGTAGTGAGCTCGGCTCAGCTTGGCTTCTTGCTGTAGTCTGGGTCCAGGTCTACTTCACATGCCTCCTCGGGCTTGTGGTTCTCTGGAGCAAATTTTTCTCATTGAAAAAGGAAGGGGTTCTAGAGGGTAGGCCCAATGGCACAAGCATGTTTCAAGTCTTTGCTGGTGTCAGGCAAGCATCCCAGTGGTCCAAGCATAGGGATATACACTGTCTACCATGAAGCTAGTTGTGATAGAATGTGGTAAGAATGTGGATGTACAACACTCCTGCAGGGGAGTGAAGATCTGAGACCAATAATTAATCTGTCACAGGTATCAATCTGTTAACTTCAGAACTTTTCTTCAAACAAACCCTTACATGGAGTTTGAACATATAATATAGACAAGAGTGAAGCTGATCTGATAGAAGTGGGGGGGGGGGTGGGCAGAATCCTGCCCCGTACTCCTCTGTGGGGCCTCCTGGGATGTCTCTGCAGAGTCTCCTGAGTGTCATGGACTATCATTTGACAACCACTCCTCTTCTAAGAGATTTCATGGAGTGCTTCCTCCTCCAGGGTCCGGGGATCTGAAGCCATGGTTAAGAAGGAACAGGCCTTCCTGAAGGTTGGGTCTCAACATGGGGTCCAGAAGGAGCACCTCTTAGAAACTAGGTATAGAGGATGCCTTGGATCACACCTGACTGCTAGCAAAGCCAGACATGGGTGGCAAACAACACGATTTATTCCACGGCTCGGCCCCAACCGGTTGGGCTTCTGCAGCTCCCGCTCCTTGCCTGCCTCTGACTCAGGTACAGGAGATTGTTGTCTAATGAAACATCTGGCTCTCAGGTCACAGCGTCGTGTCTCGGGGGTTGTGACAGTTATCATTACTAATTTTCCAGCACAGTCTCAGCAGTGCCTTTTGGGCAAGTAGGCTGTTGTTGTTTCTAGAACTGAGCCAAAGGCCAGGCCCTTCCCATGTGGCCTCCTCCACTTTTTTGCTCTTTGCAGTGACATCCACTCTTATTCCTCTAGGCAGGTGGAGGTAAGAAGGAAGTGAGTGAGGACCCAGTGTCTACAGGGGCTTTGTCTTATGCTCATTTGTTCTACTATTTATTTAGCATCTGGGTTAGGCAGTAGGAAGATAGTGAGAAACAATAACATAGAGCCAGATACCTGTTGTCCTCCCAACCCACCTGCTGTTGAAGTCTTGTTTCCCCTAGATAGACAGATTTTCCAGGGTGACTTATGTACACCTAGTGTTGGCTGGCTGCTCAGACCCACTGAGCCTCCATCCCAGCCAGAGCAGCCCTCCTGACGTCTGCTACTTTCACCCTCGAGCTTGCTTCCCTGTTTGAACTTAGCACCATGAGCCCTTAGGGCTGCCTTCTTCAGAGGCCAGTCCTGGAGCTGAAATTCTCCCTTTAACTAACCCTGCCCTGAGCCCTGATCTGGCTTGTTCTCAACCCCTTTGCCCTAGACCAGAAGGAAGTGAGCACTTTTAAGGCCAGGTGTTGAATTCTTCTGATGATATAATTAGATAAATTCTTCTAGAATAACTCCATTACTTTTGTAAAAATTAGCTTGCTTTGATGAAGAAACTGAGTGATGACTAAAGCTACCTTTTCTAGAGAAAGGAAGGATTAACCAGTAGAGGGGCAAGCTTCCACTTCTTTTCTTTAAAATTTTTTTTAATGTTTATTTACTTTTGAGAGAGACAGAGCACAGGGGTAGGGAACAGAGAGGAAGACATAGAATTTGAAGCAGAATCCGAAGCAGAATCCAGGCTCTGAGCTGTCAGCACAGAGCCCAATGCGGGGCTCGAACCCACAAACTGTGAGATCATGACTGGAGCTGAAGTCTAACACTTAACTGACTCAGCCACCCAGATGACCCTCTTTTCTTTTCTTTTTCCTTTCCTTTCCTTTCCTTTCCTTTCCTTTCCTTTCCTTTCCTTTCCTTTTTCCTTTCCTTTCCTTCTTTCCTTTCCTTTCCTTTTTCCTTTCCTTTCCTTTCCTTTTTCCTTTCCTTTCCTTTCCTTTCCTTTCCTTTCCTTTCCTTTCCTTTCCTTTCCTTTCCTTTCCTTTCTTTTCAGAGAGAGAGAGAGAGAGAGAGAAATGCAGAGGGAGAGGGAAAGAGACTCTTAAGCAGGCTCCACGTTTAGCATGGAGCCTGGTGTGGGACTGGATTCCACACCCATGAGATCATGATCTGAGACAAAATCAAAAGCCAGATGCTTAAATGACTGAGCCATCCAGGCACCCTACAAGTTTCCACTTCTTCTTCTTCTTCTTTTTTTTAATTTTTAATGATTTCTTTCTTTCTTTCTTTCTTTCTTTCTTTCTTTCTTTCTTTCTTTCTTTCTTTTCTTTCTGAGAGAGAGAGAGAGAGAGAGACACAGCATGAGCAGGGGAGGGTCAGAGAGAGAGGGAAACATAGAATCTGAAGCAGGCTCCAGGCTCTGAGCTGGCTGTCAGCACAGAGCCCAACGCAGGGCTCAAACCCACGAACCATGAGATCATGACCTGAGCTGAAGTCAGACGCTTAACTGACTGAGCCACCTAGGCACCCCTCCACTTCTTATTTATAATGTCTAAGGAACAATGAACACTTGGCTGACTCAGTTGGTGGAGTATACGACTCCTGATTTCAGGGTTGTGAGTTCAAGCCCCATGTCGGACATAGAAATTACTTTAAATAACAAGAATGTTTAAGAAACGAGAACAGGATAGCTACTGCCTGCATCTCTTTCTCAGGGGTGCCGACTGTTGCCTTCTATGTATCTCCTCTGTTTTCCTGTCTTCTTGTCTGTTTGTCTCTTCTGCCAAGCCTGACTTCACAATCCCAGTACAGTAATAGACACCCAGGAGTTCATGACTGTACCATTCAGCCCCATGAACTCCACACTTGTTTGCAGGGCTGTTTTAAGCAGGGGTCTGAACTCAGTTGCTGATTCCCATGTGGGAGGCTTTGCAAGACACTGGTAATCTGGATTTTAGATACAGTGGAGCTGCATAGGCTCTGATCATTCCTTGGGAGCAGTGTCTCTTTGTTATTATTTTTTGTTTCTTTGTTTTTATTTTTAAGTAAGCCCCACACCAGTGCGGGGGGGAGCTTGAACTCACGACCCTGAGATCAAGACCTGAGTTGAAGTCAAGAGTCGGATGCTTAACTGATTGAGCTACCCAGGCACCCCTCCTTGTATTTTGGATGTTTAGTGTTTGATGGTTAACCATGGGACTTGGCATTTCACAATGTTAGGTCTCTGTGCAGGTTAACTTATCCACATTCTTGCTGACCCTTAATCAGTAAAGATGATATTGGCTTACCCATGGGACAGAGTTTGTTTTACAGGATTGTTTTCTTTACTGAGGCTCAGGGGTAGGGCAATGCCTGCCCTCCCTTTTTTATTCAAGTATAATTAGTTCCAAATGTATGATATAATGATTCATTCAGTGCTCATCGGATGCCCTCTCCACTTTATATGGTCAGAAGCAGTCATCTTAACTTCTCTGATGTTCTTGTTCTTTGGCATGCGGGGGAGGGAGGAAGAAGATACTGCAGTTTAAAAAACACAACAGTATATGCTTCATCATTCAGATCTTCACCCTGATTAAATGCCCAATGTTAGCTTTCATATGGTGTGTGTGTGTTTGTGTGTGTGTATAAGTGGGGGGGGGGGGGAGTAGCATAGGCCACCAAACACCTTTTTCATGGGACCAAAGAGGGTTTGACAATGTTTGTGATTTTTCATTAAAATCTTAAATAAGAATGTAAGTAAGCCAGGTAATACACAGCTCTTAGCACGTAACAACCAGAGGTAACATTTATTAACCACTTACCGGATGCTTTCCCTTATATGAAATGCACAAGGCTTCTAACTGCATTATCATCACCCTTACTGACAAGTAGGTCACTCATTTGGGAATGGCAGTGGAGGGGCTTGACTTCAGGTCAGACTTGGCATCAACGCTCTGTAAACTCTATTCCCTATTGGTTGAGCTCTTGAAACGATTCTTCCATTGGAAACTTTTTTCCTTCCTGCCAGAAATGTTTCTCTTAGGATGGGTCAGAGGCGCAAATACAGACCTGTTGATCGCCCAAACCCAAGATATTTCCACCTCACAACTGCCTGCAAGGCCCAAGATTCATAGCTACCTCTTGGAAAGTTTTTTTTTTTAATTGTTTTAAATGTTTTATTTATTTCTGGGAGAGAGAGAGAGACAGCGTGAGCAGGGGAGGGTCAGAGAGAGAGGGAGTCACAGACTCTGAAACAGCCTCCAGGCTCTGGGCTGGCAGTCAGCACAGAGCCTGACGGGGGGCTCGAACCCACGAACCGTGAGATCATGACCTAAGCAAAAGTCGGACGTTTAACCGACTAAGCCACCCAGGCGCCCCGGGAAGTTTTGAAACAATAGGATTTTCTTGTCTCAAAGGTCCCAGCCTGGAGGCTGTTAAATGAGGACACTTTTCAGTAAGTCATAGTTCCCTTGAACTTCCCCTGCTGATCCATTATGATGTTTATGTTTTCAAAGACCAGTGTTTACTAGGCACCAACTATGTATAAGGTTATTCCCCTTTCTCCTCACACAAATGCAGGAATGGTGAGGTAGGAATAATGATCCCTATATTATAGTTGAAGAAATGGAGATGAGGATGCTCTCAATTTTGCATGTGGTGACTCAAAACACCATAAGCCAAGTCACCAGGTGGGTGATTAGGAAGTATATCTGGAGAAGGATGATAGTGTGTTAGGAGGGGCCATGTGGATCATCAGACCAAACCGAAATCTCTTATTTCAAGGGTCAGAAAACTGAATGCAGCCTGGAGATGAAACGGCCTGTCTAGCATCACACAGAATGTAAGAGCATAGGGGGAACTAGACTGAGGCTGCTGTATGCTGTATATAAGGGTGTTTTGAGCTCAGACTACTGACATTTTGGGCTGAATAATTCTTTGTTTTCGGGGGCTGCCTTGTGCATTGTAGGATATTCAAGGGCATCCCTGACCTCTACTCACTCAATGCCAGTTGCATGCCTCTCCCCAGTTGTGGTAACCAAAAATGTCTTCAGTCATTACTAAGTGTCCTCTTTGGGACAAAACCACCCCCCAGTTGAGGGCCACTCCAGGCCCATTGAATAGCAAGAAACTGGAGCCTATTCCCTTGCAATTTGGAAGAAAAATTGTTTTGGGCTACTAGGGAGACAAAATCTTTCTTCCCAGCCCAGTCCTCCAGCCCCTTTGGGGATCTCTGCTGGGGTCTCTGAACTCAGCCCGGAGAGAACAGCACTCAGAGGGCTAGGTGCAGGGCAGTTACCAAAGGGAACACAGAATGAAAACCAGACCTTCTGAGAGTTACATGTTATTATCTCCATTTCCAAGATGAAGATGTAGGTGTTCAGAGGATTGAACACAACCATCGAACCAAGTATGATCTGTCTTCCACACACCATAAGGAGCCCCATACGATACCCAGGCTAACTGTTCATTAGTATGTGCTCTGGGCCCAGGAGCAATAATGTCAGAGGGTTCCTCTTGTGAACTCTTCCTTCATCAAAAACGTAAGAGTGTATTACTATGAAGTTATGTTCTACAAAGTTAGATCTGTTCTCCTACTTGCTGTGGTCCCTGGAACAATTTGCTTTCCCTTTGGGATTGCTGTTCTCACGTTGATAAGATGGGAATGTCAGACTATACCACTGTTGAGTGTCTTTTTGCCATCTCCCCATCAACTTCCTCACATCCCCAATCTTGAAACTTGAATCTATAAAGGTGTTTATAGGTTGAATTAATCCTAATTAAAAATGAGAGTAGCTTTATTGAGTCCTATGGAAGAATATATATATTCTTAAAACTCAGATTAACCTGTTTTATTGACAGGAATGATGTCAATAAAAATGACTTTTTAAAGCCACTAACATGTTAATAACTGCACTTTTTTGAGGAGCAGCAACATGGAGGCAGATTTCTAACCATTTATCCTAAAATTACACCATGAGCCATATGGCCAAATGAGACAGGCCACAGGTTAAGCATCACTGGGCGTGGTCTCAATAGTCTCTTAGGTCTGATGTGCATTCACGGTTTTTGTGTGCAAAGATAGTGCCCCCTGGTGTAAGTCCTTAAGCTCCACCAAAGCTGAAGTTTGTCCAGTTGCTTGCACAGAAAAGGATGGAGGGGTTCTGGGACAAGACCAAAATTGGTTTGTCAAGAGAGTAATGAGAGAATCACATTTTTGGAAACTTCCAGGAGACAGTGATGGCTTTGCCATCAAAGAACTTGGGTTTTGGAGTCAGACTTAGCTTTCAAATCACTGCTTCAAGGCTGTATGCACTTGGGTGAGTTACTTCTTTCAGTCCCATTTTCTATACCTGTGAAGCTGAGATAGTTAATACCTCCTTCTCGGGTTTGTTTCAGGAGTGAAAGAAGGAAGTGGGGGTTGGAAGAGTGACTGAAGATGAAGCTGGAACGATAGAACCTGATCATGAAGAGTTTATGTACCATGGCCAAGAGTTTGAACTTGACTCCAAGAGCAAGGGAGCCAGAGGAAGCTTGCAGGCAAAAGTGACATGATGGCGTTGTATGTTGGAAAGATAACTGGTGGCAACAGAGACAGTGGAGGGAGGGGTCTGTGACTTTGGTGGTGGTGATGGACCTGGACTAAGTGGGAAAGCCATTTTGGAAGAACTGATGCAATATGGTGGCTATTGAGATAGGGAGGAGAGGGTGTTGTCAGAAAGGGAAACATGTATATGTACAGTTGTTAAGATGCTTTCCCATAAACCTTCTTTCCTGGTTCTCATAACAGTTTTCTGAGCAAGACATGCTCATTCTCATTTTATATGTAAGGAAACTGATAGGGAGGTTAAGCCAAATGCTATATATTTAGTGAGTGGCCAAATCAGAACACAGGCAATCAGTTCCCAATTCTGCCTCTGTCTCCTAGGTCACACTGTCTCTCAAGATTCAGTGGGCAGTCCCTGCAGAATGGGAGGCAGTCTGGGTCCATGGGTGGATGTGTGCTGGGCCCCCAGGTTGTACAATCTCCCTGGTTGCTAGGAGTCTCTGATAATTAGAGTCCCCATGTTGCTAGGAGACCTGGGTTGCTAGGAGTCTCAGTTTATTATAGGTCTTGGGTTGTTAGAAGCCTCAGGTTATTCAATTTTTCAATTTATTAAAGGCTTCATGGTTCTCAAAGGCCCCAAGTTATTAGAATCATCAGTTATTAGGGGCCTCAGGCTCTTAAGGCTCTAGGCTCTTGAAATCATTGGTTGTTAGCCCGCCCTGGTCACTAGGAATCTCAGGATTTTAGAGGCCTTCAATTTGTAGAGGCTTTACACTTTTGGAGATGTCAGTTTGCCAGAAGCCTCACTATTCAACATCTCCAGCTTGTGAGAGGTCCGAGTTGCTAAGGACCTGAAAGCAGATTTTTTGATCCTGTGGCTTCCCAAAGTCGTGAGCCAGGGGTGTGGATTTCTTCCTCCCATTCAGCCTCTTTCAGTCTGGTCAGATAGTGTAATTGAAGCTTTGGGTTTTTCCTCCGGGGTTTCATCCTGGGTGACCTCCTTCAGCCCCACAGCTGCACTGACCTGATTCATTCTGCTTGGGGTTCTCACCACTTAGGCACTGGTCGGAAGGCCTTTGGAGTAGCAACTTGGTGTGATTTCTAAATAAGCCAGATGTTGAAGCACATTTGGGTTATGCTTCTGTTCTAACATTCACCCTCCAGCTAATCGGTTTTAAATAATCTTAAATTAGACTTGGTGAAAAATTCCAGAGTTGATTGCTCCTTTCTCTCTCATTATTTTATTAGCTTAGTCAGAACAGTAAAACTAGCCTGTGCATTTTTCCTTTTTAAAACACTTTTCATTATCAAATAATTATAGACTCGCCCAAAGTTGCAGAAATAGTAGAGAGATCCCTTAATCCCTTCATTCTGTTCCTCCCCATAGTTACATCTTACATAACTATAGCATACTATCAGAATAGGGACATCCACTTTGCTACAATGTGTGTGAGTCTTCTATGTCACCTTATTTATTAACAATAATTTTTAACATTTATTCATTTTTTTAGAGACAGAGAGAGACAGAGTGTGAGTGGGGGAGGGACAGAAAGAGAGAAGGAGACACAGAATCTGAGGCAGGCTCCAGGCTCTGGGCTGTCAGCACAAAGCCCAACATGGGGCTTGAACCCACGAAGTGCAAGATCATGGTTTGAGACAAAGTCAGACACTTAGCCGCCCAGGCACCCGGAACATCTGCAAACTTCTGACAGGCGCCCTGTCCTATATCACTTTATTGCATGCATTTGTGTATCCACCACCCTAATCAAGAGACAGAACTGGTCTATCACAGAATCTTTATGGCCTCATCCATCTCTCTCCCTCCCCAAGCAGTGTGTCTTTAAATGTACTCACCTAACTGCCATTTGGTGCCCCAGCCATTAAAAGGAAATACGGAGATAAACAGAAAATACTCCTTGTTCTGGAAAAGCTCGCAGAAAGGGCTACAGTCAAGCACACTGTAAATTATAGTGTAATGTGGTAGTTCTATGATAAAGAGAAAACGGTTCTGGGGCAGAAAAACAAATTGCGGGGTTCAGGAGGTAGTGTGTATCAGCTTAGCACTCTCAGCAGAAGTTGCAGTGAGAGGCTGGTTTTGAAGGATGAAACGGAGCTCTCTGGTGCTCAGGGGGAGAGATTTTTGGCAGATGAGTTTGGGGAAGAGTTGGTGGTTTGTGACTGTGGAAACCCACAGGGTGGCATTGTGGGGGGCAGGGTGTTCAGGGAGCTGAGGCTGGAGATGTGGAGAGAGGTCAGACTGCCGAGGGCCATATAGCTGCTGCTCTGAGTCATGAAAGGTTTATACACATAGAGAGACCAGTTAGGAAATCATTGCAGTCCCAGAGAAGCTAGGCTGAGCACCGGCCAGAGTGGCAGGAACAGAGTTAGAGACCCATTTTTGACCTCTGAAGGACATCAGGATGGGGAGGGAGGGTGTGACAGGAATGAACAATCACTTCTGTGAAGATGGATGTCTCCCCTTTTCCTTTGGGCTGTGTCGGTTTCCCTGATGGCAAATCCCTGGGATGGAAGTCCAAGAAGATGAATGCTAGTAGAGTAATTCCCTGCTTATCCAGAGACCTTGTGACTTCAGCGAGGGCCAAGATAGCACAGACTTGGATGAGGAAAAGGCCTCTAATCAGTTAAAACAAGCTTCTGCTTTTACTTTGCACGATCCTTCGGTTCTTTTACTTGGAGCTGTTTTTGACAATTCAAGTGCACTTCTCAAAAGAATGATTACTTGGTTTCCTCTGCCCAAAATAATAATTAAAAACTACCTTCTTATTGAGTCTGCTTGGTGCCAGGTCCTGGATAAGATGCTTTGCATGTTGTATCATTAATCCCCTCAACAAGCCCGTGGGTGGCAGTTCTTTTGACTTTATAGGCGAAGATGTTGAGGGACAGTGAGGCGAAGTACCCTGCCGAGGTCACGGGGCTAGTAAGTTTTGTAATATCAGAACCTGAGCCGAAGTCTGTGGCTCTCAGCCAGTTGCCTTGTGCTGTAGAAGCCACGAATGGTAAAAGGGGTGGGGAGGAGGTCAGCCAGTAGTGGCACCAGGGTGAGGAAGGGAATAATGTTCACTGAGGAACCTGACAACTGTTACATGATTTTCTACCAACTGATCCAAGGGGATCAGTCAGAGCTCCTCAGAGGAACAGAACTAGTAGCATGTGTATGTCTCTATCTATATACCTATACAAATGTTTGATTACAACGGGGACCACACACGCACACATGCACACACTGGCACACACATAGATCTTAAAAACATTATAAGGCTTATGCAATTATCGAGGCAGCCAAGACCCAAGATCTGTGGGGTGAGTTGGGAAGCTGAAGACCGAAGAGTAACAATGATGTAGTTCCAGTCCAAAGACTGGCAGGCTTGAGGCACAGGAAGAGCTGATGTTTCAGCTTGATTCCATAGGCATGAAAAAAAGCTGATATCTGTGTTTGAACACAGGCAAGAGGAATTCCCTCTTATGCAGGGAGGATCAACCCTTTTGTTCTATTCAGGCATTCCATTGATTGGATGAGGCCCACCCACATTAGGGAGGACAATCTGCTTTAGTCAATCTATCTTATTTATTTATTTATTTATTAATGTTTATTTATTTTTGAGACAGAGAGACAGAGCATGAGCAGGGGAGGGGCAGAGAGAGAGGGAGGCATAGAATCTAAAGCAGGCTCCAGGCTCTGAGCTTTCAGTACAGAACCCAATGCAGGGCTCGAACCCATGACCTGGGGGATCATTGCCTGAGCTGGAGTCAGATGCTCAACTAACCGAGCCACCCAGGTACCCCAATCTATCTTATTTAAGTGTTAATTTCGTCGAATGCACAGTATAGTGAATACAGACAATAATATTGTATTTATTACTCAAACTTGCTGGTAGACTGGAACTCTATTATTCCAGCCACTAGAAATAACTAATTATGTATCATGGTAGTGGTGCTAATTATTGCCACCATGGCAAATTATGTGACAATATGTAAATGTATGAAATTAACAGGTTGTGCACTTTACATTTATACAACATTATATGTCAAATATATTGCAATGAAAAAAATATTAGTCTCATCCAGAAACACTCTCAGACACACAGATAATGTTTGACCAAATATCTGGGCACTCTGTGCCCCAGTCAAGTAGACACATAAAATTGCCCATTATAAGAAGGAAGACAGAATGATAACAAAGACAGAAAACTAAAAGAATATGCTGGTGTGAGACTAGATAGTGTAGGGTTAGTGACTTTATATTTCTCAGACCTCCCAATAACTGTATCTTGCAATTACGTTATGTGCTGTGATTAGTGGTGACCATAACAGAGCATGACTTATATAGGAGAAGAGGTGAATTCTGTTTTCGATGTACTAGGTTTGGAGAGGACCAGGTAAACAGGTCTCTCCCTAGGGGCTCCAACCTCTCCCTAGTTGCAGCCAGAGGAGGACTTACGTTTTCCACGTCCTCGGTGTCCCTATCACACCCTTTTGGGATCAGCTTCACTGCTCTCCTGATGGAGTCCCCTGGGCTAAAATCAATTGTTTCTGAATCAGTTGATTAGGTGATTCTCATTCATTTCTTCATTTCTTTACATAGAATTTAAAAAATTTTGTTCTTCAGACACAAAAAAATGTTCAATATCACTCATCATCACGGAAATTCAAATCAAAACCACAATGAGATACCACCTCACACCTCTCAGAATGGCTAACATTAACAACTCAGGCAACAACAGATGCTGGTGAGGATGCAGAGAAAGAGGATCTCTTTTGCACTGCTGGTGGGAATGCAAACTGGTGCAACCACTCTGGAAAACAGTATGGAGATTCCTTGAAAAATTAAAAATAGAACTACCTTATAACCTAGCAATTGCACTACTAGGTATTTATCCAAGGGACATGGGTGTGCTGTTTTGAAGGGGCACATGGATCCCAAAGTTAATAGCAGCGCTATCAACAATAGCCAAAGTATGAAAAGAGCACAAATGTCTACTGACAGATGAATGGATAAAGATGTGGTATGTATACACAATGGAGTATTACTCAGCAATAAAAAAGAATGAAATCTTGCCATTTGCAACTACGTGGTTGAAGCTGGAGGGTATTATGCTAAGTGAAATTAGTCAGAGAAAGACAAATATCATATGATTTCACTCATATGTGGAATTTAAGATAAACAGATGAACATAGGGAAGGGAAACAAAAATAATATAAAAAAACAAGGAGGGGGACAAAACATAAAAGACTTAAACAGAGGGTTGCTGGAGGGGTTGTGGGAGGGGGAATGGTCTTAATGGGTAAGGGGCATTAAGGAATCTACTCCTGAAATCATTGTTGCACCATATGCTAACTAACTTAGATGTAAAGTAAACAATAACTAAATTTAAAAAGATTAAAAAACCAAAAAATCTTGTTTTTTAAAAAAGTTTTTTAATGTTTATTTATTTTTGACAGAGAGAGAGAGCATCAGAGGAGGAGCAGAAAGTGAGAGAGGGAGACATAGAATCTGCTCCAGGCTCTGAGCTAGCTGTCAGCACATTGCCTGACACAGGGCTCGAACCCACGAACCGTGAGATCATGACCTGAGCCTAAGTCTGACACTTAACCAACTGAGCCACCCAGGAACCCCTAGAAAATCTTGTTTTTGACAATGGGAAAATAGACATGAGGGACTCATCAGGCATCTTCCAGTCTGCTGGGAGCAATGAAGAAGGTACTGATATCATGTGATGGAGGCTGAGATGACATTTTAGCATCAGATGCTGTGCAAGGATACTGGGGACTCCTAACTCAGCCCAAGTGGGCTAAAGGTGGAAGCCCAGCTTCAGTGATGCTTAAAGGAGGACTCAAAGCCAGCCAGGGGGTTGGATAGAGAGGATGTGTTGGTCAGAGGGAATCACATATAGCATAGCATGTATGACCTGGATGCAAAGCATTGTCACGTATTTAGGGATCTATAAAAAGTTTGGTAAGAACCGTGGTTCTCAGCCCTGGTAGCATTTTGGGATCACCTGAAAGCACTAAAAACAAAAGCAAAACCTGATACCTGAGCCCTAGCCCAGAGATTTTGACATGATTTGCCCGGGATGGGGTCTAGACATCAGTGTTTTCTCTAATGTGCTGCCGGGGGCTGAGAACCAGGAATGTAAGAGCTGCTGCTGGAGAACTTAAACCCGCAGAGAGTCAGTGGAGGATCTCTGCTAGGATGAGGTCAAGAACCTGAGCTCCTCTGGGGCAACGGGAAAGACCTCTGCAGAGCTCAGTGGGGAAATAAAGACCTACTGATCCGCAACTGGGCCTTATCTGCCCTCATAACTGTTTCTTTTAAGCTGCTGTTTCTTATTCACCATTTAAAAGTGAAAGTCAAGTGGGAAATAACAAAACATACAATAAAATAAAATAAGCTGAAAGATTACTCAATAAAAAGAAGCGATAAAATAGTAAAAGCAGGCCAATGCAGTAAAAACCCCAAATCTCAACCAGACAGAATCACCACCAAGGGCCAGACAATAAAAACGAGAGCTAAAATGTACTGAACTAACCGCTAGCCATCTTCATGCATTAGGAAAGGATTATTTCCATTTTACAGAGGAGCATAATGAGGCATGGGGAGATTAAGTACTGTGGTTCTAGTGGGCAGGGCAGGTTAAATAGCCAGCAGGGGACAGAGTAAGACATTGAACTTGGGTGTACTTAACTCAAGTCCAGAGTTCTGAAGGCTCAAGCTTGGCTGCACACTGGAGCATCTGGGGAGTCTTTAAGAAATACGAATGCCATGGGGCACCTGGGTGGCTCAGTCGGTTATGCATCCAACTTCGGTTCAGGTCATGATCTTGAGGTTCATGAGTTTGAGACCCATGTCCGTCTGTGTGCTGACAGCTCAGAGCCTGGAGCCTGCTTCTGATTCTGTGTCTCCCTCTCTCTCTACCCCTCCCCCGCTTGCTTTCTGTCTCTCTCTCTTTCAAAAATAAACATTAAAAAATTTTTAGAGAAATATTGATGCCAAAAAGATGTTTCTCCAAAGAAGACATGAAAATGGTCAACAGGTATATGTAAAAACAAAACAAAACAAAAAAGCTTAATGTCATTAATCATCCAAGAAATGCAAATCCAAACCACGAGGGAGATAGCATCTCATATATGTCAGGATGCCTATTCAAAAAACAGGACAACAAAGCATTGGCGATGATATAGAGAAAATGGAACCTTCGTGCACTGCTGGTGGGAATGCAAGATGGTGCAGTCACTGTGGAAAACAATAAAAATGAAACGACCATATGATTTAGAAATCCCACTTCTGGGTATTTCTCTGAAATAATTGCAATCGGGATCTCAAAAAGATATTAGAACTCCCGTGTTCACTGCAGCATTTTTCACAATAGCTGAGATGTGGAAACAACCTAAATGTTCCTTCACAGATGAATGGTTAGAGAAGATGTGGTATATGCACATAATGGTATGCTATTCAGCCAGAGAACAAAATGAGGGTTGCTGGAGGGATGGGAGGATGGGTTAAAGTGGTGATGGGCATTAAGGAGGGCACTTATTGGGATGAGTACTGGGTGTCACAGGTAGGAGATGAATCACTGGGTTTTACTCCTGAAGCCAAGACTACACTGTACGTTAACTAACTTGAATATAAATAAAAATAAAATAAAATAAAGGAAAGGAAGAAATTCTGTCATGTGCTACAACACGAATGAACTTGAGGACATTATGTTCAGTGAAATGAATTGGTCATAGAAAAAGACTTCACAATTCTTGTTGTGTGAGCTATCTACAGTAGTTAAGTTTGTAGAAACAAAGAGTGGAATGGTGGCTGTTAGGTGCTGGGGAGGGGGAAATGGGGAGTTATTAATCAATAGACATACAGTTTTCAGTTAAGCAAGATGAATAAGCTCTAGATCTTTTGTACAACATTGTACCTATAGTCAACAGTGCTGTAGATATACTTACGGATTTGTTGACGTTAAATCTCATGTGAAGTGTTCATACCACAATTTAAAAAAATAAAAAGAAGTCTTAAGGTGATCTCGGCCAACCCTTGACTTTAAACTGGTGGATCTGGGATGGGGTGCAGGCAGATAGGGTGAGCAGGTGTAATTCAACATGTTTATGGCAATCCTCTGTTCTTAGTAGTAATTGCTCCTATCAATTGAGTACCCTGAGTACCAAGCACTTAATCCTTCTTCTCCTCCTCCTCCTTCTTCTTCCTTTTTAAATAGGCTTCATGCCCAGTGTGGAGCCCAACACGGAGCTTGAACTCCTGACCCTGAGATCAAGAATTGGACATTTAACTGACTGAGCCACCCAGGTGCCCCTGGATACTTCTGATGTTGTTATTCTCACTTGAGAATTGAGGAAACTAAGAGGTTAAGTCACTTTTCCTGGCTCACCCAGCTGGTAGTCGCGAGTATCTGTGCTCATTCCCAGATCCAGCTGACTCCAAAGCCCAGGCTCTAACTGCTGTGCCATCCAACCTCCAAGCAGAGGCCCCTGTGGGGTACAGACACGGGTGTTACATGTCCTTCCACTTCACTTCTTTGTCCCTCAAGCTTTAGGGTCCACAGCATCACCTTTGTCTCAGGCTTGTCCACACTGAACTGTCATCATCCAGATGCAGAAAACAGACCTCTGTGGCTCAGCACTAAGAAAGAACTTTTTGCCAGTTGGAGCAGTTTGACGCCTGGGGAGGTGGTGTGCACCTGTCATTGTCATCACTGGGCAACCACCTGAAGGGTCTGTTGGGAGCTGAGGAGTCATCCTTCAATGTGTTGTGGTGTGTGTGTGTGTGTGTGTGTGTGTGTAGGTGGTCAAGAAAGATTGGGCCTAGATACTCCTAACATGTTCCCAGTCCTGAAATTGAGGGGCTCAGAGGACCAGTTGAAACTCAATGGGTGAAGATGGTTCTAGGAGATGAGCTCACAGAACTGGGGGATTCCAGAAGGCCTGACATCAGTCTGGAGCCTGCCCTCCCCCATCATTCTCTTAAAGCTGGGTGCCTGGGGCCCTAGCACTATCATGGGGGTGTCCTGAGCTGAAGCAGGGTGTTGGGTCACTGCTGCTGCCACCATTGTCACTGCTGTGTCAGCTCTGGTAGGGACAACACCTGATCAGTGAGCCCCCTTCCCCTCTTCCTGCAGCTGTTAACCAGTCCCTGGCTGGCTTGGCCAGAGACGGACATGGAAAAAGAAAGGTGGTGGTCAGGAATGGAGGGGGGTTAGCCCTGGGCTGGGAGAGCACCCAGCTGAGAGAGAAAGAGGAGACCTTGCTGGCAGGTGCCTGGTCTCTGAATTACCAGACCTCACTCCTTACACCCCTCGACCTGCTGTGAAACACTCGAGATGAAGTTAGTTTTAAATCTCTTGGCTACAAAAAGTCAAAAACAATCTCCATGTAGCAGTCAACTTAGTTTCTTCATTTATAAAGGGGGATATTACTCCTACGCCTCTTGAGTTATTGAGAATATTAGATGAGATTAAGTTAGAAAACATCCAGGAAAGGCCCACTGCAGTGTCCACCAGGTTTGGAGAACTCAGCGAGGTTTCCCTGACCCCTGACCTCCCCACCCCCACTTTGCTGGGGAAGTTTCATGCTCTTTGGGGTCAGGACCTCAGGATGCTTCAGTCTAAGCAGCCACTTCATACCAGCAACTCTGCTTGATCCTTAGGATGTGAAGATAAACAAGACGGCCATTGTTCTTTGGAAGTTCACTGTATGGTGGGAAAGACTCATGTATATTACATGTGACAGAGGGATGACAGAGGCACAGGGTGCTTGGGGAGCATGAGGGTACTGGAGGACTCAGCTCTGGTGTGACCCTACAAGTATGAGTAAGAGTTAGGCATGGAAAGGAAGGGCAGGGCTACTGCCAGACAGTGGTATCACCATGAGTGCACAGTAAGGCATTACAGGAACTCACTGTGTGAGTGAAGAGAGGTCCTTGTGGCTGGGTCACCAGGGGCCTTGTGGACCATGCCTAGGAGCAGTGATGCAGGGTGTCAGGTGGCCAGCCTTTTTGTTTAAAAAAAAAAAAAAAACAACTCATGGTGGTAAATGTGTGTAGAACAGTGTGGAAGAAGAGTCAGGACTGGATGCAAGGAGCCCACCATCATGCCGCGATGGTGGTCTGAACTCTTGGAGGGAGGGTACAATCAGTGGCACTCTGGGATCGACTGTCTGAGGAAGGGTGAAGGGGGTAATGATAGAGGGAGTGAAGAATGCCATCCGTATTTCTAGTTTGGGTAAATGTGTCTAAACTAAAAAAAGTTTCGAGTTTCAAGCCAAGAATGTTTGCAACCCAGAAACGAAAGACTTAAGGAAGCAGACTTTAGTGGGGACATCGGTTCTGTTTTGGACATGCTTAGTCTGAGGTGACTGTGGGATATCTAAATGGAAATGTCCAGAAGGTAACGCACAGGGGGTCTACCATTCTGGGGAAGATGGAATATGATGTCATCAGACTGCAGGTGGCAGTTAACAGTTGGGTGGCCCACAGGGTATCCTGACGTGAAAAAGAGGAGGGTAAGAGCTGAAAATCATTCTAGCATTTAAGACCTAGGCAGAAGTGGAGTCCACAAAGGGGAATCAGAAGAATTAGTCTGAGAAGCAGGGGACTCAAGAGAGGGAACATCATGGAAGCCAAGAGAGGGAAGAGACTCAACAGTTACATTGGTCAGCAGTGTGAGGGGCTGCTGAGTGCCCCTGTGGGACAAGAAGTGACAAGGCCCATTGAACTGGGCAGAACAATTTCAGACAAGTGGTGGTGGTGAGGCCAACCATCACGGGGTTGAGAGCAAATGGGGAGGTGAGAAAGTGGTAATTTTTCCCATAGAAGTTTCCATGAGAAGAGAGGGAAAGAGACCAGTCCGTGTAGATAATGATGAGACCCAAGTGCGTCTATGTATCAGAAGGAGAGGCAAGTGGGAGGAGGTGCTGAGGACTCCGGTAGAAGAGAGATGATCCGTGGGGCAAGGTTGAGAGTCAGGAAAGAGTGAAATCTGGAGCTTGCAGATGTGATGGACCTTGACAAGTGCAGGGGCAATGCATGATCACGCTAGAAGGGTGGAGGTGAGCGGGATGAGGCCGCTGCTGCCCCTGAGGCAGGAGGTGAGGTCTTTTGGGAGCTTTGGGGTGGGGCAGGGAGGAGAGGCTTGTGGACAGTAATGAGCATCTTGAATACTCTTTGAAGGAAATGGGAGAGAGAAAGCTGGCCAAAGACTAACATTAGTGCTGGTTCCAGAAATAGTCCATAATAGAAATAACTAACCTATTTTTAGTGCAAAGAGCTAAGTTCTCTCCGTGCCTTTCTTTTCTCATTCATTCTTTCGACAGTCTTATGAGGCAGGTGTTATTCACTTCCTTATTGCATAGCTAAAGAAAATGAGGCTCAGAAAGTGTCCAGAGTCAGAGATGTTGAATTGAGCGGTGAGGAGGTGGGGTTCAAACTCAGGGCTCACTGCAAAGCCCCACCCTTAATCCACCTTGTTACCCTCAATGCCTTGAAGGCCCATTGGGGTTGGAAGCCAGGGGTTTTTAGGGATACCTGTTCATGAGGCTGTGTGGCCTTTTGTCTTTTTGACTCTGTGAAGGTGGACAGCAGGTGTGGTGGGATAGAGATCATGGGAGAGGGGGAAGATGTGTCAGGGGTCAGGGTCAGGGAGACACTGGAATGGAGGGGAGGTGGCAAGATGCAGGGATGGCAAGGCCATGGGAGTGGGTGGCTAAGACAGAGTGGAGGCAAAGGTCATAATCAGGGACGAATGTCCTTCATCATATCGAGGGCTGGCCAACAGAGCCAGTGCTGAGAGGCAAGCCAAAGGAGCTGAGGTGAGAGCTTCAAAGGAGAGAGGCTTTTGCAAGGTGATAGTTTAGAAAGGGTGGTGGACATGAAGGAGAATTTCAGTACCACCTTGGGGCCATGTGTGGATGAAAGGGCAGCCCCACTTGGGAGGGCTGAGGGGTGGTAGTTTTGTATGGGGGGACTTTATCTCAGGCCTGGCTCAGCGCTAGGAGAGAGCTCCCCGGACGGCCAGGTGTTAGGGACTGACTTACACAATGATGACATTGCTGAGCCCTTGCCCTCTGGAAACACACGCTCATGGCCATAACTCACTCTGGAGCTCTGGAGTCATGTAAACTGTGATCTCATTCCAAATTTTGCCCCTTCCTAGCTGTGAAACAGAGGGCCTCAGGATTCGATCATGCCTGGCATGTAGTATGGAGCTCCAAACAGGTCCCTGTTCTTCCCCATTTCCCCTCCCCTCTCAGCTGCTGGGGGAAAGGTAGAACAGGATTGAGAGGAGCTGACCTCAGGGATCCCTCTCCTGGATCTGGAATCTCAGTGGCGTGGCTGATGCTTCACCAGGACCGCAAGGGAGATGATTTGCAATGTTGGAACCTTTGCCCCCTTTTCCCAGGTATGCTCAGGACCTGGTTTTCTTTTTCTTCCAAAGGGTAACCTCTTGTGACTGGACATCCAGGGCTGTTGAGCTGTCTGCCATCTCAAAACCCAGCTGTGAGCCAGCGTGGCGGGGGCTGTGCATGGAAGCCAGGAGCTGGGCTCCCAGAAGGCAACGGTGCCCGCCGGGGATCATGCTGCTGGCCTTTGCCTCTGTGCTCAGCTGCCTGCTCATCTCCAGCCAGGCCAGGGTCTACAGTCGCTGTGAGCTGGCCAGAGCACTCCAGGATTTTGGCATGGAGGGATACCGGGGATACAGCATGGCTGACTGTGAGAACCCCTCTCCCTTCCAGGCTCCCCCCAGGTGCCTCCCCATCCTCCTCCCCTCCCTCCCTACTCTCACTCAGGGAGTATGGCCTTGGCAGCTTTCTGAGTTTCAGCTCTCCTTTGGGCATCAAAGGTTCTATGACCTAAGATTCTATGATGGGTAGGTGACACTCAGCACAAGTTAGATACATGATAGGCCACAAGCAGCCCAATCAGCATGCTTCTTCATCCTCTGTCCCTGCTGCTAAGGTCACCCGTCAAAGGAATAGAATAGCTTAGCACCCTGATCATAATGGCAGCCACGGGGATAGGATGTTCCCATTGACTTTTAGGGTAGACTGTGCAAACCAGTATCACCAAACTTTCCAACTGCTGGTAGTTTTCGGGAAGCTGTGAGGTCCAGCCACATCTGGACTCATTTTTTTTTTTTCTAGTGCCTGGCTCCTTGCTAGCTCTCAGCTGTGTCTTCCTCATCTTGCCTCTAAAGACCTAACTCTTTCTTGTTCCTTCATCCCATAGTGATTTCTCAGGCCCCACTGTGTGCTGAGTGGTGAGATAGTAGGGAGGCTGCTCTAGGAGTCAGGAGGCCTGAGGGAACAGTCTCAACTCTTGCTCTTTGGTAGTTATGGTGACCTTGAGTGAGTCACTTGCCTCCCCACCCTGCCCCCCTCCCCAAGCCTTGGTGGAGTCATTTGCACAGTAGGTGGGAGTCCAGATGCCCTGATAACCTTGAAGCAGTAGCAGAGGAGGCTCGGAGGAGCTGGCGTGTGGCACCAGCACCGTGAGTGTCCTGGTCTGCACTGGTTTCAGTCATCTGGCCCTCAGGATCATGTCTCCACCCTATGCAGGGGTCTGTCTTGCTTACTTCACAAGTGGCTTCAACACAGCTGCTGTGGACCATGAAGCTGATGGGAGCACCAACAATGGCATCTTCCAGATCAACAGCCGGAAGTGGTGCAAAATTCTCAGCCCAGATGTTCCCAACCGGTGCCAGATGTACTGTTCTGGTAGGGCTGGGCCTCAGCCTGGGGCTGCCTGGGGCCAGGCCTCTGTACCTGCCTTGGCTTCCTTCCCAGTGTGGTTTGCTCCCCTTGCCTTTATCTCTGAGTGGGCATCTCCCCATGACCCTCTGGGCCTCCCAAGGAGAGTGGGATGGGGCAAGTGGTGAGTGTGGGCATGGGTCCTCCATGAATCTGCTTTGGGGTCCCGGATGGGAGACTGTCCTGAGAGACATAGGAATGTGGGGAGGGGGGTGATAGAGTGATGTCTGTGCTTCCAGAGGGATTGAGAGACAGGATTGCATTTGGGATGGTGTGTGCATGTGTGTGTGTAAGAGAGAGAAAAACAGACTGTGGAAGTCCAGCTCTGTCCCCTGTTCCCCCATCATGTTTCTCTGCCTCCCCCCCCAGACTTGCTGAATCCTAACCTGAAGGATACTGTCATCTGTGCCATGAAGATAGCTCAACAGCCCCAAGGGCTGGCCAGCTGGTGAGTGACTTGGTCTGGAACCCCTCAGGGTGATGTGGCCAGGACTTGTGGACAGCAAGAGGGAAGTGATCTTTCCTGAGTGTTCACTTCGTCTGGGCCACCGTTCCCTGGCTTCACAATCTACTCTGTGCACAATTTTCGGCCATAGGGATCACTATTTACAGACAACGCAGTGAGTGTCAGGGAGGACGAGCAATTCACTGCAGTTCATGGAGCCAAGCCTGGCTCTTCCAAATTATACCTATGTTAGGAAGCCTGCCTATAGGTCTGCCAGGCCTGGGTCTAGCCAACCTTATCTGTCTGCTTGTTTAACTGTGGCATCTTCATCTAAACTAACTTTGGTAGAAAAACCCAAGAGAGATCAAAGAAGCTATTCTTTGCTTGAAGCATGGGTGGGTACCCCAGAGCCTCACCCTATCTGCCTTCTCTTTTTTTGCCTCTTTCCCACAAGATGGCCTTTGAAGCAGCCATCCTCACAGGCAAGGGAGTTGGATGAGCATCTATTTCATGGGGCACTGGACTAAATCTTTGGTTTGCGGAGGGGTGTCTGAGAAAGTGGCCCTACAGCCTTCTCTGATGGGGATCTCACTGCTTAGTCTCCAACCTCCCTTTCCCCACATTTCTGGATGAGAGACCAGCAGGGGCAGAATGTGAGGAGGGTGAAATACCCTAGGTGGCTACAGCCCTGGGACTACAGACAGATGTGACTGTCACAAGGCAGGTAAAGCAATCTGGGAGGCAGTGAATGTCAGCCCAGGAGCAGAGGGAAGGGAGAGAGACTAGAGGTAGGAAGATGGTGGAGAAGCCTTTGCAGGAGTCCAGGTGAGAGATCCAGGGTCTGCACTAGGACAGTTGCAGGGGTGATGGACAGGAGGGGGCTTGGCTAGGAAGGCAGTAAAGGAGGCATGGGGACAGGTGATATGTGGCAGCGAGGGAGAGGACGAGGTAGAAATGACTGTGAATCTAGAGAAGATTCAGACCTTGGCAATGGCCACAGCTTAGGAAATGTGTTGTTCTAAGAACAGTTGACATTCTAGGACCGGAATCTGGAGTGGGGCAGGTCAGCAGGACATACTGCACAAGAAGGGTAAGTGCAGGCTCAGCAGGAGTCTAAGGGTTTGAGACCTTGGATACCCCAACCTGAGATGGAAGAAATGGGTCCTTTTGGGTTAAATGAAAAACAGCTCTCTTTTGTGCGCTGGGAATAAATTCATGTCAGGTATCACCCCTGAGATGTGGCTGAGGCTAATAACAGGCTGTGGTCCTAGAAAGTAGAAAGGGTACTGCTTATTTTTGTCACCTGCACACATCGAGAGTCTGTGCCAGGCTCTGTGCTGGGTGCTGGGCTTCAGAGAGGCTGAGATCCAAGTCTTGGCCCTCAAGGGCCTCACAGTCTAATGGAAGAGACAAACAAGCCAGCTGACCACACTTCGTTGATGGATCTGTAGAGGTCCTTTAGTGGCACAGTTGGTCATTGGGCTCTTTGACATCGACATCATGAGGTTACCAAAGTTTGGTACCCCTGACAACTTAGGACTACAGGACCCCAGGATCTGTTTATCTTCCTTCCTCAAGATGCTAATGTGATGCAGGATCAAGGTAATGGTTCTGAAAGAGCCCATAAACTATAGTTACCAACACTGAAAAGACCAGAATTGGTAGCCAAAGAGAAATGGCTGTGGCTATAGTTTTGGCATTTATTAGCTCTGGATCTTGGGCAAGTAATTTTGCATCTGAGTCTCAGTGTTTGATTTGGAATATAGGGAACATGATATCTGCCTAATCTACATTGTAGGGCTCCTGAGGGTGGGGTGGACTGCAGGTAAATGAATGACGGGTGGGACAGTGCTATGTAGACTGTAAAGTTCTTTCCACTCATAAGGTGGCATCACTGTCAGCAGAAGGAACATGATGTAGGAAAAGAGCACTGGCCTAGGTCTCTGGACCCTGGGAATCCAGACCTTTGCCACTGCCTTTTGGGTGAACTTGAACAAATTGCCCTGTGTCTCTATTGATAAAATAAGGAGCCTACATAGATGACTTTTGAGGGCTATTCTCTTCCCTTTTTACTCCTTCTTTGCTAGTTAATGGGGGTTTACTTGTTGCTTTTTCCCTTACTAGCCCCTTTCTTTACCTCACTTCTGGTTTAGAGCCCACACCTCCTTCCTATTCTTCTCTGAGCAGGGACTGAAGGCTGCAGCTGATTTGGTCCCTTCTCTTCCCCATCCTCCATCCTCAGGGAGGCCTGGAGGCATCACTGCCAGGGAAAGGACCTCAGCGACTGGGTGGATGGCTGTGACCTGTAGGATCCTATGTGGATGGACCAGGCCATGCAGAGCAGGCTGGGAGATGTGGTTTGGTTTCTGATGCAGGCTTGAGAAGACAAGCCAACCAATAAAGTGTGGTTTAACCTAAGTGTGGTTCTCTTCCATCACTGTGTTTCCTGGTGGCATGTCAGAGCCAGAGCAACTCAAAGTTTCTTCACCTGTCCACCTGGGCTGGAGCTTCAGGTGGGATCCAGAAAGCCTACCATGGAAGGCTTGCCTCCATTTCTGGAGACCTGGGGGATCAGTGCCTCCCTTGCCCACACCTGGTAGAGTTTAATAGCCCCTTTACCTGGATCTAGGTTTGACAGATTTAGCTAAACAAAAACCAAAACAGGATGCCTGAGTTAAATTTGAATTTTGAATACACAACAAATACATTTTACAACATGTGTGTCTCCAATATTGCATGGAACACACTTATGAAAAATGATGTGTTATGTACCTGAAACTCAAATTTAGCTAGGCATCTTATATTTTATAAGCAACCTTATCTGGGTCTGGTGTGGTGTATCCCTAGCTTATCTGGGAGAGTCCTTCGGACATTTATTTTCTGTGGCTCTGGTCACAGGGGGTGGCCACAGTGCCCTGGCCCTCCAGCTGGTGACTGCTATCACACTGGTAGAAGCCAAGGGGTGGCGGGTGGTGAGAGGAGACTACCACCATGGGCTTCAGCTAGGTTCTCACCCTGCTCTCCAGTGCCCTCTAGCATCAGGATATTCAAGTGCTGGAGCCCCAGCCTGGGTAAGGAAATTATCCCTGGTCTGGGTAAGGAAATTATCCCTGGTCTGGCTAACCCTTGCTGGAGGATTGGGTGGAGGGTGTGGATGGCTTTCAGGCAGCACAGGGTACTTCTCTGCTTTCCTCAAAATGTGGGAAGCTCTGAAGGTGTCTCCCATTCTCCTCGAGCTCAGTGTCTTAGGTTCTTCAGGATGGACTGTGTCTGAAGAAGGAAGGTATGCAGAGTCTCAGGATCACTGTGGATGTGGTGGCAAGAGAAGTACCCAAGGTGATGTCTGAGAGTCTGAGCCCTGAGCTGAGACTATAGATTCTTCTGGAAAGGACTCAGAGAACCCTGCAGTTCTCTGCATGGTTGGTGTGTCCTAGAGAGAAGAGATGACTGGGATGTTGGCCACCCTTCCCTGCCAACCTGCCATCTCCAAATCCACTGGCCAGCAAACAGCAGAGGGGTGGCTGAGTGTCCACAACTGGTGAGGCAGGCCAGTCTACTTCCGTCCACTGCTGGACTGGTGTTGGGTCGCTCGCATCGCCAGAGTATAGCTGGTCCTCCTTCGTCTCTCCAGAGGAGCTCTTTATTCCAAGTCAAGGTGATGGATGCTAAAGCTTGAGGGCTGCTCACACAAGTAGGCAATGGTGAAGGAGCAAGTCCTTGCTGGGAATTGGGGGTCTGGAGGATCAACCATGAACAGATCCATTCTCATTAAGTCATAGGGAGATACTGCTCTCTTTTTAATATCAAAGCAACACTGTGTGCCTACCAAGTGCCATGCATCACTGAATCTAGACCCTAGGACAATTATTATGATGGGGATCCCCTTGTTTTCCCCATTCTACAGATAAGGAAACAGGAGAGACAAATTTGTATCCAGGTCAATGTGATTCCATGTGTGCTCTTAGGTCATTGTACTTTGCAGACAGGTGGTGGTTCTGGGTCACCTGAAGTCCACTCTCTCACTGCTCACCTGGCCGGAGACCCTTGGTCCATTACCTCTGGATGATTCATGCCGTCTATTTCAACTTCACTTGTTTTCAAGCATGCAAACAGTTGATTGCTCCACTGGGTCCCATTCACTCAGGAGTGGATAACTAAGCATTTGGATAGAGGCAAGAGTCATTAAAAGGACTTGGAGGCTGTGGGCTGGCATGATGGCCTTAGGGCCACTCAAAAAGGGGCTGGGCAGGGGTCAGGCCTGGATTAGGGAGCCTGGAGGCCCAGTGGTGGACCAGGAGCACGTAGAGATGGAAGAGGAGAATCTAGCAGAGAGCCCTCATCTGTGCATGAGGGTTAAATGGTCTATATTTCACCTGGAAGTCCCAATTTCTTTTTTTTTTAATGTTTTATTTATTTCTAGCAGAGAGAGAGAGATAGCATGAGCAGGGGAGGGCCAGAGAGAGAGGGAGTCACAGACTCCGAAACAGGCTCCAGGCTCTGAGCTGGCAGTCAGCACAGAGTCTGACGCGGGGCTCGAACCCACAAACCGCAAGATCATGACCTAAGTGAAAGTCGGATGCTCAACCGACTAAGCCACCCAGGCGCCCCTGGAATTCCCAATTTCTAAGTGATGTGCGCAAGTTGAGGAGAGTAATCAGGCTACGTCCTGGCCTCTCACTGCTTCCACATCACACTCTCACCTCACATTCCATTGTTCATTATGTCCAGTCTCCTTTACTTTTTTAATTTTTATTTTTT
This sequence comes from Hyaena hyaena, assembly GCF_003009895.1. Taxonomy (NCBI): domain Eukaryota; kingdom Metazoa; phylum Chordata; class Mammalia; order Carnivora; family Hyaenidae; genus Hyaena; species Hyaena hyaena. The sequence continues at coordinate 1,047,259 of NW_024080642.1, read as the reverse complement.
TTATTTTTTTAAAATAATTGTTTTTCTTAAGGGGGAGAGAGAGAATCCGAAACAGCTCCAGGCTCTGAGCTGTCAGCATAGAGCCCCATGCAAGACTTGAACCCACAAACTGTGACATCATGACCTGAATCGAAGTCGATGCTCAACTGACTGAGCCACCCAGACACCACTCTTTTACCTCTTTTATAAGATTTTTAGAAGTTTATTTATATTTGAGAAAGAAAGAGCAAGTGGGGAGAGACAGAGAGAGTGGGAGAAAGAATCCCAAGCAGGCTTCTTACTGTCAGTGCAGAATCTGAGAAGGGGCTTAAAGTCATGAACCATGAGGACCTGAGCCGCAATCAAGGGTTGGACACTTAAACAACTGAGCCACCCAGGCTCCCCTCTTTTGCCTTATTAATATCTCTGAAAACTGTCCCTTCTTTCCATCTCAGATATCACTACTTTATTTTTTATTAAAAAATTTTTTTTAACATTTATTCATTTTGGACAGACAGAGAGAGACAGAGCATGATCAGGAGAGGGGCAGAGAGAGAGGGAGACATGGAATCTGAAGCAGGCTCCAGGTTCTGAGCTGTCAGCACAGAGCCTGACGCAGGGCTCAAATTCACGGACCCTGAGATCATGACCTGAGCCAAAGTCGGACGTTTAACCGACTGAGCCACTTCAGCGCCCCAGATACCACTACTTTAAACTCAAGCTCTTGTCACTTTTTTCCTGGGACAATTGCAATGGCCTCTTGAGGATGTCCCTTGCCATCCCTCCCTTCCTGTGAGCTTTCCACCTTGTTCCTCCCTTGCATCCTGGCCACAATGGCTTTTCTCACCTTCAGGTTAAAGACCAAGTTCTTCGGCTTGGTACACAAGATCTTTCAAGAGCCAGGCTCAGCTGACACCTGTAGATCATCTCTCCATTATTCGGAAGCTTTTGCTCTAGGTGGTTTGCATCCCTGGCATCCCTGAGTGTAGCGTGCTACCTCATACCTGTCACCATCTCCTGCCATTCTTCCCTGTCATTACACTCCAACTAATCAATGCTGTCCTTTGAGGCAATAGGCTTGTTTTCACAGAAAGGCTTTCACATCTGCCCTCTGTCTTCCTGGAAGGCCATTTCTTCAGATCTTTGAGTAGCTATTCCTTTCTCTTCAACCAGCTCTGGTCTCCATCTCACTTCCCCAGATTGACGGTAGCTGAAGGAAACTCCTCTCCCCTCCTGTCACTATCTTACCTCCATAGTGTGTATTACTGTCTGAGATGATTTCATGCATGTGTATATTTATGTACATCCCCTTTTTCAATCTCCTTATACAAGATTGTAAGTACCACGAAGGCAGGAGATGGGTCTGTTCCTTCTATTTCCAGTACTTGGGATAGTGGCTGGCACATAATGGGTTCTCTGTGAATGAATCAACCTGTTGAATGCATGACTGATGCGTGAAAGAATGAAAGAATAAATTGTAGGAAGTCAGCTAATGTTTGCAGAATCAGTGAATGAATGAGCCCTGATACCTTCTTTCAAAAGAGCAGCAATTCATGCAATGGTATTAAGTACCAGCTATGTGTCAGGCCCAAGGCATCCCTCAAGATGGACGTACTGTCCCTCCTGAGCCCCCTTGGGGAGACTTTCTACCTCTCAGGGGGCCCAACCTGGCTGATTTTCATTCAAATGCCACCCACTTCCCCCTGAATTATGTCTTGTAGAGGGAGTTCAGTGTGATTTGGGAAGAGCTGGCACAATGTTTTTGTTTTTGTTTTCTCCTTCTTATCCTTCCTGCCTGAAGCTTGGGAAAGTCACTCCACCTCTCCGAGCCTCAGTGTTCCTCAGGGACAAGAGGAGCCAATGAAGGCCACCTAGAAATACTGTGTTGATCGCATAATACAGAGCAGTGAGGCACCTAGTACTGGGCCTGGCACAGTGTGGGGGCCTAAGAAAGGCTAGCCCCTTGTCTGGTTGCCCTGAGCTCTGGGGGTCCACCCGGGGAGGGATGGCGAACACATGTCCTGCCTGTCCTGGGGCCTGGGGCATACTTAGGGAGCCTGGGTCACGTCCTGAACAGTTTGCTAAGAAAAAGGAAGAGGAGAGGGGAGACTGTGAGAAGAGGAAGCAGAAGGAGAAGGGGGATGGTTTGGACAAAGTGGCAGAGATTTCTACAGAAGGCAGGGAGAATGATGTATGTTATTGTCCCTTAAAATTTTTTTTAATGTTTATTCATTTTTGAGAGATGGAGAGAGACAGAGTGTGAGAGGGGCAGGGTCAGAGAGAGAGGGAGACACAGAAACTGAAGCAGGCTCCAGGCTTTGAGCCATCAGCACTGACCCCAATGCGAGGCTTGAACTCATGGACCGCGAGCTGAAGTTGGACGCTTAACTGACTGAGCCACCCAGGTGTCCCTATTGTCCCTTTTCCTAGTCCAAGTGAGCTCATTCTTGACTAGTTTGGCTCCGGGAGACTAATGGGAAAAGGGCTTTTCTAGATCTTTTGTGCTCAATAGGATGAATGCTCCAGGAGATAATTGGCTTCCTAAGGTGCTGTCCCTTCTCTACCTGGAGGTACAGCTGAGGCAGGCAGAGACTCCTGGCAGCTGAGGAGGATTCTGCGGAGCTCTCTTCCTCGGCTCAGTCCCTGTGCTCTGCCTGGGAGACTCTGTCTCAGCTGGTACACCTGTTTTCTTTCCACTGAAGGCACTGGTCTGAAGCTTCTAGAGTGGCCTGGTTGGATCCAGCCCTTACTGGACACCTTCTATGGGGTGGCATGTGTGTGACCACTTCCTGACTGTGGCCAGCATTACAAACTGAGCACAAGCCTCTCTTCTACAACATGCCAGGAATGCTTCCTGACGCTTCAGTAGAAGCCACTGTCCATGAGTTGGCAGGTAGGATGGGGCTTCATCACGTGTCAGGCACTGCACTGGCTCTTTCCATAGTTCATTTCACTACCCTTATGGCATGCTTAGGAGGTAGAGATGGTCACCTGCATTTTTAGGGGGAAACTAAGTTCCGGAGAAGTTCTAGAGCTTGGCCATGTAACGCAGTTGGCAGAGCTGGGATTCAGATGGAGCTGTTGGACCCCAAAGGCTGCTCTTGTCCTCGGCATGTCAGGTCCCCACAGCTGAACTAGTCAGTGGACTCTATCGGGCTGGACCCTTGGGGGTTGGGAAGGCACAGTGGAGGGAGGGCAGTGGAGAGACAGCCATTGCCATTCATCAGGGATCTGTCCTTCTTAGACCCTCTGAGTCCTTCTCCACCTCTAAGCCTTTGCTCAAGTATTTGCCTGGCAGACAATTTCCAGCCCTCTCTTAAGTCTCTGGCCAAAACTCACTCCACCTCAGCCCTGCAGACACACGGGGTACACTGTGCCTTGTGCTCTTTCGCTGTAGCTCTCTCACTGCTCAGGGTCTTGCATGCACATCTGTTGCCCACCTCTACCCAACTAGACCCTGAGACCCTGAGCCCTTGAGACTGTGCCTTCTTGGCATATGAACCTACAGTGTGTGGTTTGTAGTGGGCAGATAGAAAGTGTCCATGGGGTGAGGGATTCTGGACAGAGACCTTGCTTGATGTTGGGGTATCTTCTTCCAGCTGTTCTTTGACCTCCTCCCTCTAATGTTGCTTGAGCTGGGTATGCTTTGGTGCCCACTAATCGCTTCGTCTTGGGCCTTTTTTTTTTTTGGTGTAAAAAGGTGATTTTATTAAAGCATGGGGACATGACCCATGGGCAGAGAGAGCTGCCTGTCTTGGGCCTATTTTAACTTGGATATAATTCCTTTTGAAAGGACACCACAAAGTCTGAATTCTACTAAAGACAAATGGTCCATGATGGTAATAAGTCAGCCAAATGGGCCACTTCCTTCAGAGGCATGGTGTGGAGAGCAGGCTCAAGGAGACCAGACATCCAAATTCCCCATCCCAATGCATCACTCACAGGAATTATCAGGGGCTGTTTATTTATTATTTTTGTCATTATTGGTTTTTTTAAGTTAAAAAGATTTTTTAAAATGTTTTTATTTTGAGGGGGAGGGTCAGAGAGATGGGGAGATATAGAACCTGAAGCAGGCTCCAGGCTCTGAGCTGTCAGCACAGAGCGTGATGCGGGGGCTTGAATTCATGAGCTGTGAGATCATGACCCGAGCCGAGGTTGGACGTTCAACCAACTGAGCCACTCAGGCGCCCCCTTTAAAGTTTTTTCTTAATGTTTTTTTTTGTTTTTTGTGTTTTTTTTTTTTTTTAGAGAGAGACAGACAGACAGAATCTCAAGCAGGCTCTAGGCTCTGAGCTGTCAGCACAGAGCCCGACGCAGGGCTCAAACTCACGAACCGTGAGATCATGACCTGAGCTGAACCAACGCTGTTAACTGATCGAGCCACCCAGTCACCCCCATTGTTGTTTCATTTTTTAAATAAAAAGCACCACTACCTTCCTGCTCAGAAATGAATGAGATGTCAACAGTGGTGTACAGCCCCTGGAGAACACAAGGCATGCCTTTCCTGCATGTATATAGTGGGGCCAGTGGTCATGTTCCTTAAGAACTAGGCCACGGGAATGTTTTCAAAGCAAGCTGCAGCTGCTTTCTATGTATGCAGGTCTCCTCAGCCCTCAAAATCATCGCATGCATAAAATAATTTTATGAAATCACATCTCAAGGTTCTCTGTTCATATTCATTTTCTGCTCGCTCATTCATTTTGCCATCTGTGGGAACTCATTAGCACACAAGCTGCAGCAGGTGCCAACGGTTTAAAAAAATTATGGGGGAAAACTTGAAATTGATCAAATCCTATCTATCTGTTCTTTTTCCCTCCTGTAAATTGAAAAATGACAGCCATTATGCCATTTTAGGAGAAAAAGTGTTGGTTGCTCCTTGTGGTGCTGTGGCCCTTTTGAGGAGGAAAGGTTGGCACTTTCCGGACCAGGGAATCTTTGCATAGCCTCAGGGCCTCCCTAGGGGATTGCAGGTGGGCTCTGGGGGTCCATAACCCTCCTATAATAAAACTGTATGCAAAATTGCATGTATATCTCCGTGACGATGTGCATTTTTTCCCCCGGGGAGAAAGCTCATAGCTTTCACCTTATTTTGAATCCAAACAAGATTAGGAATCAATGTTTTACAGGAAGAAAAGACAAAGTATTTTCCTTAGCTCATTGAATCCTCATAATTACCTGGAAAATCAGGCATCATTAAATACTTGTTTAAATGCCTGACCCCCATTCTCAGCCTACGTTCATAGGCTGTTAGAGTTGGGGCATGCCAAAGGATTATTTGTTTGTTTCTCACCCCCTCTTCTTATTTAGAGGGAGAAACTGAGGTCCAGAGAAGTGAAGTAGGTTGTCCAAAGTCATATGGTCAGTTTATTGCAGAAATGGATTGGAAAGTCAATTCTTCAACTCCCTGTCCAAAGCTTGTGCCACTGCTGCTGTACTCTTGCAAAGTCAGTGAGCAGAGTTCCGCAAATGTTAAAGTGAAGTAGTAAGAGACTGTCCTCCTCCCACCTGCCCTCAGGCTGGATTGGTTCCCACTGACCTGTTTCTTGATCCCCAGGGACTTTCTGGCCCCAAACGCACCCAACCTATTAGCCCTAGGAATATACAGATGCATGAACAAGATGATTCCAAGTGCCAGGATCTCAGATGAATGGAATAAACCAAACCTTGGCTGGGAAATATCGTCATAGACACTGGGAGGGCAGGGGAAAGAGCTGAAGGGCTTTGGCGACAACACACCCCTCATTCTTTGCACCTGCCTGTCTCTCAGTGGTCATTTTGGACAGTTTCCCCTTTCCTTTCTTTGCTTGGATTCCCTGGACCTATGTTAGTGGTGTCCTTGCTCTAGTGCCCCCAACCCTCATGCTTGGCATGTGCTGTTCTCTCTTCCTTCCATTGCAGAACTTGTAGTCATCTGTTTACTTGTCAGGATTCCCTGCTCAGATGGTAAATTCCTTGGAGGCAAGTGCCTGGCACATACCGGACAGCCAATCAATGGGAGTTGAAATAAATAGTGATCCTGTGTTATTCCTGTGTTTCCCCTTCCTAGATATGCCAGGAAGCTTGTTCTAGGCAGCGTGCACTGCCCTGGCTGTGAGTGGATCAGGGCAGGCAGCATCCATGGCCTCTCAGAGCCCCCTTTTTTATTCTGTGTTGGGGAGATCATGCACTGATGTTTTCTGTAGGCCCTCACCGCTGCTTTTAGTCGAATTCCCAAAATCAAACGAAAACTTTTGAGTTTGTGGAGGAAGAGGTTCCAGGTTTCTCCTTGGGTCTCTATGGTTAGGCAGGCTCAACTGAGCAAACACAGGTACCCACCAAGATCACACCTCTGGGTGGTGTCTGCCTCCCCCTTCCACCTTCCCAGATCACCAAGAACCTTTCTCCAGAGACCCTCTGTGGTCCTTTCTTACCAGGCATGGTCATGAAGACTCTTACAAAAATAGCTGCAAGCTGGAAAGTGGAAAATAAAATAACTCGGTTCCTCTCTGCCAAATACAACAAAGCAACAGTGTGTAAGCAGCCAGCTCAGTCCCTGGCATGGCTACTCACAGAATTACTTATTCCCTTTCCTCTCCATAACTGCAGCCAGCTCCACTGATTCTATTTCTGAAGTTATGTGCCATTATTATTGATTGATTGATTGATTGATCAGTTGATCTGGCCCTGATAATTCTACCTTGTGGTTTGGGCTGATGACTGTTCCAAACACCTGGCTTTCCTGTCGTCCTTTGGGTCACTGTCAAAAATGTGCCACATCCCTGAATCTCTTCCGTCTACCAATGTCACCGGGTCTTCACTAAGGAAATGATTACACGCATGACTACTTGTTTGAAATGATAAGAAAAAGACACCTTACCCTTCCCAAGAATTCAGGCCTACCACTGTGTCTTTGGTTAACAACTGGTTAATAACAATCAGCAGATGGCTATTAATTAACTCTTTTGAATTTCCTATCTCTTTCCCTTTAAACTGGGTAAGTATGTAGGCCTGCTCCACGATGAACAAAACCAGAATCCCCAAATCGGAAGGGGTGTGTATGTAGGTGAGCCTTGAAGCAATCCAAATCCATTAGAATATTCTGTGCTCCGTCACAAATTGATCTGAAGGATTTTTTTGTTTTTTTTTTTAAGGAAGCCGGAAATCCAATGAAGCAGTTCAGATTGCAACTTAAGCTATAGATTTTTAAAACATTTATGAAACCGTTAAACTGGAACAAGGCAGAAACCTCCAATGGATTCCCAACTCACTGATTAGAAATTTCATTTGTTCCTGTCCCTGATGGGAGCAGTTTGAGGGGTCTAGGCACCAAAAAGACATTTTCCATCCTGATGTAGTGAGGTGTGTGTTTGTCGAAGGAGAGGGACTTCCACACTCCCTGGGAAAGTCTGGAAGAATGATTACTTTCAGTGCTTCTTGTTTTGCATCACCTTGGTGGGTCTAGAATGGAATTATGAGCCTGGGAGCTTGGGAGTATAGCTTTGGCATGGCCACCGATTCCCTATGTGACACTAGGCAAGTTGCTACCCCCATCCTGGGTCTGCTCATTTGGAAAATGAGAGCCATAGTCTATATGGTCCAAAGGGCCTTTGGTAGGTAGAATAATGGCCCTCAAAGATGGCCAAGTCCTAATCCCTGAAACTTGTGAATATATTACTCTACGTGGCAAAAGAGTCTTTGAAGTGAGTGATTAAGTTAATGACCTTGAGATGCGGACATTATTATGGGTTATCAGGAAGGCCTGTTCTAATCACAAGAGTCCCTAAAAGGTGGAAGAGAGAGGCAGGAGAGTGATTGGGATAGAGGGAGATGTGACCCAGGAGGTCACAGTTGTGTGATGTAAGGACTCCATCCATCATTGCTGGATTGGCTGATGGAGGAGGAGGCCACCAGCCGTGGAATGTGGGCGGGCCTCTAGGAGCTGGAAAAGGTGAGGACATGGTTTCTTCTCCAGAGCCTTCCGAAGGAACACAGCCTTGCTGACACTTCGATTTTAGCTCAGGGGAAACTGTGTCATTCTGACCTCCAGAACCCAAAGACAATAAATTAGTGCTTTAAGCCACTGCGTCTGTGGTAATTTGTTACAGCAGCGACAGAAAACTAAAGCAGGGTGCCTTCCAACAACCTTGCATTCAGTCCCTAAGGATTAAAGCCCAGCTTTGCCAACAACCTTGGGCATCCTCCCGCTGAAAGTGTGCTTGGGAGGGGGCATCTTAGGGATGCTGCATCCCATCTGCCTCCTGGCCACCGCATGTGTGTGAGTGTGGCTGGTTTGAAGTGCCCTCCCACGCAGTGGGAGTAGAGTTTCCTGGCCTCAAGTCTGAAGGGGCCTCTGGAGATCCTCTGCGAAGACACAGGTACAGTATTATTTTCATCCTCAAATTGAGGGAACTGAGTTCAGAGAGGAGCAGGTGTCCATTATCACACAGCTGCAGGAGGGCACTCCTCACTCCTGCCACCAGGCTTTTCTCAGTTGGCCACTGGGGAAATACGTCTTCCTTGTCCTAGTGGGTTGGCCGGGGAGGTAGGAAGAGGGGGTTGAGAGTGAGAGACTAGAAGGCAGAACAAGGGCCAGAGCCCTGAAGTCCTGGGCCAGCCAGTGTTTTCTGTGCATCTGAGCATAGGGAGGAAGGCACAAACCGAACGAGGCTCTAGGGGAGACCTTGAGTTGATAGTGATGGGGGAAGTAGGGAAAGGGAAGGTTAGGCTACAGGCACTGTCACCTTTGAGTTAGCATGATGCCATGAAGACAAAGATTCTGCCTGGACAGGAGGTTCTTTCTTGCCCCAGTGGGAGCATGAAAGGGCATGCCCTCTCCCCACCTCCACCCTCCTATCCTGCCTGGACATCCTCTCAGCAGTAGTGGGGAGGAAGGCAGAAAGCCAGTGTGGCCTATGCAGGGACAGGCATGGGACAAGCCAATGGGAGTGAAGAGGTGGGGTGCAGAGAGTCTGGAAAGGCTGGTGTGTGGGAGGGAGGCCAGCTTGATTTCACAGACAGGGGAGAGGAGTCAGGACAGAAATGCAGAGGGACGGGAAGACCTCCTTCATGGTTCTTAGGTCTGGGCCACATGCCTATGGTTCAGGGCAGTGTCGTTCAGACGGGAGGCTGTGACTCATTAGTGCTCATGAGATCATTTACAAGGTTGAGATCAATAATATTTAGAGATTTAGAATAGAATGTAAGTGCATACCGTCTATACACTTTGCAAAGGTACGTGTGGTTGTAGGAAACTTTACATGGACATAACCTGTGGGTTTTACAGGCCTGGCCCTTTGGAAAGGCTTTGCGGAGCGAGACCTGAGTAATGGGGGGAAAGGCAGCATCGACTCGGCTGTTTCCACAAGACCAGCTTTTAATATGACCGTGACTGGAAGCACGAATAAATAAACGCCAGAGAAAATGGAAAAACCAAATCAAACCAAACCTCAGAACATCAAAACCCAAATCTAGAAAACGAAACAAACGAAACAGATCTCAGACAGACAAAACAAGCCCCCCAAAGAAACAGAATCGGACTGTACAAGCCAGGTCACGGGGACAGCAGAATGACGCGGGTCCCTTGGATGAGCACTGGAGTTGCCCAGGCCACCCTGTCTCCACCGGGTGCTGGGATAGGGGTGGGGGTGGCCCCAGTCAGCCCACGGGCCAGCTCGGGGAAAGGGGTTTGTAAAGAACCTTCACAAACTACACAGGGACCAGACGTGGCTGAGAGTTCCGCGCGTTTCCTCTTGGCCGTGCAGTTGTGATTCCAGCATGGCCACGGGGTGACTTTGAGGCTGGAACCTGGTCCCACTGCACGGCTTCAGGGTGGCCGGTGGAAAGCGCATGGAGGAGAGTCATGTACAGAGATGGACGTGGAGGTGGCGCCGTGAGCAGTCTGAGCATGCAGGTGCTTTATACATCTGGCAGTGAGATGTGATTGATGGCAGGTTGGTTCTCGGACAGTTCCAGAGTGTGACTCTTTTCTCCTAAGAGGGAGGCACGGCAGGGCCCGAGGACGCGTCGTGGCACGCGTGGCCGCAGCGAGGTTTTGGCAGATAGTTTGCTATGTGTGCATAGGGGGCTCTTACTTCTTTCTGTCATCAGGGGCCATCCCACCTGAGCCTGCTGTCCCCTGTCCTGGGTCTTGGGCCTCAAGGTCTGTTTGGGGTTGGGGGGGTGCCGGGTGGTCCACGGGCTGTCAGCAGGCAATCTCCTCCAAGGTCCCCAGGGCTGTCTGCAGGGGCACATTCACAGTGTGGCTGATGGTTTCAGAGTGGTTTGGCATCGTGTCACAAGTGCTCTGGAGGGAAGGAGACAGTGGGTGTTGAGATTCATTCTGCAAAATGTCATCACAATGCCCCTGGCAGCCCAGCCTGGGGACTGTGGTCCCGGTTTGTGGGCTTCCCCAGGTGCTGCTGCCCCTGCCCCAGGCATCTCAGGGGCTGGCTTGCTGTTGTGGGCCATGAGGCTGGAGGGGCCTCGCCACCTTCAGGATCCTCACCATTGCCCACCTAGGTGCCCCCAGGGTGGGGACCGGGCACCCTGGTGATGGGGTTTAGCAGCAGCCCCTGATATGTCACCCAAAGCTCCATCTGAGTGCTCTCTGGCTTCGAGTATGACCTGCCCTCATCCTGGGGTTCTCCCTGGAGGCCTTCCTGGGTGGAGGAGGACCAGCCTGTGGCTAGGCTGGGGGCACGGGGTGCCAATTGCTGAGGCCAAGGAGGAAGTGGGGAGGCCCCCCACCAGCCAGAACCAGAGTAGTCATGGCTCCCTAGTGGACCTTTAAGGTTAGGCTGGCCCCTGGCAGTCTCAGGTCCCTGGACAGGGTGGGGCTGGGGGGCCAGCCTTGAGCTTTCCCAGTGACTCCCATGCTGCGGAGGGCTGGCGGCTGGGATGGATGGGAGCAGAGAGACAGCGGCCAAAAATGTGGGGGAGATTTGATGAGGCTGAGGTGGGGGGAGGCAACAGAGGTTGAGCACTTACTATAAACTAGGCACTGCTGATTGTTTTATAGGCATGGTCCCACTTAATCCAAATGACAAGTCCCTGAGGTGCCTGTGATTCTCCAGATGCTCAGGGAGGTAAACCATTTGCCCTCAGGCATTCAGCTGGGAAGCAGGGACCTGAGTGCAGAGCCTGGGACCCTTTCCACACTCCCTTCCCCTCAACAGATGCTGTCTTCTATTCAACAGAGGCTGCAGGGGCCTGGGAGAACCTAAGCGGAGATTTTTTCACTTGGGAGACAGGTAGAGACATGGTGTCTGGAATGGAAATGGGGGCTTTCTGGGGGGAAGGGGCTAGGATCATTTTGGATTTATTGACTTCAGGGAGCGATGGCTGCCTCACGTGCCTAGAGTTCTTCGGGCAGAAGTCTCAGCCGGGGAAAGCCAGAGATACCTGCACCAGGTGGCTGAGGCCAGAGCCCGGGAGCAGACAGAGTTTGGGAAGGAGAGCGGACAGCCATGAGAGGTGCTGCCTCTCTGGCTGCTCGAGGGAAGAGAGGCAGAGTAGGATGGTGGTCAGGGGAGCTCTGTGTCCAGCTCTGCCCCCCATCAGCTGGGTGACCTTGACCTTCTGGGCCTCAACGGCCTCAAGTACAAAACGGAGGGAAGAACAGACCTTTCTCCAGGGTAACCGTGCAGCTGAAATTACATGGTACATGTGAGGCCCGCAGCACGGTGCCTGACGTGTACCTGGCACTCAATAGTAGTCAGTTACGTGGGTATTACTGCGCTACCAACCTCATGGGGCCCCAAGCTCCATGTCCTCTTCCAAAGGAGGAGAGCGCCAGTGACATCCTCACTTGCATCTTGCAACCCTAAGAATAAGGGAGTGGAGCCTCCCTGCTTCCCACAAGGCATGAGATGAGAGCAGTAATGCTCCAGCCCAGGAGAAGTTGGACTGGGCCAGGTATCGACTGCGATCCATGGCTTGTTATCAGGCTCTGGTGGGGTCTCAGAGAGAGCCCTGGGGCTCCGTGGGAGTGTCTTTGGACAAGCTGAGTTAAGGCATGCTGTAAGGTGTGTCTCCCCCCGGCCCCAGGTCCTGACCTCTGGTCTCACATGGCCCTGCAAGAGGAGAGAAACAGAGCAACGTAGAGTGCAGTGGCTGCTCTTACCACGTTCTCATCGTGGCTCCCTTCGTCCTCTTCTTTACCAAGCAAATCTAAGAGCTTCTCTTTGATCAGCTGCAAAAAATCAGGATAGAGTTGGTAAGGATGGGGATACTGTACAGAGGTAGAGCTCTGGGAGCCCCTGCCCAATCTTTTGGCTGAAGTGAGGTTTCAGTGCAGGAGCTAGAGCCTGGAGGAGGTCACAGGAGGCCCCAGCTGGCACGGGGACTGTCTTCTCTTGTGGAAGGAGAGTGTGGATGGGCAGCCTGGGAGCCCCTTTCTGAGGCGGGGCCTGGGGGAGGAGATTACCAATCGCTTTCCAGGCCAGAAAGGCCCACTGTTCCTAAGATCAGGGTACCCCCGAGTCCCTAACATTTGATTCTTAGCAACAAGGGGCAGTTATCAAACATGTTACTTGGCCTGATGCAATTTCTAGAACTTTATACAGCTCTTTGCAAAAAATAATAAACAAAGCAGAATAAGATCTGGCTATGGGTGATTTAGGTTTAGGGAACAAGGTCACCATGCTGGGAGGTGGAATATGACACTCCAGAGGTCCCTGGTCCCTGGGGTCCTCCAGCTCCCCACAATGGTTTCCAGGGGCCTTTGGCCAAGGACAGCCCTCTCTGGGAGTCAGAACACTGCTCTGACGTCTCTTCTTGCTGGAGTGAAACTCAAGTGGTCCTGGGGACACTGGAGTCCCCTTAGGAATTCTGGAGACACTGGAGCCAGCCCAGCTCTGGAGGATGTGGTGAGGGGGCTGTGGGAAGGAAAGGCCGAGGAGCACAAGAATTCTCAGAGACGGAAGCTACTGTCCATTGTTTGAGGTGCTTTCAGAGGCTCCATTCCAGCTGCCTTTTGAGGGAGACATCTCAAGCTGTGAACAGCCAAAAATGGCCTGTGTGCCTTTGTTCCTCAGAATTGATGAAGATTGCCAGGAAATGCCCCTTCTCTAAACCTGCCTACACCAGGACAGGCACTACTCAGGTGACGGGCCACCCAGAGCACCCGTGTGCGTGTGTGTGTGTGTGTGTGTGTGAGCGCACGCGTGCTGGTAGAACATAGAGTATATGCGTGCATGTGTATTTATGAGTGATGTGTGTGACTGTGGTACAGTGTGTGTGAGTGGTATGTGTGGGTGGTATGTGTGTGGTGCTGTGAGTGTGTGGGTGCAGACACACACATGTATGAAGCCACCACAGCTGGTCTTGCGTGGGAGGGGCTCAGAGCTAGTCTCAGTTCTGGCTCTTCTCCTGGATGCTTCCTCCCTCTCCCTGCAAATGTGGACAGCCCACGGCTCTTCCAGCTGCCTGGGGATAGGACTGTGGCTTCTTTCTCTCTTGCATCCACCCCCTCCTCCCTGGCTAGGACTTGGTGATAGACAGTATCTGCAGATGGGGAGGAGAAAGCAGGCTCTGGGTGGAAAGAGGCCATCCTCTCCCCCATGCATCAGGGCAGGGTGAGGGTATCAGCATAGTCATTTAGCCATGAACAACCCCAGTCTTACCTCGTAAATATAATCAAAGAGCTCTAGTATTGTAAGGATACTAGCACCAATAAACAATCCCATCTGACCACCAATATCACCTGGAGAGAGAAAAGATCAAAGATTTGGCTTTCCTCATAGTGCTTCTAGGAAGGAGTGAACAGACAAAGAACTCAGAAACCAGACTTCCCACGGGGGCCTTGGACAGGTCAGACCCTGAACAACTCCCTCCCTCATTGCAAAGTGGGTGCCAATGTGGATGAGAATTAATCCAGATCCTTACTGAAGGGTCTACAGTAGACCTTACAGGCTAACGGGCTTATTTGATTACCTTCAGAACCACACTGAGTGGGCCCCGCTTTGGCTCTGGGCTGGGAATAGAGACAGGAAGTATGTGGTCCTGGCCTGGGGAGAGGAAGTGGAGTCCAGGACTCACGTGTCAGGTGCCTTGGGTGTGGGTCTCAGGTACAACGGTCCAAGAGACCTTCTACTCACCCAATCATAATGAAGCCTACAGGGTCAACTCAGGGCACCTCTCACCCTTGGGATAAGGTCATAGGAAGCATCCCCAATGCCCCCATTTGAAGGTAAATGCTCACTTCGGTCTTCAAAGATGTTCTTGCTGGAGAGTATATAGGCCCCACTGACCAAAGTGTTTATTGACTGGTCTTCAGGTCCCCTCTTGGGAGACCTATATTCAGTATAGATGTCTGGACCTGCCCCAGGTCTATAAAATCAGAATCTCTGATTCTGGGGTCTGGAAGTCAGGATTTTTAAATTCCCAGGTGATTCTCCAACCCACCAGGGTTTGAGAACAAGTCTCCTGTGGGAGTTGCAGATGGTTGGGGACCCTTTGGAAATGAATGCAAAACATTACATGAGTGTACCCGGGCATTTGTAGGATGTACCTGTTTGAGAAGCTACTATCAGATCCATCAAGGGTCCCCCCAAAAGCCCAAATGCTTTGCTCTGGAGGTCAGTGTGGTCGAACAGAGAGCTCAGAGTCTGAATTTGGAGAGTGGCTACCAGCTTGCTGCGTGCTTTTGATAAGCCCTGACCGTCTCAGGAGCTTTGCCTTCAAAGGACATTTGGTGGTGGTGGAGGGGAGTGGAGGAGAGAACTGTGAGATCCTTGCTAGGGGAGCCTCTAAGACTGTTAGCTTCTGGGCTGGGCAGGGAGAGTCTGGGAAAGGGGGTTTTCCGGGGTAGAGGGCACAGTCTTACTGGAGATCCCACACCGACCTTGTGTTCTGGGAACTTTCTGTTGGCCACATCTGCTCTCTCTGATTACAATCCCTGATCATGGCTGAGTGGAGTCCAACAACCACAGTCCCAGGCAGAGAGGGTGGGAAGGGGGCTCTTCCTGGGGAGGCTTGGTGCTGGGCTCCAACAGTTCTCCTCACTCCTCTCCCCCTGCTCTCTCTCGGACGCCCTTCTTGGAGACGTTACTGGGGAATGTGTACTTACAGATGTTCATGTCAGGTGTGAGGTGCATGTCTGCACATGCACACAGTGTGCGTGAGTATGGGTTATGTGCGAGGGTACTCTGCGTGTGTGCACATGCTTGTTTGGAAGCAGAAGCATGTCTGGCTGTTGGTGGCTTTATGCAGGTGGCTATTTATGTCTAGGGTAGGGACACTGAGATCCTAGTGTCTGTGAGGGTGCCTTTGTGGGTGGTGGGCAAGAGTGTGTCTGAGTGTGCAGAACCTGTGTGAGCACGTGTGTATGTACGGGCAGTAGTGTGAGGAATCTGTGGGCACGCAGTGCATATACACACGTCTCTGGTGCCGTGTGGTCTGCTGGGGGTCTGTGCCACTGTGCACTGGTGTATGTGGCTCATCACGCTGTGTGTGTGTGTGTGCACTTTGGGGTGGGGTGTGCTGCGTGTGGATGGGCACCTGAGCGATGTGTACGGGGGTGAGGGCGAGCTGCAGGTGGCAAGGGAAGGGCCCGATGGGCGTGAGGACTGAGCGTTAGCAAGTGGCACGCACTCTCATCACGGGAGGTACAGATGGCAGCATGACTTCTCAGCAGGCTATTCTGGGTGGGAACAAGATGCTGGGAACATGCTCATCCTCATATCTGATGCAGAGATGAGCTATCCTTTCTGACAGATTCAGAGCTCAGGCCCTTTTCAGAGCACATGCCTGTGTGTGTGTGAGTGAGAGAGAGAGAGGAGAGAGGGCTGTGGGCCCATGTGGGGGTGGGGAGAACCCTGTCTTGAGTTCTCTTTAGGAAATGAAGGCAAGGGACGCCTGGGTGGTTCCATTGGTTAAGCGTCCGACTGTTGATCTTGGCTCGGGTCATGATCTCAGTTTGTGAGTTTGAGCCCCGCATCAGGCTCTGTGCTGAGGCGTGGAGCCTGCTTGGGATTCTCTCTCCATCTCTCTGCCCCTCCCCCACTTGTATATACTCTCTCTCTTAAAATTAAAAAAAAAATGAGATGATAGAGGCAGTATGAGTGGATCTACATGTTTGGAGCATGACCTCTACCTTGGGCTCGAGACATTAGTCTCTTGGTTTAGTCCCTTTTGGCCACAACAATGTCTGAGACCCAAATGACAGCCACCTTAACCCAACTGGGTCCCAGCTGTGGCCCAGTCCCCAGTCACCTGGGAGAGGTGCAGAAATGCTCACATGGTGCCCGGAATCACCAGCAGGGCCCTGGGTCTCTGGCATGGTGATTGTCCAGGGACCAGAAACTACTCTTTAATGGACCTTTTCTGGGCTGAGGCTTTATCCCAGCTCACCATCACAACAAACTCACTTAAGCAGATTTATTAGACCCATTTCGCAGATGAGGGGCCTGACATTCAGTGAGATGAGGCCACTTGCCCACATTCTCGGAGCTGGTATGCAGTAGGCTTTGACTCTGCACCTCTATACTTCCCTCTACACCTGCCACCAACCTCCCCCAGGATACCACTCTCCATTGGTCCAACTCACAGGGACGACAGCAGCTAATTTACTTTGTAGGGACAGCATCATGTCTTTTCTTGAGAGGAGTAGGAGTTGGGAGAGGGACCCAAGGGGCAGGTCTTTTAACTGTCCACTCCGGGGGTTTTGTGAGTTTGGCGGGGCAGGGTTGAAAAGAACTCCCTGCATCCGTTGTTTGGCAGTGCAGCCAGGGGAGCTGATGTGAACTTGCATGGGGGTGGCAGTCAGGTTTGTAGACATCTGGGGATGTGTGTTCCTTCCTTTGTGTTTGATAAAGGACTCTCAATCCAGGAGGGGAACATCTGAGTTGCTTTCCAGTCTCACACACACACTCACTGCCTGCAGACCACCCAAAGCTCAGCCTTCCCTCCATTTGACAGCTGTCTTTTCCCGCTGTGGCCCCAGGACTGTCACTCCAAGATGGGGGCAGAAGACCACAGAGCCCAAAGGGGCGGCCCTGGAAAGGCCCTGAGAGACCTTTTAGCTCATTTACCTCGTTGTGCTGATGGGGAAACTGAGGCCTCAATTGGGACATTAACTGAGCCTAAAACCTCCACCACACCAGAGTCCTTCCCATTCTGGGACAGGGGAGTGATAAGTACACTGAAAGTACTGTCTGCCTGCCTACCCCTTGCCCCTTCCCTCTCACTCCCTGCCATGACATGTGGAAATTTGTGCAACAGACTCTGACTTACCGAGTAAGGCAGCAACTTCATATGCCTTCTTCTGTTCAATCGTCTCATAATTGAGCGCCTCAAAAAATATATCCAGAACGAGGATGTTCTCTCTGCAGAGGGAATATTCAGTACCACACATGGTGAGAAACATCGGGATCCACACAGGTCATCTAACCTCACTTTCCCATGGATGGAGGGAGGGGCTGAGGCCCAGGAAAGTGAAACTATCAGCCCAAAGTTAGAGCTGGTCAGTTACAGAGCCAGCCTTGGAACCAGGAGTCCTGACCCCCAGCCCAGTGCTCTGGAGGCCCATCTCAGCTGTCCCCTCTTTGTACCTTTCCCACGAGTCCTGCCTGGACTCCAGGTCTCTGGGTCTCCCAAAGGGGCTTGCTGGCTCCTCACATGTAGGTGAGTTCATCATTCTTCTGACAAGCGCTTCATGCTCTTGCCTTGCTTGCCCCCGCTGACCTCCTGGGTGGCCCCTACCCACTCCTGAGAGCCCCCCCATCCCCCCACCACGTTCCTACTTGGATTTGTAACAAGGTTCTCCCAGTGGGAGGCCCTTACGCTCAAATTGCCAAGTCAGCTGCCAGGCTCAGGGAGAACAAATCTGTATCTGGCTGGGGGGTTCCCCTTTCCTCTTTTAGGCAGTAGGCAGGTGTGTTAACAAGACACATCTTGGCAGGAAAAGTCATCGCTGCTGGCAGAACGTCTGCTCAGCAGCAGGGCCTGGCACCCCTTTTCTCTGTCTCCTTCAATGCTGGTCGCAGTGGCCTCAGTGCCCCTTGTGTGCAACTTGCTGAGCCAGAGCTGCCCCAGGATGGGCTCTGGGGGCTGTGTTGGCAGGAGGGAGTGACTGGCGAGAGAGAAGCAGAGCCTCCTCTTCATGCAGGGCTTCCCAAGGCACCATTCAAAGTAAGTGTCACCTTCACTTGCTTGGGTGCTGAGAACTGCCTCCTACCTGGCTGCCTCTCTTTCTTCTGGTTTCCCTTCTGCCTTCCACACTGCCCCCTGAAGGATTGTTCTAAAACTGCTAAAACACCTTACAATTCAGGGACGCCTGGGTGACTTGGTCGGTTGAATGCCTGACTCTTGGTTTCTGCTCAAGGTCGTGATCTCCGGGTTCAGGAGTTCGAGTGCTGAGTAGGGCTCTGTGCTGACAGTGCGGAGCCTGCTTGGGATTCTCTCTCCCTCTCTCTCTCTGCCCCTCCCCTGCTGTGCTCTCTCCCCTCTCAATATAAATAAATAAAACATTAAAAAAATTACAATTCAGGTCCTCAGTCGCACAGGCTACATTTAAAATGCTCAGTAGCCACATGGGGTTAGTGGCTTCCACGCTGGCCCTCACAGATACACAATCTGTGTATCCTCCATCATGATAGAAAGTTCTGTTCTAGAGCAGTGGTCTAAAATACACAGTTGAGGGGCGCCTGGGTGGCTCAGTCAGTTGAGTGTCTGACTTTGGCTCAGGTCATGATCTCACAGTTTGTGGGTTTGAGCCCCACATTAGGCTCTGTGCTGATAACTTGGAGCCTGCTTCAGATTCTGTGTCTCCCTCTCTCTCTGCCCCTCCCCCACTCGCGCTCTGTCTCTCTACAATAAATAACATGAAAAATTTTTAGAATAAAATAAAATACACAGTTGAGGCTGTCACCCACTTGAAGCTCATCAGAGGCTCCCTCTTCTCTTTGGATAAAGTCCACTCCCTGTCCCCCTCTGCTCTGACACATCCACCTGCCCCAGCTCCCTCTGGACATTCTCTTGTCTGCCCTGAGCCTGGGACACCTCCTCTCCCATGACGTTCATTCATTTATTCTGTTATAAGACATTCTTTTTGAATGCCAGCTCTGTGCCAGACACTCCACAGCAGTGAACAAAAGCAGTGAAGCCTGCTCCAGGCTTCAGGGGGC
The DNA here is from genome assembly GCF_003009895.1 of Hyaena hyaena. Taxonomy (NCBI): domain Eukaryota; kingdom Metazoa; phylum Chordata; class Mammalia; order Carnivora; family Hyaenidae; genus Hyaena; species Hyaena hyaena. The sequence goes on along the minus strand of NW_024080642.1, from coordinate 1,028,177 downwards.
TTTCCATCTAGTGGGGCACACACACGGATATGGAAATTACATCCTCTGGTGAGTGCTATAAAGGAAAACCCCAGAGTGCTGGGAGAGAAATAGAAAAGGAGGAGCACTAATTTAGCTGTTTGAGATGACCTTGAAATGGAGACCTGAACAATGAGGAACCAGGTAGGTAAAGTGTGAGAGGAAAAGCATTCTGGGCAGAGGGAATGCAGTGTGCAAGCTTGCCTGGAAAACTCCTACACATCCTCTTAAACAAGATCTCTGTAGCTGGGGCACCTGAGTGGCTCAGTGAGGTTAAGCTTCCAACTCTTTTTTTTTTTTTATGTTTTTATTTTATTTTTAAGAAAGAGTATGTGAGGGGGAAGGGGCAGATAGGGAGACACAGAATCTGAAGTGGGCTCCAAGCTCTGAGCTGTCAGCATAGAGCCTGACACGGAGCTTGAACCCACCGACCAGGAGATCATGACCTGAGTTGAAGTCGGACGCTTAACCAATTGAGCCACCCAGGCGCCCTAAGCTCCTGACTCTTGACTTCGGCTCAGGTCGTGATCTCACTGTTGGGGAGCTTGACCCCACATCAGATTCCATGACTCTGATAGCATGGAGCCTGCTTGGGATTCTGTCTCTCCCTCTCTCTCTGCCCCTCCCCCACTCGCTTTCTCTGTCTCTCTCAAAATAAATAAATAAACTTTAAAAATTAAAAAAAAAAGTCTCTGAAGCTTTCCTTGAGGGATCCCCGTGCGAGGTGCAGCCAACCGGCCTCTCTTCCTGCCTGCATCAGCCTATAAAGCATTCAGTCCTGCCCTCCTCCCTGCTCAAGACTGTTAGCTCCTTAGAGGTTGGGGAGGCTGCTTCTTAATCATCTTTGTCTTCGCTGTCTGAGTCCTCAACACAGAGCTTGGCTCCCGGCCGAGGGTCAGTTCATGTCTGCCAAATGAAGCCGTCTTCTTCGACTGCCCCATTTCTCCTTGACCCATCCCTGATCCCTCTGCCGACCGTGCCCACCGAGCTTACGAGATATATTTTTCTGATTTGTTAAATTTCTTCTCGAGGTACTTGGCTGACGTCTTGCTGGGGATCTTCACCATGGACAGCTCTTTGTTGTAGCGGGTCAGGTTGCAGGGAGTCCTGCAGAGACAGTAATTACTGTCCTTCTCCGCCAGCAGACCTGCGAGGGCAGAGGGGGCGGGGCTTAGTCAGTTGCGGGGCGGGGCCCCGGATTCCAGCAGCGGGCGGGGCGGGGGGGGGGCATCCGGGGAAGTGAGGGGCGGGGCTGCGGAGACCAGGGGAGCTGGGCTTTGGCTCTAGGTTGGTGAGGGTGTGAGATCTCATAAAAAAGTGCCCACTCTATGTGGTTCTCTTGGTCCTGTTCTCCTTTCACTTTCTTTATTGTGTTGTCCTTTAAAAATTGTTGAAAGGCACACTTTTGGAGACTGGGCTCCCAGGGAGTCCTGACCCTTTCAGCTTCCCAGAGCCTTTTTCTCTGCTCCTAGCCTCAGTGTTCTCATCCACAAAGTGGGCCTCCCATCAGCGGCAAACATAGGACACCATCTTATCTGAAACCCGGGGCTCCATGGCATTCCCTCTGAGGCTCCTTCCTAGCCAGAGCCTACCTTCTCTGCCTGCTGGGTTCAGACACAGGCAAAGATTTTCCATTCCTGTCCCTAGATGCAACCTCCAGGCCTGTGGAAGTCTTCTGCTCCTCTCTTCAACTTAGGAAGGGGTGGCTAAAGATATCACTTCCTTCCCTCCATCTCTCTGATCACGGCAGTGTTACCCATGGGATTCCATACTCCAAAGAGAGACATCTTTGTACATGTCTCTCACTCTCCTCTAAGGCTGGCGCACCCCCCCACCCCCAGCCAGTCCTTCTGGAAGCATCTGGACACAGGAGTCCAGAGCTGTCTTAACTTAGCTCCAGCAAGTGCAGCTGCTGAATGAATTTGTGTCCCTATGATTTAAACACGCTCTCCGCTTGTCTTGATCGTAGATCACTTCCCCGGTGCAGACAGAGGCAGGCAGTGGAGTGAGTCTAGCTTTGGGGTTGTAGTTAGTTTGTGGGATCTCTTGCACCTGAACTTTTCCAGTGGGAGAATCCAGCAGTTATTCCAACCCTCAGTCACCCAGCCACAGGAGGAGGAGGGGGAAATGCACAGCGGCTGCTTCTTCCTCCCCCCCCCCTTTTGGTGCCCACCCAGATGTCCACTGTTCATCCTTTCTCCATCTCTGTCCTTCCTCTGTGCTCCTCAGTGCTCTCCATTCCCCTGACACCCACCTCTTCTCTATCTGCACCTCTCTACTTCCTTTCCCCCCCCCCCCCAGTGCCTTGCCAGCCCTCATCTGCCTGCATCAGTTCCCTCTCTGCCCTCTCTCCTTCCTCCTCTCCACCTTCCTCTCCAGTTCCTGCTCTGTGGTGGCCCCAGACAGCCACTCCTCCTCCACCTCCTCCTCCTCCTCCATTCCCCCTTCCAGCAAATCTCTCCCACACACAGAAGACTCTGAGGTCTCAAGCTTAGCCCCCCACGCCATTTGTCTCCCAGTACTCACCTAGAGCAGGCTCTGCGCACTCCTTGTGCTGCTCAGGGGTACAGAAAGGGGCGTCCCCTGCAAGGAAGAGACACAGGGAGGTACTCAGGCAGCAACGCTTCCCTCCTGGGCTGGGGAAAGAGAAGCATCCTGCGACCGACCGACCGGGAGGTGCCCCAGTGCCCCAGAGCTGGCAGCAATTGTGGGTGCAGGGTACCCAGAACCAGGGGATTGGGTCTGCTCTGCTCTGTGAGCTTGGGCAGGTGAATATAGGGCCTGCCTAGCTAACTCCTCCCAGATTGCTGTGCTGACCCAACTAGCTCAGGTGGGTGATAGGTGAGAAAGTCTTGGTGGCTGAAAGCAGAGACGTGGCAGAAAGCACTTGCTACCTCAGGGCACGCATCCTTGCCTTTAACTCACACAGGTACCTCCTGTTTTACCCCAGAGAGACATGAGGCTAAAGTATCCTGCCTTCCCAGGACATCAAGAGTGAGCAGTGATGGAGGTGGGTTTTGAACCCTCCGGTCTGACGAGTCTGACCCCGAGGCCAGGGTTCTTCCCATCACACAGCTCTGCTGTCTGTGAGGGGGGCTACTTTGTACGTCTCTTGCTCTGCCCTTAATTCCGCACTCATAACAGAGATGCCAGTAACAATGTCATGGGTAGAATGGTTAAAATCTCTACTGCTTGCCTTCAGCTCAGGTTCCCTGGGGGAACCTCACTGGCTGGAGATCTAGTCTGAGCATCAGACAGGTAACATTCACCAGTGCTCTATCGTCCCCTCTGGTCTCTCTATAGAAATCCAGACCCCCCCTCCTCCCTTTTTTAATAGAGTGCTAAAATTAAACCTACCACAATGTCCTTTCCTTACTATTTCCCTAAATACCCTTTTTAAGAGCTGAGAGCTGGTATGCTTCCTTCTTTCCAACAATAACAATGTAACTGGTGTTTCCCTTTTTGCCCTGTCTTCTGGGAAGCGCAGAGGCAATTTTAAAGATCAGCAATTATACAATTAGATTTCTAGAAAAAAATTACTGATTACTGATGAGATAATTAGAATTAGCTATATGCGGGGCGCCTGGGTGGCTTAGTTGGTTAAGCGTCCGACTTTCGCTTAGGTCATGATCTCGTGGTTCATGGGTTCGAGCCCCGCGTCGGGCTCTGTGCTGACTGCCAGCTCAGAGCCTGGAGCCTGTTTCAGAGTCTGTGACTCCCTCTCTCTCTGACCCTCCCCTGCTCACGCTGTCTCTCTCTCCTAGAAATAAATAAAACATTAAAAAAAAAAGAATTAGCTATGTGCTAAATCTGAGCATTGTTTATAACAGAAAACAACTGATAATGAACTAAATGTCTGATATAAGGATTTAGTTAAATAAGCGTAAATAAAGTATGATATAACCATGAAATAGTAGCCACTAAATAGGATAAGCAAAGTTCCCAACACATAGTAGATCATCAGTCTACTTTTGGTTTCCTCTCCCCATGTGCTAATAAAATGACCACTGCCTTTTGCACTTTTATATTTTAGCCTAATTTTATCTTCATAACAACTAATGATTGTGTTTTGGAGATAATGAAGGTGAGAACCGAGAGGTTTAGTAACATGTGCCAGGTCACACAGCAGCTAGGTGGAGGAATCTGAATTAGAAGCCAAGGTCCCTGCCTCCCAGCTTGTCATCCTCCCTTCTCTGTTGCATACCAAACTCTTCATGCTTGAATTAGCCCTGTCTCTACCTGCCCCTCCCTGTGCTTCTGCCTCTGATTCTGACCACCTCTAATAAGATGGCTACGTGCATTGTTAGTCTGACAACAGAAAAAGCAAGACAAGCATATCTATCTATTTGCTGGCTGATGGACTTTTGTCTCATCTGAAAGAGTGCTAGACATTTGGATGCAAGAAGGAAACCATCTGGATGAAAGCAACAGACACCTGGATGTTTGAACAGGTGCCACTCCAGGATGCAAGAATTGCAGGCGCTTTGATACCTGGACACTGAACTCTAGGAGGTAAGAGCAGCAAACAATTAATAAACACGGTGAGCACTGGGAGGAGCATTCTTCAAACATCTGGACACTTATGGACACCAGGATGCTGCCTTGCTTGCCAGACTGGATGTTTCCCTCTGCTGTCCCCAGTTTGGGACCGAATACTAGCCTTTCCCAGAACAGCATCCCTGCAGTCCTTGTGGAGTGGACACAGTGTTTTCTGCTAGGGTGGGAAGAGCACAGAGGGTCTCAGGCAGTCCCCTGGCACTGACCTGGCATGTGCACCATACGACAGTTGCAGTTCTCCACGATGTAGCGCGTCTCACAGTCAATCCGACAGGCGGTGATGCTGTAAACAGGAAAGAAGTCGAGTCCCATCTCTGAGGATCGGCACTCACCCCACGGTGGGGGCAGGTACGTGAGCTGCAAGACAGGAAGGTGGGGGCAGCAGTCATTCCTGGAGATTCAGCATCAACAGCCTCAATATCACATTTATTCCATCAACGAACAATTATTGACCATCTGCTACAGTACAATATAGCTCCATTGACCTCATAGGATTTCCATGTCTGGCTCCAATACTCATTTTCCTGTCTTGTATAACCTTCCCATAAATGCTGATCTCAAAGTCTCTTATATTTGCCGTGTGCCTTTCTACTTCATACTTTGTCATCTCAAATCCCTTGGAATGACCCAACTACACTCTACCCTCTTGGCTGGGAACATTGGGACCCCAGACCTAGACCTGGGGGCCAGAACCTTCAGATGGTCCAGGAAGAAATGGCATAATCAATGTTATTTATGATCCATGGCCCAGACTAGAGCACCCCCCCTTTCCCCAGTGTCATGCTATGGATAAACTCCTTTGGGGAAAATGTCTTTCTTCTCAGAGGTCCAATGACCAGAGAATGCTGTCATGCCTATGGTATGTGCCTGCTGAGACTGGGGAAGGTAAAGGTCTGTGAGGACTTATTATTTGTGAAGCCCCAAGCTGAATCCTTTATATCATTTTTTTTTAAAAATCGGAGAATAAAAAATGTAATAAAATGCATGTTTTTCGAGCACAGTTCAACAAATTCTAAAAAATGTATACACTTGTGAACCTACCACTTAAATCAAGAACCAAGACATTAAAAAAAAGTTTACTTATTTATTTTGAGAGAGAGTGAGAGAGAGCATGTGTGCACAGGTGTGTGTGAGCAAGGGAGGGGCAGAGAGAGAGAAAATCCCAAGCAGGCCCTGCACTGGACATGGGGCTTGATACCAACCTGAGCCAAAATCAAGAGTTGGTTGCTCAACTTACTGAGCCACCCAGGCGCTCTAAGACCCAAGACATTTAAAATCACCCCCCTTCCCCCCCCCCGAATTTATTCCCATCCCTTTCCAATCAATCCCCAACCACCAAGCCAATCTCTGTTATGGATTTGCCTATTCTTAAACTTCATGTAAATGAAAACTTACACTGAGTATTCTTTTCTGTCTGGCTTCTTTTGCTCAACATAATGTTTTTGAGATTTACCCACACGGTTGTGTGCCTTAGTTCATTTTTTTAAAAAATTGCCGAATAGTTTCCCAGTGTATAAATATACCACAATCTGTATCCATTCACCTGATAATGGGCCCTTGGATTGTTTCCAGTTTTTTGTAATTATGAAAAAGTCTCTATTAACATTTATGTACAAGTCAGTTCAGTTTTTGGACACATGTTTTCATTTCTGTTAGGTAACTGGCTAGGCGTAGAATAGCTGGTTTGTTAAATAGGTCTCGGGGTAACTTTGTATACGAACAGTGAAACTGTTATCCACAGAGCTAGTACAGTCTTTCAGTCCCACCAGGAGCGTATGAGAGTTCCAGTTACTCTGTACCCTTGCCAAATCTTGATTTTGTTCATATTTCTAATTTTAGACATTTGTGTAGGGGTATAGTTATATCTCATTTCTATTTGTGGTTCTCTGCTGATTGATGATCTTGAGCACAATTTTATGTGCTAATTGGCCATTCATATATTATCTTTTGTGACATGTCTTTTCAAGTCTTTTGCCCACTAAAACAACTTGCTTACTTTTTACTTTGATTATTAAGCTTTAAGAGTTCTCCATATGTCGTGGATACAAATCCCCTGTCAGATGACATGAACTGAGAATATTTTCTCTATACCTCCTATAGATTGTGGCTGAGTTTTCATTCTTTTTTAATGGTGTATGTATTTCCTACTTATAAAATCCCTCATTAAGATGTCATTTACAAATATAAAATGCCTCAATTTCAATGTATAATTTAATGAATTTTTACAAGTGTGTATGCCCTGGTAACAAGCGTCCTATTCAAAATGCTTAACCATCTCCATTAACTCCCCAAAGTCTCCTCCCCAACCCTCAGGCCATCACTGCTTTCTGTCATAAATTAGTTTTGCCTGGTCTAGGATTTTATATAAATAGAAGCATACAGCATGCACCCTTTTGTATCTGGCTTCTTTCTCTCAGCAGAATGTTTTCAAGATTCATTCATGCTCATGCATGTCTCACTAGTTCATTCCTTTTTATCACTGAATTTTACTTCTTCCTTTCTGGTCTTTATTTTTCATTTCCTTTTCTTGCTTCAGTGCATTGTCCAGAAACTGTATATTGCATAACGTTGGAAAAAGCTGAAGAGAGAAGATATCCTTACCTAGTTTCTGACCATAGGAGGAAAGGGTTCATTACCTCATTATTAAATATGTTAGGCATATATTTTTTTTCTTAGATGCCCTTGTCAGATTGAGAAAGTTCTTTCCTACTTCTAGTTTGTTGAGCATTTTTATCTTTATTGGATATTGAGTTTTGACAAATGTGTGTCCTGTTTTTACTGAAATGATTGCATAATTTTTCTCCTTCGTTCTGTTAATATGGTGAATCATACTGATTGATCTGTAGATGCTGAACCCACCTTGCATTTCTGGCATAAGCCTCGCTTGGTCATGGTTTATTTATTATCCTTTTTATATATTGCTGTATTTGACTTACTAATGTCTTGTGGAATATTTCTGTGTATATGCTTATGAATGATATTGTATTTAATTATTTTCCTTGTGATGTCCTGGTCAGGTTTGGTATTGTGGTTATGCTAACTTCATAAACAAAATTATAAATTGTTTCCTTTCGTCTTTCTCTATTTTTTCAGTTTGTGTAGGCTTGGTATCATTCCTGTCCTAAATGTGAAGCCATCTGGACTTGGCGATGGTGTGTGTGTGTGTGATGATTTTTAACTATGAATTCAATTCCATTAGTAGATTTAGAGACATTCAGATTTCCCATTTCTTCTTGTGGTGGTTTTGTTGTGTTGCTTTCCAAGGAATTTGTCCATTTCATCTAAGTTTTGAATTTATTAGCATACAATTGTATATAATATTCTCTTACCATTTTTTAAATGTCTGAAAAATTGGTAGTAATGCCCTCTCTTTCATCTCTGATATTAGTAAATGGTGTTCTTTCTTTCCTTATTGTTTTTGATTTCTAACTGAATTATGCTTTGATCAGGAAACATACTATCCATGTTCCTTTAAAATTTACTGAGATTGAGTTACAGGACAGCATATGGTGTATCTTGGTGAATGTTTCATGTGCACTTGAAAAGCATGTGCATTCTGTAATTGCTGGTGTAGATGTTTTATAAAAGGCAATTAGGCCAAATTGTTGGATAGTGTTGCTCCAGTCTTCTATAGTTTTACTGAATTTTTCTCTAGTTATTCATCAATTACTGAGTGTTCAACTCTCTAACTCTGACTATAGATTTTTCTATTTTTCCCTTTAGGGCTGTCTATTTTTGCTTCTTGTATTTTTGAAACTTACCATTAGGCACCTACATATTTAAGATTATGATATCTTCTTGAGAAATGGATTCTATTATCATTGTGAAATAACCCTCTTTTTCTCATGCAATATATCTGTCTTGAAATTTACTATGTATACTATAGTCATACCAGCTCTCTTATACTTACTGTTTATCTTCTCGCATTCTTTTAAATTTTGGGGTCCACATTTTACTTTTAACCTGTCGGAATATTTTTATATTTAAGGTACATTTCCTGTAAACAGCCTATTTGATTACTGCTGTTTTACCTCGATAATCTCTGTTTTTAGTTGGAAGGTTTAATACATTTGCATTTAATATTATTCTTGATGCAGTTAAATTGAAGCATACTATCTTGCTCTTTGTTTCCTATTTGTCCCCACTGCTATTTCTTCCTTTGTTCTACTTTCTCTGACTTCTTTTGGGGTAACTGAATATTGTTTTAGCAGATCATTCCATCTCCTCAATTGGCTTTTTGTTTATACCTCTTTGTGTTATTATTATTACTAATTTTAAAGATTTTTTGTTGTTTATTTATATTTGAGGCAGAGAGAGACAGAGTATGAGCGGTGGAGGGGTAGTGAGAGAGGGAGACACAGAATCCAAAACAGGCTCTGAGCTGTCAGCACAGAACCCAATGCAGGGCTCCAACCCACAAACCGTGAGATCATGACCTGAGCCGAAATTGGAGGCTTAACCGACTGAGCCACACAGGAGCCCCAGAAAGCATATTTTATATTTACCCACATGTGTATCATTTTCACTGTTCATCATTCTTTTATGTAGATCTGAATTTCCATTTGCTATCATTTCTCTTCAGGCAGAAGAACTTTTTTTTTTATTATTTCTTTTAGTATGGGTTCACTTGTGGTAAATAGTGTCTATTTTCATTTATCCATAAGATGTGTTAATTTTGTCTTTATTTTTGAGACATATTCTGGCCATGTATAGAATTCCACGTTGTTAAGTGTTTTCCCCCTCACCATTTCAGAGATATTCCACTGTCTTTTGGCCTGTTTTTGATGAAAAATCAGTCATAATTTTTTCATTGCTCCCCTCGATGTATTATGCCTCTTCTCTCCTGACTATTTTTAAGATGTTGTTGTTGTTGTTTTGTTTTGTTTTTAGGATTTTGACTATGCTATACCGGACATGATTTTCTTTGTATTTATCCTGCTTGGGGATCACTGAGGAATGATGTTTTTTAAACAAATTTGGAAAATTTTTAGTCAATATTTCTTCAATTATTTTTCTCCTCCATTCTCTGTCTCTCTTCTTTCTGGAATCCTATTTATATGCATGCTGGTCTCCTTGATACTATTTCATAAATCATGGGTGCTCTGTTCACTTTTATCAGTCTTTTTTCTTTTTCTTTGTGTCTCATCTGAATAATGTCTATTAACCTGCCTTCAAGTTTGGTGTTCATTTATTGTTTTCTATTCAACCTTCTGATAATCCCATTCAATAGTTTTAAAATTTCAGGTAATTGTATATTTTAGGTGTATTTATTTATTTTTTTAATTAAAAAAATTTTTTTTTACAAATAGTTTATTGTCAAATTAGTTTCCACATAACACTCAGTGCTCATCCCCACAAGTGTCCTCCTCTATGCCCATCCCCCCTCCCCCCCACATCCATCAGTCCTCAGTTTTTGTCAGCATTCAAGAGTCTCTCATGGTTTGCCTCTCTCCCTTTCCCCCACCATTTCCGCCCTTCTTCTCCCCCTTGTTCCTCCGTCAAGTTCCTCCTAATCCTCCTATACGTGCAAACATATGATATTTGACCTTCTCTGCCTGACTTATTTCGCTCAGCATAACACCCTCAAGGTCCATCCATGTTGCTACACATGGCCAGATTTCATTGTTTCTCATTGCCATGTAGTATTCCATGGTATAGATAAACCACATCTTCTTGATCCATTCATCTGTTGATGGACACTTAGGCTCTTTCCATGTTTTAGCTATTGTGGAGAGTGCTGCTATGAACATTGGGGTACATGTGCTCCTATGCCTCAGCATTTCTGTATCCCTTGGGTAAATTCCTAGCAGTGCTATTGCTGGGTCCTAGGGGAGTTCTATTGTTAGTTTCCTGAGGAACCTCCACACTGTTTTCCAGAACCTCATCAAGATTAAAAGCTTCTGCACAGCCAAGGAAACAACCCAGAAAATTAATAGGCAACCAACGGAATGGGAAAAGATAGTTGCAAATGACATATCAGATAATTAAAAATTTTTTATGTTTATTTTTGAGAGAGAGAGCATGAGTGATCACATGAGCACAGTAGGGGCAGAGATAGAGACACACACACAGGATCTGAAGCAGGCTCCAGGCTCTGAGATGTCACCACAGAGCCTGATGAAGGGCTTAAACTCACGGACTGTGAGATCATGACCGAGATCATGACCTGAGCCGAAGTTGGATGCTCAACCAACTGAGCCACCCATGTGCCCCAAGGTGTAGACTGCTAATTTTTTTTAAAATTTATTTCTAGGAGAGAGAGAGAGAGAGAGAGAGAGAGAGAGACAACGTGAAGAGGGGAGGGTCAGAGAGAGGGAGACACAGTCTCCGAAATAGGCTCCAGGCTCTGAGCTGGCAGTCAGCACAGAGCCCGACGCGGGGCTCGAACCCACGAACCGCGAGATCATGACCTAAGCGAAAGTCGGGCGCTTAACCGACTAAGCCACCCAGGCGCCCCATGTGTAGACTACTATTTAAAAAAAGTTTTCATATCTTGCCTAAAAGTTTCTCATTATTTACATCTCCTTCTGTAATTAGTTAACATGTTTATCATTATTTTATTTTTATATACTTTAAAAATGTTTATTTATTTATTTACTTATTTTTAATTAAAAATTTTTTAAATGTTTTATTTATTTCTGAGAGAGAGAGAGAGAGACAGCATGAACAAGGGAGGAGCCACCCAGGCGCCCCAAAATGTTTATTTATTTTGAGAGAGAGAGAGAGAAGAGTAGAGTGAGCGAGCAGGAGAGGGGCAGAGAGAGAGGGAGAGAGAATCCCAAGCAGATTCTGTGCTGTCAGTGCAGAGCCCAACATGGGGCTTGATCTCATGAACTGTGAGATCATTACTTGAGCTGAAATCAGGAGTTGGACACTTACCTCTTTTTTAATGTAATTATAATTTTTGATTATATACTAGAGGACATAACCCTTTAAAATTTTTTTAATGTTTATTTATTTCTGAGAGATAGACACAGAGCACGAATGGGGGAGGGGTAGAGAATGAGAGAGAGAGGAAAACACAGAATTTGGAACTGGTTCCATGTTCTGAGCTGTCAGCACAGAGCACAACTTGGGCCTCAAACTCGGGAATGGTGAGATCATGACCTAGGCTGACGTTGGACAGTTAACTGACAGAGCCACCCAGGCGCCGCTGGACATAACCCTTTTTAATTGTATCCTGGATGTTGTGAATAACTCTTTATAGTGACTCTGGGTCAGTTATCTTCCTCTGAATAGTACTGAGTTTTGTTTTAGCAGGCAGTGAAATTAATAGTGAATCACTTTGGTTTTGTTTGGTCTTAGAAGCACTGTAGGCTTTGTTTATGGATAGTCATATTTTAGTTTTGCCCTTGATTCTGGACTATGCCCTTTGTCTAGGGATGTAATCTTAGTTCCTGAGGAATGGTGTTTGGTCTGGGATTTCAGTGGCAAGGCTGAGGGAGGTATTTATGAAGTCTCTCTAGGTGGGTGGGGCTTGGATATCAAGTCTCTCCCCTCAGTGACAGCTGCTGAAATTACTGCCCCTTTCTTTCAACTGCTGTTTTTCTCCTGAGCTTCTTGGAGTCTCTCCCTATCTGTATGAAATTCAAAGTTCAGTCTAGGACTTTAGGGAGATTTATGTAAAAATTTGGGGGCTCCCCATCTGGGGCTCCTTTCTAGGATTTCTTTTCCCAAATTTTAGCCTTTCAGGCAACCCTAAATTCTGACTTCTGACTCCTTAATTTAATGGCTGCTGTCTCCTGTTGACCTCTATCCCTAGGATTCCCTTAGAACTTGGCAAGCCTTCAAGGGGAGGTCAGGTAAATAGATGTGTACTTCACTCACTGTGGTTCCCTTCCTTCAAAGGCTGTGTATCCTCCCGCTTCTGCCTGCTTTTAGTCTCTCTCCAGTGCCATCAAATATTTTGTGCAGAGTTTATAATTGCTATTTCCAGGAGAGTTTGTCTGATATAAGCTACTCCTCCATTACTGAGAACCTAAAGCTTCTATACTTATTTTATGTAACATTCACAGGACTCCTTTGAGGTAGATGTTTCCACTCTGATTTCATTAATGAGAAACTTGAGTATCAGAAAGGTTAAGTCACTTGTTCAAGATCACAGACCTAGTCAGTGGCATAGCCAGCAGATGGACCTGGAATTTCTGACTTATCACACTACACTGCCTCTACAGGAATATGCTGGTAGGAAGGGAGAAGCACTCCAAGGAGACTTTTCAGAGGCTTCCTCTCTTTTTATCTAGTGGCTCCTTTCTTCATTCTTTTTCATCGTTGGAGCTCATGAGTTGACTGGGATTTTGCACAAATTTCCTGTATGACCTTGGATAAGTCACTGCTCTCCTCTGGACCTTAGTTTTCCCATCTATAAATAGGGGTTTTGGTGGGAAAGGGGGTATCCTATGACTAGAATGGATTGGATCCTCTATGTTGCTCAATATTGGATCATTAAACACACAAACTGGCTTTGGGAGAAATGAATCATGCCTTTTGGCAAGGCTGGGGGTCTAAAATGATGTAAATTGACTTTGGAAGGGGAGCTCATTTCTTTGTCTTCTATTAAAACAGGTGACCACAGTGGGTGGACCAAGAATGTAGCTGGGGCAGCTCTGATGGTGAGGAGCCAAAGTCTGTTCAGGGTCAACCACTTCCTGTTTGTCGCAGAGGTCATGTCCTAGATGCCCCAGCCACCCTGCTGTGGCCGGTTCATTATCTGTTCTGTCAGCTTTCCTAGAGCCTCACACACAGTAGCAGCTAGAAAATCACAGCATGTACCGCATCAATTCTTGCTTACCAATGAGTGTCTGAAAGTGGGTTGGAGTATTTGTTTATCCTGGGCAAGCAAAGCCTCAGAAGGACCCTGAAGCACTGTCTTCAGATATCTGAAGGGCTGTCTCAGGGAAGAATGAAATTTGTTTTCTGGCTTCCCAAGGGAAAGACAGACATAAGAATAGCTGTAATAAAGGAAGTGGAGATGATAGTAACGTTTATGTCTGTTGCAAGCACTGTGATAGGCACATTACATGCCTTACTTTAATTAATCCTAAAGAAAGATAGGGGAGCCTGGGTGGTTCAGTCGGTTAAGCACCAACTTCAGCTCAGGTCATGATCTCACGGTTAGTGGGTTCGAGCCCCGCGTCGGGCTCTGTGCTGACAGCTCAGAGCCTGAAGCCTGCTTCGGATTCTGTATCTCCCTTTCTCTCTGCCCCTCTGCTACTCATGCTGTCTTTCTCTCTCCCTCGAAAATAAACATTAAAAATTTTATAAAAAAGAAGGATAAGTTCTGGCTCAACTTTCTTACCTACTATTATGATTCAATAATAAATTACCAACTTGAGAGTGAATTCCCATCATGAGGAGTATTCAAGCAGAAGCTACAAGAATCTGTCGCTGGGATGGGAAGAGAGAGATTCAAGTATCGGGTATGCAGGACATGAGATGGCTTGTAAGGTCACTTAAGTCCCACTGTCTAATCATAGATCCCAAATCTATTCTTTTAGTTGGAGAATTAGAGGCAGTGGAATGAGCCAGGTAGAATCTTGAACCCCACTCTTTCACGGGCTAGCCCTGTGACCTTGGGTAATTCCCCATCCCCACTGTGAGTTTCCTCACCTGATGAAATGAGATCAGTGCCCTGCAGCCAGAAGATGCTTATCAAGACTTCGCTCCCAGCCCCATTGCCTAATAAAGTCCTTCATGTTTCTCTGGCCTTTCATTTATGCAACAAACAGCTCAGCTCCCCCTCTGTTCACCTGTAGTTCAGTTCCATAGACCAGCAATCTCTGCCCTTTTTGAGTTGAGTTACTTTGAGCTGGGCTTATTATGATAAGGACTCTTGCCAAGTCCAGATGACACCAACCAGCTAGATCTAGGAGTCTGGAGCCGGGGATTGAGCCTTGGAGTGTTCTTGCGTGTACTTGACATCTCACCCTCCCTTCCCCTTTTTATCCACTGTGTCAGGGAGCAGGGGATTTTGGATAATTGCTGAAATTTATGAACTGAACAAAGAACTCAGCACTTTTTGCGGTAAAATATTCTGTGCTTGCCTTTCATTGCTTCACTGTCTTGAGGCTTCTGTCCACAGTTGTTTTCACTTTATAGAGAGAAGCTTGTGTTTGCTACCAGCCTGCCTGGGGACATCCTGTGCTGTTCCTCGTCACTTGCTCACTGGCTTTCCCAGCCTTCCCCAGCCCACAGATCCCAAGGTGTGCCAGCAGGTGGCGCTGCAGTTAGCACAGCTGCCTAAGACCCGGCTGCAGTTCGAGCAACCGGGAGGGAGTCAGTGGGTCTCCCTTGCCAAGCTTCCTGGCCTTTTCCTTGTGTCTGCAGCCCACACTCGGGCCCTGGCTGGGATGCTGCTGAGGGGACACCGGGGCTGCAGAGGTGAATGAAACAGGGCTCCTGTTTGCCGAAGCCCTGCTCCCGCCAGCATCTTAGGGATGTCCCCAGATCCCTGGGGCCCGTCCTCTGCCTCTTCCCCCAGCCTCCACAGCTGAAAGGTAGTGGGCAGAACAAGGCACCATCACTGACAGTTTAAGTCACCTAACTACTCTGGACCTCAGTTTCCTGATCTGCAAAGCAGAGCTAATAATTTGCAACTTATAAGGGTTCCTTGAGGGTTAGATGAGAATAGGCGTGGCACCTTGTACTCTGTTTACACGTTTCTTTATGTTAGGGAAGCCCTTACAAGAGTCCCTCATTCAGGGTGCCAGGCAGGTGGCTGGTCCCGTGTGCATCCCCCCTCTAGCCATACCCATATGTCTCCCTGCCCACTGGATCTCCAGCATCTTAGTGCAGGGTCTGGCACATAGTAGGTGCATCATACTTGTTTATTGAAGGAATTGTCTCACCCTACTTTCTCCTAGCCTAAGTACAGAGGAGGAGCAGAAGGGGCTGCCCTCAGAAGTCACACAGGAGAAGAGGGTTCACCATGTTGGTCCCCATAGGCTCTGCACTGATGTAGGCTCAGCACCAAATCACATCTGAGTCCTGTGCTAGTCAGTGGCAGGCTTTCCTTTGTGACCTCGGGCATGCCGCCTGACCTCTCTGGGCTTCTCTGTCCCATCTGGAGGGGGCCTGAGGTACTATGCTCTGAGAGGTCTCAGGTTCTAGGATCAGGTGACCATGAGGTCCCCCCTACCTCTTCACCAGGCCCTGTGATCTCTCTCTCATTTTCCCACTTTCCACTACAAGTGCAACTTCTGCCTTGCCAACCCCAATGGAGGGGGATTCAGAACCTGCTTTTGAGACATAATTTTCAGTTTGATGTTTTTATTGCATCCTGCTGAATGATTTAGTGTGTTCACAAATGATTATATTGTACTCCTTTTAAACAACACTAAAATCAAATCAAATACTCAAATCAAGTCTACCAATGAGTTGGTAACAGCGGCAGCAATGGGGTCTCAGGGGAGACACGTCCTTGTAGGAAGTACAGAAGCAGTGAGGTGATCCCATCCCCCATCCCTGCTGGCTTCAGTGACAGTTCAGCCCATAAGGTCAAAGCACAAAGAGATGGCATCAGGAAGAAGCAAAAGTCATACAGAGTGAGCAACCTGGCAGTTTGAGAGCACTCACTACGTGCCAGGCCCTGCAGCAAGCAGTTTTAAGAACATCGTCTTTTTCAATCCTCACAATGATCCTGAAAGAAGTACTACATGCCCAAAAGACTGACTGTAGACTAACTGAAAGTATTCAGGTAGCTGATACTTACTGAGTACTTACTAAGCACCTTATTTGTACTGACTCTGAGTTCCCACAGCAACCTTATGAGGACTTTTATTGTCTTCATTGTATATGTGGGGGGACTGGAGCATTTAAGTGACTATGGTCATGGAATTAGCACCCAGCCGTCTACCCTTAGCAACCTCCATTGCCTTGCCTGAAGAAAAAGTCTACCCCAGGGAGTGGAGGCCCCAGGAAGTAGAAGCCCACTTGGGTGGGTGGGTACAGTTTGGGGCCGAGATTTGAGGTGTTCTTCAGACCCTAACACAGGAACTGTTGCATAGATTCATTGAACTGTTTAGTCCTCCTAATAACCTTGCCAGGTAAATACTATCATCCCCATTTTACAGATGAGCAAACTTGGGTAACGTGCCCAACACCACACAGCTGAGAAGCGGCAGGGGCAGGATTCAGACCCAGGTCTGTCCAGCTGCAGGGCTCCTGATGAGGGTCGGGAGGCAGCCTAATCTTGGCCCTGCTGCTACCCTGCTGTCCTCTCTAGGGGACTTAGCTTTGCATCTGCAAACCAGGTGACTGATCCCCCAGAGCCCCCTTCCTCTTCCTGGGTACACGGCAGACATCACCAGTCAATCACAGATGTGGTCTTAGAACGTAGCTAAACACCGCCACTTGATTGAAACTGGAACCAAGAGGAAATGTATTTGGGGAGGCTTCTTCTGTAGAAACCATCAAGCCACTCATCGTTGAATATTCACACAGATCAGATAAGTGCTCAGCCTGAGCAAATTATTATATACTATATAAAACTCAGAATGTGACTTCTTTGCAAGAAAAGTAACCATAATCTGCTCTGCTGTGTAGGAGCATCCCTGACTGGCATTTGGACCATTTGTACCAGAGGAAGATTCACCCAATCAGAATTCAGCGATGCCCTGGTCCTGCACCAAGGTCACACATGGAGTTCTTTGTTATGACGGCTGGAAACTAGTAGTAGTAGCTGATGCAGCGCTTTGACAAGCAATAAAAATGAACTTAAAAATTACCCATGGTTTGTGACTAATAGTAAAGAAAAAGGTATATCCATTGCAAATATGTCTGTGAGTGGGAGACACCAAGAGCAGAAAATGGTGAGTTGTTTACACAAAAAAGGGCAAGAGGGTGTTTTTTAAAAAAGAATATAACTTGCCTCATTCTAACATGACTTTCACCTTTGGGTTTGCTGTCCCTAGATATGCTTCTGAAGCCCTATAAGAATCCTTCTAGCTTTGTTTTCATGGGGCAGTCACCCTCTACAGTTTTATTTTCATACATCCATCCATCTACCTGCACCCATCCATCCACCTACTCATCCATCCACTGATCCATCCATCTACTCACACATATCCATCCACTTAATCCATCCATCTATTCATACATCCTTCTAAATACCTGCACCCATCCATCCACTTCTCCATCCACCTACCCACACCCACCCGTCCACCCACCTACTCATCCATCCATTGATCCATCCATCTACTCACACATATCCATCCACTCACCCATCCATCTATTCATTTATCCATCCACTCATCTACCCACACCCACCCATCCATCTATCTATTCATACATCCCTCCATCTACTTGCACCCATACATCCACTCATCCATCCATCTATTCATTCATCCACCTGCCCATCTACCCATACCTGCCCATCCATCCATCCATCCATCCATCCATTTACCCAGATCCACCCATCCATCCACCTACCCCTTCACCTACCTACTCACCCCCTTTCTATGTGTCCAATAAACACTTTTTAGGACATATTATGTTCTAGGAACACTGGTAGAAATTGACGCTATGACAATGAATGAGATGTGGTTCCTATGACCATGAAGCTTACAGTCTGGAAAGGACACACATGCACATAACAGAAGTAAGTGCTATAATGGATGACACTGTACACAAGTCATGGGGGTGCTGAGGACAGAATGGCCAGGCCAACTCAACTCAGAGTGGGGGCTCAGAAAAGACTTTATGGAGAGGATAGTCACCTTTGAGCTGAGTCAAGTAAGTCTGTGGTTCACTGGGCAGAGGAGAAGTGGGAAGGATGTTCTGGGTAGAGGAACTGCCTGGGCAAAGGCACAGAGGTAGAGAGGCCTGGCCTAGCTGGGGAGCCTCAGACAAGTACCAAGGTGAGTATATGGGTGAGTGTCAGGCAGGGTTGAGCTGCTCAGTGGCCTGGGTGACTGAAAATTCTCCATGATTGTCACTGTGAGTTCTGTGCACGCTGCGAATGTGCATTGCTGGTGGGAAACAGCTCCTGCTGACCCTCCTCTCCCTGCCCTCCCCTCCGCTGCTGACCTAAGAGCTGCCTTGGCAGAAGAAGGTTTTTAGTGTGTCTGTGCATGCCAGCACACCATTATAATCACATCTTCATCTGGACACAATCTCCAGGGTGAGTGCAGTTGGCACTGGCAGCGTGCTCGCAACAAATCGCCTTGGCGCGTGATCTGTTGGTGGAAACAGGGAGAGGAAAAGTATTGCTTGCTAGGGTGCAGGCGAGGAGGTGACCTCACCCAGAGGAAAGCTTGGAGGCAAGCAGGCCTGGCTGGGCCACTTGCAGGCCATTGTAGGCCAAGCTATGGGGTTTCTTCACTCCCTCCCACCCTGGGTAGGGCTATTGCCTCCCTTGGGTGTCCTTTCACCTTTTCCTGTCCAAGACCAGACAGGTTATCCCCTTGGTTTCTCAGTGCTGCTGGGGTCCTCCTTATGGTATAGAACTAGGGGGTCCTGACTCCCACAGTCCCTTCTCTGACCCACAGTCTTAGCTCTGAAGGCTGGAAAGTGGCCATTTGGGTTCCAGACTGCATCTCTGCCCTGCATTTTCTTCTCCTCCTTTTTTGTTTTGTTTTGTTTTGGTTTTTTTCTGGCTGCATTTCCATCTAAGAAAACCCCAGTCCAACTTCCACCCTTGAGCATCATCAATGGAGGAGTCAGGAAGAGGCCAGCAGACTGACCTGTCTCTATGCTGAATTGGACTATCAGAGCTGCTTCGGACAGCTGTACAGGGCGTGCACTGCACAACCGCAGGAGGTTCCACTCACAGGGACTGCAGTGTGAAAGTCGTCTCCCAGAGAGTGCACGGGCAGCCCTGAGCAGTCTGTTTCCTGCTACTGCCGTCCCACCTGGGGCTTCACTCACTCCTTGGCTAGCCATCTAGCTTCAATCCCGGTCACCCCACTGTTTCCCCTTCAGATACGTTCCCTTTACAGATTGGCCTCTGTTCACAATCTCTTTTGGAATGGGCGCCTTTTATGACCTTGCTTTTTTCAATGGGTATATTTGAAACAGAAGTTGGGTCTGGGTTGAAATGTTCACGTAACAGGCTTTCTTAAAGTGGATCACGCTTCTCAGTGCATTTGTGACAGTTTTGGCTCTTGGCTCCTTTCAAAATCCACTTTCCACACATTTGGGTGGGAGCAGGGTTGGAGGCAGTGCTTCTGCCCAGGCCAGAGAGTGTAGGTACTAGGTATACAGGGAGCTGGCCATAAGGCAAGCCTGCCCAGTTCTGGGTTCCACAGCCCTCCTGAGGTCTTCCCTCAACCCTGGGGCCAGTTACCCTCCCCCCCCACACCCACCTATGAGCCCTCCACCAGCCCTAGAACAGATTCTGAGCCAGGTAGGAGGGTTTTCTGCTTTCTGGATGTTGTCGACCCACAGCAGTGTGGGTGGTTTCGTTTATTTGCACAATAATTCTGCTGGTGGGGGTTGGGAAGCTCCTCTGAGGGGCTCCCAGCAACAACTCATGCGCTACACCCTCCCAGGAGGTCTCTGAAGGCCCAGCATGGGTGTCAGAATGGGCCACGGCTGCCTTCTCCCTCTGGGACTCTGATGCCACAGCAGGGGCCCCAGAGCAGAGCCCACCCTGGAGCGCACCTTCAGACACGGGATGGGATTCCTCCCTGGGCTGCGGACACCGCATGATTAAGGCTCCAGCTGCATCCCTCCAGGGCCTGAGATGGCCCTGCAGGGAGGCTCTGTGTGCAGGGAGCAGTTGCCATAAAATTCATCTTTTGTCACCTCCTTCTGTAGCTTTTCAGGAAGGGGGGTGCGGGGGTGGATGTTTAGGGCCATAAAGCATGTGTGGACTCTGGAAGACAGAGACGTGCAATCCAGAGTTTCTGCCCTTGGGCCGCTTGGCTCTCAGACAGGAGGGCCAGTTCTTAGGTCTGATCAGCTCAGCGCTGCTGGGGCCACACTTAACTGGATCTTATGTGAGGTTCCAGAGGGGGGTACCTGCTTTGCATCTAGGCTGTTTATAACACCACACTGTGTCCCATAATTCTCCAAATAATTAATATTCACGGGGGGTTCATGACAATGGGAAGCCCATCGATCACCACCTATTCATCCTTCAAGCTGCGGCTCCCTCACCACCATTCCTACATATGTCACCCTCAGTGACACACCGGGTCACATTTCTTACACAGGCCAGAGTACTTTACAACTTTAAAGAAACTTTCCTTTCCACTATATGATCCCAATTTTGTATGGCTGAGCTGGTTGTCTTGGGAGGCTCACAGTGATACTTACAAAATCTAGGTACGGATTTCCTCATCTGCATAACGGGAATAATCAGCTCTATTGCAGAGGTCGGAGGAAGCATTAAATGAGATAGCATGTAGACCGAGGTACCCGCCACAGCATTTGGCTATGCCCAGGGGAAAACTTCCCCTTTGCGGAGGTGGGCTGGGGAGTCTGTTCGCTGCTGCCCCCTGGTGGCCTCCGAGATGCGGCTTGGCTGCTCGAACCCCACTGGGAGGTTAGGGAAGAAAACTGGCAGGCAACCCTGCTCACCCAGCATGCCCAAGACCTTGAGTGAAGGCCTGAAGCCCAACCTGGGACTTTGACAAGAAGACATAGATGACCCATGAAATCCCCTGCTGAGGTTCTCTTTATACTGAATGTGGCTGCTGGGAAAATCCCCCCAAGGCCACACATCTGAACTGAATGGCTATTCCTCCCACCCGACCAGCAGAATACACCTCTGTGCAACAGGAAGCAAGACAAGGCAGTCATTGGTTGGCAGCATGGCATCCCTTCCCCTGCGTTCCCAAGAGGGCACAGTCTGGATTGGAGTCAATCAGACCTGGGGTCAGACTCAGGCTCTGGACTCCATGGGCACCTGACGCTTCTCTACAGGTGTCAGCGCCTTTATCTGCCAAGTTAAGATGCATATTGGGTCTGTCGTAGAGCTGGTGCTCAAAAATGTCATGCTGCCCATCCCGCTTTCCTCTTCCGCGACTCAGAGGAGCGTCGGAAGAAATCAGAAGCAATATTGACTTAACTACAAAATGCTCAGATGTTTTCCCTGCTGCTCTGATAAAGCAGGCTTTGAAGTGAACCTTCTCCTGCAAGTCTGGATCATCACAAATGAGCAGATGCAAACTGTCAGCCCACGAGGAAGTCCCGGGTGTTCGCCTTTCAAAGAGGAACAAATAATCCCTGTTCGAGCTCTTTGCAAGGCTCCCTGAAATGGTCCGATGGCCCTCAGCCCTCCTGCTTGGTGGTGGGGAGATGGCATATCCCGCCATGAAAGACGGTAGGCATGAAGGGCCTGGGCTGACACCCTCTGGTAGGCACTTTGCATAGATTAAGTATGGGGTCAGTACTACTGTTATCCCTGTTACACAGAGGAGGAAACTGAGGCAGAAATATGCAGAGACTTGCTCCAAGCCTCACTGCTGGTAGGTGGTGGAGTCAGGATTCAGAAGCCCCTGCACCACTGTCTTACAGGGCCGGCTCCAAGGTAGCCCTCTTGGTCTAAGCTCCGTGATGGCTGCCACCCCTGGAAAGAAGCCATTCATTATCAGAGACCTGCTGAGGGATTCCTGCACGTCTCAGGATGCTCCACTCAAAGTCTTTTTCCCTCTCAATGTGGGGCTGCCACATTATCTCCATTTCACAGATAAGAAGACTGAAGATCACAGAAGCAACATGATTTGCCTGAGATCATCTAATAAGTTGAAGGCAGGGTTCAGACAAGAACCCAAGTGTTTTGGCCCCTGGTCATGCCCCACACTGAACCATCTGTCTCTCCCTTCCTTGCCCTGTTCAGTCCTCATTCTGGGTTACTGCCCAGCCACCTGAGAGAAGCTGGATGATCCTTTATGGGGAGTCGACCATCATACTGCCCATAGCCACAGATTCAAGTTTTGTCCTTTCTTGGGAGCTTCTTAAAGCTGACTTATCTCTGGGGTCTTCCAGAGAAGCCCCCAGGCGGGCACCTTACTCAGGGATTGTATTGGGAGTAGAAAGAATTATGGATTTGTATGCGGAAATTCTAAGCTTGAAACTCAGCTTTACCACCTGATGCTGGCTTAGTGACTTTGAGCAAGTTATGGAACCTCTTTGAGTATCAGTTACCTCTGTGAAATAACAATATTATTCTCTGTCTTGGAGAGTTTTTATGAGATAACATATGAATCCAACACACTGGCTACATGACACGTAACAGGTGCTTCACATAGAAGAGATCCTCTTTTGTCACTGGCAGAAGAATCTAGAGTCTTAAGAAAATCCGGTTGGTAAAATGCACCCAAACTTGAGTCATAGCAAGGATTATTTTAATTATTCAAGGATCCCTGATTTTCACAAAGGGCTTGGCAAGGTCCTTTAAGTGTCAGCTACATGTGCGTACTGCCACGTCTGTTTTCGAATCATTAGCTGCTTGACAGCGACATTAGTGGGGAGAGAGAAAGAGCACAGCTAATGTTATGGAAAGCCAGCACTAGGAGCCATTACCTGCTAGAAATCAAATAGGATTGGGAAAAAAGATGGGTCTGAAAGCGTAACCCAAGGAGAAGATTTCATTTATAAATATCTCTCTCATCGTCTTGCCTGGGGAGCCCATTCTTCAGTTGTTCAAGGCGAAATATAAATGCAGAGTCAGGCACCCCCAAACGTTTCCCCCTACACTTTAAAAGCCCAGTGACAGGTGATTGGAATGACTTCACAACGTAAGATGCCAAGCCTGTAATTGTTAATTCTTCTGTTTGTAATTTATCCTGCTATCCTTTTGGGTAGCTAAGCAGCTCTGATCACGAGTTGCCCAATTGGCTTATACGTCTTCTTGATTAATCACTCTCGTTCTCTAGGTCCTTTTTCTGGGCTGTGGTAATTCTTGACAACTGCCTTAGAGCCTCTGTCTCCTGCGGGCATGGAAGGGAAGAGATATCTATCAGGAGGAACACATGGAGAACAGAGAGCTCCTGGCATTAAGGTTGGCAGGTGGAGGGCTGAGCCTTCTTTTCAGGATGGGGAGGCTAGGGCATGGGATGCAGGACACAATGTATGCTCACTGACCTCCTGGCACCCCTGCCTGTGTGGGGTCTCTGGATCAGAGTTTGCTGGGCAAGCCCCATCCAATGAGCTCCAGTGAGTATCCAGTCATCTTCATTAAGAATGTTAAATGCTAGGGGCGCCTGGGTGGCTTAGTCGGTTGAGCATCCGACTTTCGCTTAGGTCATGATCTCGCGGTTCGTGGGTTCAGGCCCCGCGTCGGGCTCTGTGCTGACTGCCAGCTCAGAGCCTGGAGCCAGTTTCAGAGTCTGTATCTCCCTCTCTCTCTGACCTTCCCCTGCTCACGCTGTCTCTCTCTCTCTCCTAGAAATAAAAAATATTAAAAAAAAAAAAAGAATGTTAAATGCTAAACTATGAACCTACCACACAGATACACTCGGGCAGCATGGCAGAGATCATGAGGGCTCTGGTATTTGTGTTCTGATCTTCCTGGCCGGGTTGCCTTTCCCAGCCTCTGTTGCCCCTAGGTGGGAGGTGTGACTAGTTTTCACTTATGACATGTGGGTAGAAGTGATGTGGGACTCCTCCGCTGAGGCGGCTGAGGGTAGATGCCCCCGGAGGAAGATGGAGTCACAGGATGGGAGAAACCTGGATCCCTAAAGAACCATGTGGAGCAGAGTTGGGTTGTAGTGCGGGCAAGGAATAAATTTCTATTGTGTCAAACCCCTCAGATTTAAGAGTGGATTAAAAAAAACTTTTTTAATGTTTATTTATTTCTGAGAGAGACAGAGTATGAACGGGGAGGTGCAGAGAGAGAGAGGGAGACACAGAATCCCAAAGCAGGCTCCAGGCTCAGAGTGGTCAGCACAGAGCCTGATGTGGGGCTCGAACCCACAGACCATAAGACCATGACCTAAGCTAAAGTCAGAGGCTCAACCCACCGAGGCACCCAGGCGTCCCAATTTAAGAGTGGATTCTATAGCAGGTCAGACTCTGGTGCCTATGGCAGACAATACCAACATAGCAGAACTCAAACCCTCAAATGTAAGGAAATCTTGGGGGGGGGCAGTTTATCCTCAGTTAGGAGGGTGGTTTCTACTAACCAGGTAATATATTATACCTCATTTCTTTTTTTTTTTTTTTAATTTTTTTTTTAATGTTTTATTTATTTCTAGGAGAGAGAGAGACAGCATGAGCAGGGGAGGGTCAGAGAGAGAGGGAGTCACAGACTGAAACAGGCTCCAGGCTCTGAGCTGGCAGTCAGCACAGAGCCCGACGCGGGGCTCGAACCCACGAACCGTGAGATCATGACCTAAGCGAAAGCCGGACGCTTAACCGACTAAGCCACCCAGGCGCCCCTATACCTCATTTCTGATGGCTATTGTGTGGACATCCAGCTTATAACTCGAAGAACATTGGAAATACAAATCTTTAATTTTAGACCTTATGAATCGTTCCTATTGGGAGTTGGTGGGAAGGTTATGGTTTTTCTATAAAAGGACTTGGACTTCTCTCCTCTCCTTTAGCCTCCACCAGATGAGTGAACGAGTCTGACCAGTCCATGCAAGCGTCTCCTCTTCTCCACAAGTTGAGACCCTCACCAGCCCCCTTCCGCACCCTCGCAACCATCTCCTAACTGCCCTTCCCGCCTCCTGTCTGACTCCCACCTGATCTTCCTAAAACGTGAACTCGGCCATGTCACCATCTTCCCGGATGAAATCCAAGCTCCCTTTCTTCCGAAGGCCCTCACGATCTGCCGCTTTGCCTCGCCTCTCCTCTTGTCTTCCCCAAAACCATCAGGCTCCCTTGGCCTCTCCACATTTGTTCTTCTGCCTCCCTGCCTGGATGATTCTTCCCGCTCCTCAGCGTGCAAACACTGTAGGTAAGGCTTAGCTTGTGCCCCTCTGCCAAGAAGCCTCCTCCATCCGTTCCTTCTGCCTCTGGATCATGCTTAGGTTTTAGCCCAGCGCCTGCACCCCTTCACTGTAGTTATTGGCTGACATGCCCTCTTCTTCCTAGTCTACACGATTTTTGGAGGGAGTCAGCGGGAGACAGATTTCTGTTCCCCAAGGCCGGCACAAGGCTAGGCTCCACAGACTGAAGTCTTGGCTCACCTTATAGCTGAGATGGTTACCATGGCAACTTTCCCTCCCTGGGCCTCAGTTTCTCCAAAAGCGAATCTGAGAGGCAACTTGCCCTTGATGGTCTCTTAGGGCCTTCCCAGCTTCAACAGTCCAGGATTCTATAGTTTTACCATGAACACAGTGCAGTCACGTGAGGGAGATCAATACTCAGAGCTTTTCCTGAGCTGTGTCTGTTCAAGCCACAATTCTTCAGAAGACTGTCCTCAGGGGTGCCTGTGGCTTTCAGCTCTGCCTGACGCCAGAGAGAATTTATCGTTACAGAAAAGCTTATGGTGCAAGTTTAGTAACTGTGGCATCTCAGGCGTCCTGGTGCTTTATTTATCAAGTAAACACCACTTGGTTATTTAGACTTTAGTTATTGGACTCATAAGCTATCGCTCAGATATAAACGCTGGTGTAGGATGTCCCCTTTTATTGACCCGATGAGAGATGGGCATGCTTAGTTGTGCCCTGGCATGGGAAACAAGGCCTTCTGCAGGCTTGCTACTTGGGATACGGATGTGGTCATGCCAGGGTGTGTGTGGAGTGGGCGGGGGGGGGGAATTCTCAGCACTTTTGTTAGCAGGCTCAGGGAGCTCTGCTGTCATGGGGCAGGTGGTCTTGGGCAAGTTTCCCCTTTCATTGGCCCCAGGTCAGGGCTCTCCTTTCTGCATCTCCCAGGGTGATGTTGGGTGACTGCCTCCCTCCCACCACACTCTAGGAGTTCACTGCAAAGCCAACTGTGTCTAATGCAGTTACCTTCATCATTGTGGTTTTCGTCTTTAGTTCTCTTTATCATTAATGTCTATGTCTTTGTATTTATTTTTTTTAAGTAGGTTCCATGGCCAATGTGGGGCTTGAACTCATGACCCTGAGATCAAGAGTCACATGCTCTTCTGACCTAGCCAGCCTGGAGTCTCTCAGTTACCTTCATGGGTTCAATAGCTGAAAGCAGTGAGAATTCAGTGGATATTTATGAAGCCAGCAGCCCCGCTCTGCCAAATGCCTGGACTTGGGCACATGGGATTTGGTTCTCCATGGCTGCCTTCTGAAGAATTCCTTGGGCATTCCCCACTCAGTTCCAGCCAACTGACTCACTCTGACCCTAGGGCAGCTCCTCACCTATTAATAGGCACAGTTATTTTCCTGTCCTGCCCCAGGGCTACTCATTCCCCAAGAGCACTTCTGGTTTCGATGCCCAAGGTCAGCCATTCTTCTGAGAACTTCCCACTGTCCTTGTCTACTTTGCAACTCCAAGTTATGGCTAAGTTTGCTCATTTGCATTTCAAGTCTTGCCTCCCCCAGGAAGTTGTCCTGGTTGATCCCTCCCCTCTCCCTTTTCTTAGCTTCAGTAGCACTTCCCTTGATCACTGGGTGCTTCTTCCTGGGCAGCTATTTCTCTTTCTATGATCTGATATTTTTTTAAAAAAAATTATTTGAGAGAGATAGAGAGAGAGAATGAGCAGGGAAGGGGCAGAGAGAGGGGAACAAAGGATCCCAAGTGGGCTCTGTGCTGACAGTAGAGAACCCGATGAGGGGCTCGAACCGATGAACTGATCATGACCTGAGCCAAAGATGGACCCTCAACTGGCTGAGCCACTCAGGTGCCTTGATCTGATATCTTTCAATCTGTCCCAAAGGCCTCAAGGGCTTTGGGAACAGAACCTTCCTGGTGGTTCTTTATGACCCCAACTTCACCCATTGCAGGCACCGCTGAAGGCTGTCATTAATCTTTTTTTTTTTTTTTGCATAGCAACATGACAGAAATCGAAGAGCCAGCTCCTAAGATTGAAGTCCAAATGCTTAAACCTGGCCTGCCAGACCCTGCTTGATCCAGCCCTGCCTGTTTCCCAGCCTCTTCTCTCTCCACTTCTGATCCAGACTTTATGCTCTGCAAAGGAATGGCTCACAAGCTGGTTCTTGCCTGTGCGCCTTTTCTTAGGCTGTTCATGATGCCTGACTGCTTTTCCTCCCTCTTTCACCCAACTAATGCTTACCAATTGCTCAATACCAGTTTAGATAGCAACTCCTCCAGGTAGCCTTCCTTAACCTTGAAGTTTGAGTGAGAACCCTGGACTCCTAAAGTACCCCATGCTTCGCCTCTCCTAGCACATTATCACAAGGCTCCCACATTGGTTGGCCTCACCAGACTGTGAGCTCCCCAGGAGTGGAGCCATGTGTTAAATATCAGTGGATTCCCAAGGTGTGCAGATGCTTGGTTAATACTTGTTGAGTTAATGGATGAATGGATGGTGGGTCCTGGAGAGTCCTTCCAGGCTGGACGTAAGAAGGCACAGGGAAGATGGGAAATGCAGATGTGAAGTTGAGGTCCAGGGACAGAGATAAGTAGCCAGGACTAGACCGGGTAGGTATCAGGGATCCAAAGTGATAGGTTCTCTGTGTAAGGTCTGAGGAGGGTTCCTAGCGTGAGGCCCAGGAAGGGGAGGGGCACAACAGGTGTCATGTGGTCAGGAGAGGGAGGGAAGGGATGCAGACCCCACCCCAATTGTGCTCTTTAATGAGCTGCCTTTATCCACCTGCCCTAGGTCTGGCTCTTAAAGGAATAGTAAGTCCCTATATCCTCACAGGGTCTTCCTTCCTCTCTCAGGCTTCAAACGAACTGCTTTGTATGGAAGGGTATGTAAGCATGAAATGAACTGGAGCTCCCGGAGGTTATTTATAGTGAGGCTCTGGCTGAGTGTTCTTGGTAAACAGATTTGTACGTGTGTGTGTGTGTGTGTGTGCGTTTGGTGGAGGGGAGTGTGAAGTATCACTGTGATATGTATGTATATAGCTATGTATTTATTTTTGTTTTTTAAACATTTTTTAATGTTTATTTTTGAGATAGAGAGACAAAGCATGAGCAGGGGAGGGGCAGAGAAAGAGGAAGACACAGGATCTGAAGCAGGCTCCAGGCTCTGAGTTGTCAGCACAGTACCTAACACGGGGCTCAAACCCACAATTGCTGAGATCATGACCTGAGCTGAGCCAGAGTACGATGCTTAACCGACTGAGACGCCCAGGTGCCGCTCACCACGGTTTTTAAACTTTAATGTTCCTAGGACCATGAGGGGCTCTTGTTAAAATGCAGGTTCTGATTCAGCAGGCTCGAGGCGGGGTTTGAGACTCTGCATTTCATTAAAAAAATATTTTTAAAATGTTTATTTCAAGAGAGAGAGAGAGAGAGAGAGAGAGACAGATTGTGAATGGGGGAGAGTCAGAGAGAGAGGGAGACACAGAATCCGAAACAGGCTCCAGGCTCTGAGCTGTCAGCACAGAGCCCGACGCGGGGCTCAAACCCACGGACTGTGAGATCATGACCTGAGCTGAAGTCAGACACTTAACTGACTGAGCCACCCAGGTGCCCTGACACTGTCTTTCTGACCAGCTGATGTTTCTGGTGTGTTCACGTGGCTGATGCTGGTCCCTGGAAAACACTGAATGACAGAGAACTAGCAGGAACCAGGGCCTCTCCAGAGGGTTTGATGAATATACTCTTGATGGTGAATATAATCTGGACCCAAGGCCACAGAGTCATGGAATCTTAGAATTTTTAAAATGTTTAAAGTGGAAGGGACCAGAGATATTGCCGTATTTCACCATTGTACCCACCATTAATTTCCATATCACTTTGGCAGACAGTATCATGCCAGTTAATGGTAAGAAGTCATCAACTGAAAGAGCCCCTTAATTTCAGATATATTAGTATGTGACATAGGGTTGAGGAGTAGGGTATTTTTTTTAATGTTTTATTTATTTTTGAGAGAGAGAGAGAGCGTGAGCAGGGGAGGGTCAGAGAGAGAGGGAGACAGAGAATCTGAAGCAGGCTCCAGGCTCTGAGCGAGCTATCAGCACAGAGCCCGATGCGGGGCTCGAACCCACGAACCGTGAGATCATGACCTGAGCCGAAGTCGACGCTTACCCAACTGAGCCACCCAGATGCCCCAAGGAGTAGGTATTTGATTTAACTCTTACCCTCCTCATTTTACAGAGGAGCATATGAGGTGCAGAGAGAAGGGGCTTGTCTGTGCCTGCAAAAGGCTGAACATGGACTTGCCCGTGAGGCCTGAGGAGCTGCTCCAAGAGCATCATCGGGCCCAGGGTGAAGGAGGGCGGTCTCCTGTGATCGCTGGACAACTGCGGGGTCCTCCGAGGCTCCCAGCTCAACCTGGGACTCCAGTCTGCACCCCATGAGGAAGAATCTCTTCCTGTCCCTTGGCAGCATAGTTCTGCTAAAAACCCTCAAGCCCAGGGCTTTCTCTGTCTGATTTTATATTCAGAACATCCTTTTCTTTCTATTCAGGAAATTCCTAAATTAAATTGGGTCCCAGATGGCACAGTTTGAGCCTTTCCGCCCTTGGCCTCTCTTCCTGGGAATCTGAAGAAAGGCAGCTACTCCATTTTCACTCGGCCTTGTCTCTTCCTTGATAAATGGTGGACTTAATTGAATAGCAGAACTAGATCACCCAGGGTGAGATTCTCAACCCACATGCTGCATCAGCATTCCCCAGGGGTGCTAGTATGAACCGCAGATGCCCTGGGCTCACCTCAGAGATCAGGATTCAGTTGCTCTGGCGTGGGGCCCAAATGCCCCCTAGAGGATTCTAATCCTGTAGCTAGGTTGAGAACCATTAATCTAGACCAACCTGTTTGAAGGGTGGAAAAACTGAGGTCCAGAAAGGCCAAGTGATTTGCCTGTGGTCCTAACAGTGGGCTGCAGAGGTGGGGCTAGACTTCAGTTTTCTGGATTATTCCTGGATTCTTTACTCAAAGCTCTAACTAGCCTACCCCACTGAGCCTTTACTGAGAGTGACAGACCCTACACATACACAGCTGTGTGTGTGTGTGTGTGTGTGTGTGAGAGAGAGAGAGAGAGAGAGCGCACCAGATAGACAGGGAGAGAGAGACAGGTTCGCTCCATGTTGGAAAATCTAGGCAGAGATTAACAGCAGAACTTGGAATAACATTCCAGCAGAATGTGGAAATACAGGGACCTCAAGTAAAACAGGGACGCGCACAATGCTGTATGTCTGACCATCACTCCTGACCGTTGGGGAAGGATGTCTAACCCCTTCCCAGATAGAATTCAGCCTTCTCTAGGGGGAATAAGCACATTAATGGGGCTCACACATTTAATTTCCCAGCCCTGAAACCATGTCTGGGGCTATCTGCGGACTCTAAGTTCTCAAAGTCCCCATGACGGAGCCTAATGGCTCCACTGTCATGTGCTGAATGTTTGGGGCTGGGTGGCTTGGGCTGCTTATAAAGTTTACTGGCCAATGAATGACTCATGAGGGATCAATGTAGTTCCCACTAGGGATTGCCTTCCGGAAGAAATTAATGGGTAGGACAGGCTATTAAATTACATGGGAATGAAATAGCCCATTGAGCCGGCATATTCCAGCAGGTGAGCTGTTGTTGTCAGAAGGAGCTGGATGTATTTTCAGCCCTTCCCCAGCTGCCCACAGTTTTACTTCCGAAGCCCAAGAGCTTCTCCCAAAGCTGCTGACCATCTGTTGGTGGTCACATTGTGCATGGGATTTTGAACTTGCCTGCTTACTTCCCTCCCCAGCTATCACTAGGCCCAGTGTGGTGAATGTGTGAGCTTTTGTGAGTGCTTAAGGAGGTGGGAAGGGGTTGAAGCAGTGCCAGGGAGGAGCTAAATTAGGGCTGTGAGCTGCATGACTTCAGGCTCTAGACATTGATTGGCATGTGGGTCTTCTGGGCCTTTATTTTCCATTCAGGAGTTTTCCAACTTTGGGGTGCCTCTGTGTTACT
This sequence comes from Hyaena hyaena, assembly GCF_003009895.1. Lineage (NCBI taxonomy): Eukaryota > Metazoa > Chordata > Mammalia > Carnivora > Hyaenidae > Hyaena > Hyaena hyaena. The sequence continues at coordinate 996,735 of NW_024080642.1, read as the reverse complement.
GGAAGTCTTGCTAAAAAGGCAGCTTCCTGGGCCCCACCTTCAGAGAGTCTAACACAGTAGGTGTGGGGTTGGGCCCAGGAGTACGTGCACTTTAACCTCTTCCTCTCCGCTTCTGATATACACTCTAGCTGGAGAATGACTAACTCAGGAAAACTTCATACTCAGTATTGGGGTGATGGGAAGGGCAGTGTGACACCTCTTCTCTGCACCCTGAGCCCTCAACAGTAAATCAAAAGGAAGAACTAAATGACCTGAGGTGCCTTCCTGGCTCTCCACACCTGTTGTTTCCCTACCTGCCCAGGGAGGTGGACATGAAGGTGACAGCAGGAAGCCAAGTGGAAGAGCCCTGAAAGCTTAAACTGCCGAGTGATGTGTGCTCTTGGCAGGGCTGGCCTCTCTGGCTGCCAAACCCCAGAGCCTGCTAAGGGTTTCCTGGCCAAGGGAACCAAACACTTTTCTGGGATAACCCTCTGGAGAGTGCAAGAGAGATCACTTTCAAGCAGGGGCCCAGTGGTGCTCATTGAACTGAATGGAATTACGCCAGTCTGTGGTCTTGCCTCCAGGGATGACTCAGGGTTGAGGGGGTCCTGGAGGAGTTTCTGAGGTCCTCAGTGGCAAAGTCAGCTCAGCTTTAGGGTGCGTCTGAGCCAGCATCATTTTCTTTGGTGGTGGAAACGGGGGGCACGGGGCAGAGGTTGTGCTTGCCCAGATTTACGATGCAGAAGTGGTGCCGTAGTTTACAGAATCCAAGTTTTCCAGTAAAAGTTGAGCATCTTTTACTTCTAGAAACAGATATAAGCTTAATTTAAAGGAACTAAATAAAGTGTATTGGCATATTAAGAACATTTTGAGGGATGACTGGTGGGGCACAGTCAGTTAAGCGTCTGACTCAGGGGAGGTTATGATCCCACGGTTTGTGAGTCTGAGCCCCACATCAAGCTCTCTGCTGTCAGCATGGAGCCTATTTCAGATTCTCTGTGCCCATCTCTCTCTGCCCCTCCACTGCTCATGCTCTCCTTTTCTCAATAAACATTTAAAAAATAAAATAAAATAAAAAATTTGAAAACATATTGAGAAACTAGGCTGGGGTGTCTTCTGTATAAGCCATGAAGGTCCTTGTCTCATGAATGATAATGCATAGGACATTAAGTTTTGACCATCAAGTCATATAAGTGATTGAAATTTTACAAAGGATTTTCATGTACATGAGCTTATGTGTCCTCATGATAATCCCTGAGAGGTAGATATGGCACTGGTAAACCAAGGCACAGAGAGGCCAGCAGACACAGGGCTGTTCAATGACAGACCTAATGTTGGAACTCAGACCATTCTCAAAACACAGAGCCCTGGCTGACTGGAAAAGGCTGGGAGATTTGTATGGTAAGGGTAGATTTCCTTGTGTTATTTTTTAAGAAAGCACACTTGTGCTTTTGGAGTGATTGAAAATATCTTTATTTCACTAATCCACATGCAGTATTTATTTCTGGCTCTTTTTCCTTCCTGAGAAGTAAGAAAACATCATTTTGCTTCTTTTTTTTTTTTTAATTTTTATTTATTTATTTATTTATTTTTATTTATTTATTTATTTTTTTATTTCTAGGAGAGAGAGAGAGACAGCGTGAGCAGGGGAGGGTCAGAGAGAGAGGGAGTCACAGACTGAAACAGGCTCCAGGCTCTGAGCTGGCAGTCAGCACAGAGCCCGACGCGGGGCTCGAACCCACGAACCGCGAGATCATGACCTAAGCGAAAGTCGGATGCTCAACCGACTAAGCCACCCAGGCGCCCCAACATCATTTTGCTTCTTGCTATTGCTTCTCTTTGACATGGCCCAGCCCATGATGAAGCTTTATTGCTGGCAGGCCCTGTTTGTTCTTGTCTGTGGCGATCAGCTGTCCAGGGACTATCCATCTTCCTTTGGTCTTTTACGCCCTCCTTTCTTTTCTTTTTTTTTTAATTTCTATTTTTTATATGAAAATCCTTGGGAAAATATATTTGGCACTATATTTTTCAAGAGCCTTACAAATGCTCATTTCCTTTGACTGAGTTATCTCATCCTTCTAGAAAACTAGACTAAAGAATTAAAATTAGCTTAAGAAAATAATCTGAAAGCTCTGGGCACAAAGATGTTTGGCAGGGTATTATTTACAATAGTAAAAACAGATAAGCCACTCAAGATCTCAACAGTAGCAAGGTAATAATTAAATATTATTTACTTATTATTTACCGTATGTATAATACGGTCATTTGATGGAAATAGTACAGTGATGGATACAGAGGGTTTATAAGAAGGAGAAAATGCTTTCAACAGAATAAATGGGGATACACACTTCCTTATACTGTATGATTATGGGCCTAAACACACACACACATACACACACACACACACACACCCCAAAAACCCAAACCAATGAAATCTACATTTAGAAAAAGAGATCTGAAAAAATATTCCGAAGTATGAAATTCAGGATGTCTTTTGGCAGTTAAACTTTTATGCTTTCTATTCTGTATTTTCTGAGTTTACATTAATGCATGTGCATAACTTCTGAGATGGAAAGATGATAAATCCTTTGCAAGGTGCTGCAGGCAGTGATTAAAAGTGTGGATTTGAAGGACTAGGATTTGAGTGAGAGCCTGGTCACTTATGGGTTTGGGCCTGGGTCCTCTCCATGTCCAGTTCCTCAGATGGGGACATGCCATGCTTCCTGGACAGGGTTGTTTGGGAGTGAAATTAATTTACTAAAATTTACAGCACATAGTAGGTGGGTCTCTAGATCTATTGAAAACCGTGAATAAATTATTACTACTCAGAAGATACCTGGAGGAGAATGGGGGGCGAGTTCATCCTTCCTCCCAGGTGTGACTGGAGTTATTTAGTCATCCGGTGTTCATGAATGTCTACCATGTACAAGAGATGGTGGGAAGGAAATGGTTTCTGTGTCATTAACATTAGCCTCATGCGGCATAACAAGGTAAGGAGAGGGAATGGAAATGTGAGAAAAGTCTGGCAATATGATTGAAGGAATCAAAAGTGAAGTAAAATGAAAAATAACCTACATATCAGATCTTAAAATTGTTTATTCCATTTAACCCTCACAAGAGCCTTTTGAAATAGGCAGGCTTTTCACTCCATGATGACAGATGAAGCCTGAGAAATTAAGGCCCATGTTCAAGATGTAAGGGCAGAGCTGGGGCTCCATCTCAGGCTGGGGGGACCCTGAAGCATACACTAGTACACACATCTCCTGCCCTACAGAAGAAGGGCTCCCCTTATCAGGACCTTCCCCACCACAGCAGGATGCCTGGGTTATCTTTCCAATCAGAACTTCCCCCAGGGCTGGGAGAACCCACCTGCGGTGCCTCTTTTCACTATGGGAGCTGATGGCATTATTGCTCAGGGGCAGTAAAGAACATCTTGAGTTGGGAGCTTATGAGTGAGCCAGGAGGGTTAGAAAGGATAACTTGGATATATCCAGGCAGTACCTGAGGGCTGTCTCTGGCATGTGTGTTGGATGGATTCTCACCCCCCTTGCAGTAGAAGAAATCCTGGACCGTTGAGTGGTCTAATACTTATTCAACTGGTGGCCAGCAGGGCTCTGAGGGCATCCAACCCACTGCTGGGCTCAAACTGGAGGGTTAAGGATACTCTTATGGGTCACCTAAGGAGACCAGACATAAAATATTGACAATTTTAGGCTGAAAACTTAATATAATCGAATTGGGATTGGAAAAGGGGGAACTTGGCAGGGCCTTCCTTTTCTATCAGATCCAACTCCTCTCATTTTACAGATGAACAAACTGAAGATGCAGAGAGAGAAAGTGACTTTCCAATGTCACACAGCAACATTAATCAGCTATTGGTTCAAGATGAAGTATATCAAGACAGGCTTCTGGAGGTGGTGAGCTGCCAGACATCAGCACAACCATTCGCTCAATAAATATTTGCTGGTGCTTCCTGGGTGACTAGGTCCTCTGTTGGGCATCAGGAAGACAAGGATGGGACATATGAAATGTGCTACCAATGTACTGGGGGGAGAGAAATGCAAAGACATGTACTCTCAAATGCAAAGAGAGTACAAGTTAGTATGTACCCCCGGGCACTGGATGGGAGCCTTGTAGGAAACTTGAGGTTGCAAATCGATGGCTGAGTTCCCAAGCAGTAGAGGAAGAGTATGGTGGGTGGGGAATAGCATGGCCAAAAGCTTAAGTGAGAAAGTACAGCTCTGTGGGGGGACTGACAAGCCATTTATGATGGCTGAAACATAGAATTCTTGAGGGTAGATTATGCGGCCAGGTCATGGCTGGGCTGGTCCTAGGCAAGGGTTGGGCGATGGGGAAGCAGCTGTCAAATACTGATTAGAATCTAGGAGTCAAGAGAACTGCGGTGCAAGGATAACTCCCCCACACAGCACAGAGTGCCAAGAATCACAGACAAAGTTGCTTCAGAGAAAAAGACCACACTTCCAGCTGTGGGCATCTCAAGATTTCCTGGAGGAGGTGGCATTTAAGGTGAACACAAAGAGAAGTGCTGACATGTACTTGAGGAACTAGAGGAGACAGAATTCTGAGAAATAAAAATAGAGCAGACAAAGGTCAGAGTCTGAAACCTGCATGGCACAGAGTATTGCGTGAAGTGTGGACCTGGATCATAGGAAATCTTGAACTTCGGCATCAAGGAACCATATTTTATTCTTTAGACAACAGCAAGCCATGGAGGGTGCTTGAGTGAGGGTGGTATAGACTCATGGATGCCTATAAAGTCTGACTTTCCAGAGTGCCTCAGTGGTCTCAGATATGGGAGGGAGAGGCTGAAACACTGAAAAGTTTTAAAAGAAAGGAGGTCATCCCTCAGGCTCAATAGTTGGTGAGGGAGGGGATGGAGGTGGGCCAAGACAAGACCAATAATACCTTCAAAGCTACTTCCAGTTCTGGCAGTTGGGAGTCACTTCTTTAATGCCTCCCAAGGAGTTGTTTTCCAGAATCCAGCAACCCTTGCAGAGCCGCCTGAGCCCAAAGCAAGGGCTGATTAATTAGGGGTATTTGTGGCATGGCCCCAGGAAAACAGAAAGCCCCCACAGGACCATGCCTCTGACATGCAGGGCCAGCATGGAGAGGAGGTCAAGCAAAGACCCTTGCCCACTTAGGTGAGCACAAAGGCAGGGTCAAGCCTGGTAGGTGCCATCCCTCTGTGGGTGGTTGTGGCTTCTGGGTGACCGACTGGGAAGGGAAAAGAGGGAAGAGTGGAATTACAAGAGGGATGCCACCTAGGATGACCAACTGTTTCAGTTTTAGCATTGAAAGTCCCATCTTCCAGGAGACCCCTCAGTCCAGGCAAACCAGATGGTTGGTCATCCTAGATGCAGCCCCTAGAGGCTACAGAAAGAACGTGGCAGTGAATTTGAGCCATTGCAACCTCGCATCAAGCCCTAAGTTGTTGAATTTATTGGCACAAAATTACTAATAATTTTCTCTTATTACCTTTTTTTTTTAATTTTTTTAAATTTATTTCTAAGAGAGAGAGAGAGAGAGAGACAGCATGAGCAGGGGAGGATTAGAGAGAGAGGGAGTCACAGATTGAAACAGGCTCCAGGCTCTGAGCTGGCAGTCAGCACAGAGCCCGACGCGGGGCTCGAACCCACGAACCGCGAGATCATGACCCAAGCGAAAGTCGGATGCTTAACCGACTAAGCCACCCAGGCGCCCCTCTTATTACCTTTTTTATATCTATAGAGTCTGTACTGATATCCCCTCTCTCCTTCCTAATTTTCTTACCTTGTGGTTTTTCTCATTGTTTCTGGTCATTCTGGCTAAAAGTTTATCCATTTTATTAATCTTCTCAAAAAACTCGTCTTTTAGCTTCATTGCTTCTCTTTATTTTTGTATTTCATTGATATCTATTATGATCCTAATTATATCCTTTCTTGCACTTACTTTTAGTTTAATTTGCTCTTCTTTTTCTAGTTTCTTAACATGGAAGCTGAGGTACTTGATTGAGACTTTTCTTCTTTTTCTAATATAGGCATTTAATTCTATAAAGTTTCTTTTTAGTGCTGATCTGCTGGCATCCACAAATTTTTACATCTTAACTTTCATTTTTATTCAGTCCAAAATACTTTCTAATTTCCCTTTTGATTTCTTCTTTCATTCATGGGTTATTTAGAAGTGTGTTATTTGGCTTCTAAATATTTGGAGTTTTTTCAGGCATCCTTCATTTTTGATTTCTAATTTAATTCCATTGTGATCAAAGAACATAATTTGTATGACTTGAATCCTTTTACCATTATTGAAATTTGTTTTATGGCCCAGGATGTGGTCTATCTTGGCAAATTTTCTGTGTGTACTTTTGCCATTTTTGCTGGAAGTGCTGCATAAATGTCCATTAGGTTAATTTGGCTGAGAGTGTTGTTCAAATCTTCTACACTCTTGCTGGTTTTCTGTCTAGTTGTCTTATCAATTTTTGAAAGAGGGGTTTTGAAATCTGCAATTATAATTGTAGGCTTGTCTATTTTTCATTGTGGTTCTATCAGTTTTTGTTTTATGGATTTATGAAGATTTCCATTAGTTGCATACATATTTAGGATTGTTATGTCTTTTTGAGGAATCAACACTTTCACCATTATGAATGACCTTCTTTATCCCTGATGATACTATTGGTTCTGAAATCTACTTTGTCTGATATTAATATGGCTATTTCAACTTTCTTTTGATTAGTGTGAGTATGGTATATATATTTCTATCCCTTTCTTCTGTTTGTACCTTTATAGTTAAAACAATTTTTTTGTAACCAGTATATAGCTGGGACTTGCTTTTTTAGTCAGTCTGACAAGCTACTTCTTAATTTTGGTGCTTAAATAACTTATTGATATGTTAGAGTTAAGTCTATTATCTTACTATATGTGTTCTTTTGATCTCAGTTTTTCTTTTCCCTTTTCCCTCATTTTCTGTCTTCTATTAGACTAATTAAGTATATTTTGTGATTTAGTTTATATCTTTTGTTGGATTATTAGCTATAACTTTTTGTTCTGATATTTTAGTGGTTGCTATAGGGTTTATAGTGTACATCTTGAACTTATCACTGTTTACCTTCAAGGCATATAACACTTCATATGTAGTGTAGGGACCTTGTAAGTATTCTCCATTTCTCCTCTCTTGGCTTTTATGTGATTGCAGGCATTCATTTTACTTATACACATGTTACAAAAAATAAACTACATTCTTATTATTTAAGCAGTCAGTTATCTTTTAAATAAATTTAAATAGTAAGAAAGCAATCATATATTTACCAGTGTAGTTACCGTTTCTGGTGGTCTTCATTCCTTTTGCATGGATTTATATTTCCATCTGGTGTCATTTTCCTTTTGCCTCAAGGATTTGCTTTATGATCTCTTGCAATACAGGTCTGCTGATGGGCCCCCTGTAGCTTCAGCTTTTACATGTCTGAAAAAGTCTTTATTTTTTGGAAGATATTTTACTGGGTATACAATTCTTGATTGACAGATTTTTTCTTCTTTCAGTATGTGAAGATGGACCTCACTGTCCTCACACAGATTTCTTGCTGATGAGAAATCTACTGTCACCTTTATCTTTGTTTCTCTGTATGTAGTGAGTTATTTTTCTCTAGATGCTCTGAAGATTTTCTCTTATCACTAATTTTAAGTGATTTTGGTGTAGCTTTCTTCATGCTTCTTGGAATCGGGGTTTGTTGATTTGGTCAGATCTGTGGATTTATGGTTTTCATAAAGTTTGGCAAGGATGTGGCCATCAATTGCTCAAAGATTTTTCCATCCCTCCCCTTTCTTCAAAAACACCAAATACACATATGTGAGGCCACTTGAAAGTTGTCACATCGCTAACCAATATTCTCCATTTCAAAAATTCTTTGTTCTCTCTGTTTCATTACTATTTCCTCCAGTTGATTAATCTCTTCCTCCGCAATGCTTAACTTGCTGTTAATCCCCTCCAGCACATTTTTTCGTTTCAGACATTGTACATTTTATTTCTAGAAGCTCAATTTGGGTTTAAAAAATATGTATTTCATGTCCATACTCTGAACATATGGGATTTAGTTATAACTGTTTTAATGTTCTTGCTGGCTATTTCTCACATGTGTTAGTTCTGGGTTGGTTTCAATGAATTGATCATTTTTCTCATTATAGGTTGTATTTTCCTGTCTTTGCATGTCCGGTGATATTTGATTGAGTGTCAGACATTGTGAATTTCATCATGTTGGCTGTCAGATATTTTTGTATTTCTATAAATTTTCTCGAGCTTTGCTCTGGGACACAATTAAGTTACTTGGAAATAGCTTGACTCTTTTGGACTTTGCGTTAGGATTTGTTAGGTGGAACCAGAGCAGCTTTTAGTCTGGAGCTAATTATTTGCCACTATTGATGCAAGATCCCTTTAGATACTCCCCACAATGTGCTGTGAATTATGAGGGCTTCCAGGTTGGCCGGTAGGGATAGGCAGCATCCCCACCTCTGTGAGAGTGCTGTCCACTGCTCCCCTGAGACCTCTTAGCTCCTTCTTTCCTTGGCCTTGGGCAATTTCCTCACGTGCACATCCTAGTAAGGAGCCCAGATTCTCTGGGTGTGGTCCTCTCTCCATTGGTACTCTGTCCTGTGAACTCTAGTTGCCTTGGTCTTCTTGGACTCAGCATGTCCTCAACTCAGGGAGTCCGTGGGGCTCTGCCTGGACCCCTCCACACACTGTGGCTTGGAAACTCCATAAGATGTAAGCTGGGGCAGTCAGAGGGCTCACTGCTTTGTTTCCCATCTCTCTAGGATCACAGTTCTTTGCTAACATTTAGGACTCTTGAAAGCTGTTGTTCATATATTTTTCTTTGTTTTTTGTTTTTGTTTTTTCAGTTGTTTTGGTGGAGAGGATAAACCCGTTCTGTGACTACACCTGGAAGCGGGATCCAGAGCCTCTCCACACGCCATCTCAGTGCCAGGGGGTGAGTGCTCTTCCCAAGTAAAGAGCAGATTTGAATCAGGTGTTCGTGACTCTACTACATGCCATTGCTTCTTCATCTAGAAAAGAGTGATGTGGTCACTTCACAGTCGAAGCACTTGCCTGGTGATGATCAAATCTGACTCTTGCAAGAGCCAAATGAGATAAATAGACATGGTTCACTCACTTGACAGGTACAGTCCGAGGCCCAGAGAGGAATAGCGTGTGCCCATGGCTACATTAAGAACAAATGGCAGAGTAGGGACTAGGACTGGGGCCTCTGTCCTCCGCACTGAGCTGCTGCTTCTGCGGCTTCTCTCCCTCATAGCAAGGTGGCAGGCAGACAGGGATCTCAGCTTTCCTGCCCCATCTGGAAGGACACATGCATTTCCCCACTGGGAAGAGGGTGAATAATACAGCTCCCCGCTCAAAAACACGTGGGAAAGCAGTGCTACGGCAAACGCAGCCCCAGGCGGGCCCCTGTGCTGCCTCGATGCACAGCGTGTACAGTGCAATCCTGTGGTTTTTGGCTGTTGCTATGGTGTGTGGACAAAATAGGAATGTGTTTCCTTGGAAAATCTCAACACTGACTCATCCTTATTTCTGCTAGGACCTATTGAAGGAATGGATAAGCCTGGGGGAATAGCCATAATAATAGCAATGTTTGCTCCATATCAGGAAGTAGGTAGCTAACATTAAGTGGCTTCTTAAGAGCTTGTAAAGTAAAGCAACATCAATCAGATTAAAAAAGAAGCTGGCATTAGGAAGGGATGTGGAAGTCTGAAATGAATGCTCTTTAATTGAGGGTCTCATTTCCTCTTGGTTAGCAGGAATTCTGCCCACAAAGAGTAGTCAAAAGCTCTGGCCCCTTTGGATACCTGTGAGCTCAGATGCAGGGTGGGGAGGTAAGAAAGAAGCTCAAAGGTCTGCATTCAACTGTATCTCTTTACTGCTAAGCCTTAGTTTACCCATCTGTGAAATGGGCACAAGGAAGGAAGTCTATCTTACAAGGCGGTTGTGATGAGGCAGCCTAGATAAAGTAGCTGGTGCAGGGTGCTCACACAGGTCACCGGTGTGGCAGTGGTCCTGAGAGTCCAAGAACTAGAGAGGATGGAGTTGACTTTGGTAGCTGCACCCAGTAAACTGTGATAGGATGCTCCGATGATGTTAGACATCTCCTCATGACAGGAGATGCTTGTGGGAAATGAGGAGGGGGGGCGGAAGGAGAAAACAGCATCCGAGTGCAGTGAACACTGGACGAGAGGTGACTGTTGGAACTTGCCTCACCCAGTGCTCTGCAGAGAGGGCCCAGCCACCTTGGGCTTTGTGCAAGCGGGGGTTATAAGGAGGCAAAAACCAAGTGCAAGTTTGCAAGCAGGTTTGGGGGCCTGCCAGCAGAGAGAAGATGGGGAGATGCAGAGACATCACTTGTGGCCTCTGAAAGGAGAGAAAAGAAAGAATGATGAGAGAGAGACATACACATGCACATACAAAGACGTCATTCATTTGTGGCCTCTGTAAGGAGAGAAGGAGTGACATACAGAGAGAGGGAGAGGTAGGGAGGGCATGGGAGAGGAAGGGAGAGAAGAGGTCGAGGGAAAGAAAGAGGGTGTGGGAGAGAGGGGGAGGGAGTGAGGGAAAGAAAGGGAGGGGGAGAGAGAGGGAGGGGGAGAGAGAGGGAGGGGGAGAGAGAGGGAGGGGGAGGGGGAGAGAAGGGGACAGGGAGAGGGAGGGAAGGGGAGAGGCAGAGAAGGGGGAGGGAGAGGAAAGGGAAAGAGAGGGAGAGGGAGGAAGAGTGAGAGGAGAGGGGAAGTGAGGGAGGGAGAAGGGGAGAAAAAGGGGGAGGGGGAGGGGGGAGGAAGATGCAGGAGAAGGGAGGAAGAAAGGGGGAGAAAGGAGAGGGAGGGGGAGGGGAAGAAAGGGGGGGGAGAGAGGAGGGAGGAGGAGGGAAGGAGAGAGGGACAGAGAGGGAGAGGGGAGTGAGAGACGGAGGGGGAGAGAGGAGGGGTGGGAGGAGGAGCAGCCACAGAAGTGGAGGAAGGAGAGGAGGCAGCTCCTGGGCTCTGGGTCTCAGCGGGCAGCAGACAGAGGTGCTGTGTCTGCGCGGGTCTGTCTGCAGCCTTCAGCAGCCACAGCCCTTTCTTTGCATGAGCCCCCAAGGCGATCAGCTCCTTGGCAACCCCAGAGCCCGAACTAAGCAGAAAGACACAAAAAAGCACACAGAGAAAACTGCAGGGAAAGACGCCAAAAGCACAGCCATTCCTTCCTCTAAGTGGGGACTCTATGGGCTCCCGTTTTACTACGTTCCATCCCCCAGCAATTTTCTCCAGGAAGCATATATCACGATCTTCTTGGAAAAGCCAAAACAGAAGCACGACCCGGACCCCAGGCAGCAGGGGCCCTCTCACTCCTTTTCATGTCCATGTGGGCCCTGCCCCGCTTTCCCTCCTTTGTGGAGGTGCCCTGCCTGTGCTGACCGAGTCTGCATGGCCTTATCCCCTCTCCCTAGGCCTTCTAGTACTTTCCATTTCTGGAGCCGGCCTTCCTCCCCCTGCACCTGGGTCTTCTCACAGCACCTGCCCAGGGCGGTTGAGGGGGTGTGTGTACTCCTTCTCTGTCTAGGTTTCTCCCTCTGAATTCCTCAGACACTGCTTTGTTCTCTTGGCCAGAATAGACGCAGACGCCCCAGGGCAACTGAAGGCAGCATTCGCCTGCCCCGCCTGAACACCAGTGTCCCCTGCCATCCTTCCCCCTTTGCGTCCCAGAAGAAGTGACCTTGGTGATGGGGCTGGTCTGGGGCTAGGCCTCAGGAAGAGCCTGACCACCCCGGGGGGGTTAGGGGGAGCTTTCCCCACCGTGGCCTGGTCTCTCCCGCTGCTGGCTTCCTTTAGGCCTTTTGGGGCAGGTTTGGGGAGGGGCTCAGATCCGTTCAATTCAATGGGATAAACCCTGACTGAGCCCATATTACAGACTGGTCCCTGGGACCGGTGCTGGGGCTGCACAGGATGAATTTCAGTCCCAAAGACGACCCAACCCACAACGAATGAAAGGACCCATTGTCTTAGAGTGGGTAGGGAGAGGGTGTAGTGCTGAGAGCGAAATGTCCCAGTGATGCAGGGATGTCCCAGGCCTTAGGACGTTGAGAGGCAAGCCTGCATTTTAGGAGCTATGGAATGCTTAAGGACAACCTTTGATCTCATCTAACCTAATCAGCCCAATCCAGCCATTGAGCTATTCAATCCATCCCACCTGGATGGAAGGCTGATATGTTCTGGGCACATGCTCTTTAATGATCTTTGGGAACTGTGCACTCTTGTCAGACCTGGGTGTAGGGGGGTGGGCATTTTCTCCTTTTAAACTAACTTCAAAAATAGATAAAAATCTTTACTTTTTTTTTTTTTTCCTAAAGGGAAACTTCGGAGCTATGAGTCTTTCCCTGTGGCTTCTGCATGTGCTAGGGACAGAGGCTGTCCACTGGGAAGGCACTGGAGGCCCAGCCTGGAGAGGAGGCTGTCTCTGGAGGAGGGAGCAGCCCCCAGCCCCCTTTATATGAGCCTGTCTGTTAGATGTCGGGTCCAAACAATAAAACATGTTTGTGTATAGCTGTATTATGCACATCCTTAAAAAACTGCACAACTAATTCATGAATACACAAATGCACCGTTGTTGTAAATATTCCAGGGCTGGAGAAAAAGTGAAAAATCTTGCATATCCAGCTGGGTTGGCTTCTCCTGAGCAGCTCTCAGTATGGTGCACACCTTGCCAGAATTTTTCCACATGCTATTCGCATACGTGAGCATTTATAAATACAGAGTTTAGTTTGGCATGTGAGTACTTTTCATACAAACGGGACCAAGCTGCCTCTATTGTTCTGTAACATGCTTTACTCACTTACCAATATGTTTCAGAAATTTTCCCCAAGGGACCGCCAGGTCTTTCTTACCTGCTTTAACTTTAATGGTTACAGGGAGGTGTGTGTGGGGGGAGAATGCACATGCATTTGCCCTCCTCAATGTAACCATCCTCCTGTTGATGAAAATTTATAACAGAATTTGTTTCCAATAGGAAGCAAAAGTTGTTTCCAATTATTTGTTGTCACGAAGAGTGCTGCAGAAAAGATCTGTAGCCATGTTTCTTGGGGGGCACATTTGTAAGTATTTCTGTAGGACAGATTCCAAGGTGGAGGGGATGGTGCTTTTTTATTTGGATGGAACCCGCCAAGTCCCCACCCACCTCCCTGCCCAAAGGCTCTACCAGTTTACTCTCTCAACAGCTGCTTTGTCTGCCTTCCGTAGGGATGGGTGCCTTTTTTGCTAGAGTCCCCCCTAACTTTTCTTCCTTCTGCAGTCCCCTGGCCTCTTCTACAGACCTTGGCCAAATGCCATCTTCCTGTCCTTGCTACCCAACTGCCAAAGGCCCCGTTCTAAGGATTCCAAGTGCAGTCTCAAAACATAAAACAGTTTGATCAAGGACCGATGACTCTCCTTCAGAAATTATTTTTGTTTTCCACAACAGGATGTTTGGAGCAATCCATTAACCACTATTGATTAAGTCTGCAACTCCTTCATTCATTCACTGATTTACAGCGTTAGGTTCTTGGCTAGTTGTTTTGGAGCCCTGGCCCTCAGAGACCATGCTCTCATTGGATGGAGCAAGACATGCAAATACCTTATGTTGTTAGGTAGACTTATACATATTATATTATATTATATTATATTATGTTATATTACATTATGTTATATTACATTATTTTATATTATATGCCACCTGGCTGTTATTAAGTTGTTTTAAATGTTCAAAAATGAGAGAGAGAGATCTCAGTAGGGGAGGGACCAGCGATGCTTTGGGGATAGAGCAGTCTAACAGATTAACACTAAGATTTATTAGCCCACAGTGAATGATTCCTGGGGCTGTCCAGGCCTTTTGTCACAACATAAACAAACTGCAAGGACTTCTCTATCCCTAGGCAACAGTTGTTTTCAAGAGTGAAGGAGGAGGGGGAAATAGGATGGTGCTGTTTTTTTCCAAGCCTCTCTTCCCCTGCCTTTGTCCAGGGGGGTGTGACAGTCAGCAAGGCTGTTCCCATTCCTTTCTTCCTTCATTCATTATGGTTGATATTTCTAAAAGATTTGTTTGTGATTATCTCACCTTCCCAGTTGGCAAGAAAAAGATGAAATGGCTTTCAACCTGTGTATGGAAGTGTCCTCTACAGATTTTTTTTTTTTTGTCCCTTAAGTAAAAAGAAATCAGAAACCAAGACCACACTGTTGAGAGTTCAGATAGTAAGCTGCTTGTGAATCAAAAGATAATGTGGTATACTGGGTAGCAGGACCCAATCAAAGAATATTCTGATTTATTAACTTGTCTCCTGAGTAAGATAAAGTGGGTGAGTCAGTAGACATTGGAGCCTCCTTTCCTCTGCCTGGGTCTAAGGAGGAAGTAAGCCATTGAGAGATAAGCTACTAGCGTCTGATGTCTGTGCAGACAGGGTCTAGGAACAGCTAGCTCTGCCCTGATGGATGTTAGTGAGGGTCGGTACCACACAAGCTCTAGACTTCGGACTCCAACGGGGCTACCATGTCAGTACCATTTCTAGCTAATCTCTTTTTTCCATGCACTCAGTAAGGGACTTTTTCCTTCTTTAGTTCTTAGTGTTAAAGCCTATTTAATTCAGTTACATCCAATCTGAAAGCTAACTAGATCTTAAATGGACTGTAAATCACTGAAGGGGGACCTCAGAGAGCATTCTACAATATTCCATCCATCCATCCATCCTTCCATCTAGGAATTAGAAGAGCTGATATTTTCCTTTAAGAAGTTTATAGATATTGGGGACATATTACACAGACACATATAGCTTTTTAATCTATGACTGATTATTTGAGTGCCCACCTCTCTTGCTAGAAGAAGATTCCTCTTTTTAAAAATTTTTAATTTTATTTATTTTTGAGAGAGAGAGAGAGAGAGAGAGAGAGAGCAGGAGAACGACAGAGAGGGAGAGAGAAAATCCCAAGCAGGGATTCTGCACTGTCAGTGCAAAGCCCCACGCAGGGCTTGAACTCACAAACCATGAGATCGTGATCTGAGCTCAAATCAAGAGTTGGATGCTTAACTGAGCTACCCAGATACCCCATCGAAGAAGATTCTTCTATCTGAGAGGAATCAGGTCAGTCCTTGTTACTGCCTAACACGGTGCCGGGCACACAGCACATGTTCAATAAACGAGCGAGTCAGCAGGAAGTGAGACAGAAGAGGGGCTCAAAGGTTCAAGGCCTGCGTGGGGCAGGGTGTGGATCAGAGGGTGGCTGCCAGAGAGCAGTGGGGTGACCACTGGGAAGGTGATAGCTGGAGCCACGATGTAGAATTTGGACTTTATTCTGTGTCTGGAAAGACACTCATAGGTATCAAACAGGAGAGAGGCATGAAAAAGTAGGCTCTTTGTGTCTCTTTCATGCATCCATTTACTCATTCATTCCATTCAATACGATTTATCAAGCATTATCTGTATGGAAGGCACCATGCAAAATACTGAAATATAAAGAACAGAATAAAGAGAAGCGTATTTTCAAAGAGCTCACAATCTGGTAGGCAAGAAAGATAAGTAAACAGATGATTATAATGTGTAAATTTTATGCTAGAGATTCACACAGAATACTCCAGGATGGCCTTCTGGAGGAGGTAACATTTGAGCTAAATCTCGAAGGACACGTACAGGTCAGGTAAGAAAAGGGTGGGAAGGGTGTTGCTGGCAGGGAGAGAGTGGGGAGAACATGTGATGCTTGGGAATCACCGCCCACGGTTTGGGGTAGCTGGTGCATCGTGTGGGAGGCTAGGGAGTGGAGGCTGCTGCTGAAATAACAGGCAGAGGCCAGAGCAGAAAAGGGCTGTGGGGAGACTCCTGGGCTTCATCCATCAGTGAGGGCGGGAGTTGCTCAGATTTGTATTTTACAAAGATTATGTTGATGCATAGAATGGATGCAGAGGGACTGGATGGGCAGCAGGAAGACCACCGAAGCAGGTTCTATTCTTAGCTAGGTAGGGAATCATGAAGGACTGAATTAAAGAAGTGTCCGGGGTGGGAGTTAATAATAGCATCTACTGGGCACTTACTGTATGCCAAGAAGTGTTCTACATGAAGGCATTAACCCAGTCTTCTAGCTAGCCTCTGAGATAGGAACTGTCATTCCCATTTCCCAGATGAGAAGAAGGAGGCACAAGGTCACTCTCTAGTGAATGCATATTTGTACTCAGGGTACTTACAGGGTAGGGGATCAGCAGTGTCAGGGTACAGGTATGGGGTGGGGAAGAGGATAAGTTAGACTGTTGATTTGAGATGCCCATGGGACTCTGCTGCAGGGGGCTGGGAGTAGCCATCTGAGAGTCATGGTCAAGGACAAGTGCATTCAAGGAGACTACAGCTTGGGAGAGGACAGAAACAGCATCCTAGGGCATCCATTGTGGAAGGCATGAACAGTGAAAGGACTGCTCTTGGAGGGGACTAAGAAGGAAGCCAGACCAGAGGGAAGAATGTCTCAGGTGGGCATGGTCCACAGCTTACCTGCCACAGAAACCAGGAAGGGTAAAACAACTGAGGAGTGAAGAGTGTCCCTATCAACACAGACAGACTTTGGCCACAAAGATTTCATAGGTCACCTCGATGAAGAGCAGTTTTGATGGAGCACCAGAGGTGGGCTGGGAAGCATAAGGAAGGCGAGGAAGGAAGACAGGTGTCCAGAATGCTTTGGAGGCTCTTTGTTCGGGAAGGGAGGAGAGGGAGAGGCACCGAGACAGAGGGGAGGCAGGGTAGAGTGATTTTATCTTCTTACAAGACTCGAGCATCTTCTTATGTGGACTCATCTCGGGATTCCCCCAACAGAGCTTAGATATTGATTCATCCTAGCCAATCAACAAGCCTTCTCCTCCCTCCTCCACCCCTGGCCACCACCTCCACCTTGATAAGAACAAGCCCTTATTGTGTAGGAAAAAATGACAAAAACCTATTGGCAAAACTATGTGGGGATCAGGAGGGCTTTCTGTCTTAGAGGCTGAGTGTTAACAAGCAGTTAAGTGCTTAGTTGGTTCTTATTTTTATCTACTTATGGGGAACAAGGTACCCTGTTGATCATGGAGGGAATGGCCACACAGCAGGCCCTCTCACCATCTAGTGCCTCCCTGGTGCTTCCTGGAGCAGAACTGGATGCTGCCATATTCCTGCAGCTCCAGCTTGGGCAGTTTGGAAGTTGCTGAAGGCATGTGTAACAAGTTCTCTCTTCTGCCTTGAATAAACCAAATGAGCAAGCCTCCATTTCTAATGGGGCCCGTGAAGCAGATATTACAGGCCATGGGTCTGCCTGTCAGATTGACAAATGAGTCTTCTCCTTTGAAAGTCACTTAGGAAGTTGTATTTGGAAGCTTGAGAGGAGCTGTCGAGAGCAGACAGGGGGCATCCTGCCCAACAGCTGAGGCTGTTTATTTGGGGGGTAAGGTAGGAGAGACTGTTTCTTGTTGTGGAGCCATGGTAGGATTCCCTCCAAATGTTGGAAGTGTGGCCAACCTACATTAAAGGCAAAGGCTTAAGCTTCTGCAGGAGCCAGCTGGGCCCACACATCCTGCCAATGACCTAATTGGGTCCAGCAGGACCCAAACATTTGTATTTGCCTTTATTTATGGCCCCAAACTGGCTAGCGGGCAGCTGCTTGATGCACGGTATGGTGTGCTGATGGGCATTCTCATGGTACTTTGGATACAACCCAAGTGAGGAACCAACACAGAGTCTAGGCTTTGGAAGTGGAAGTCTTCTCATTCCCAGGGGCTAACAATTCATAGTAGAAGGGGTTCTTGGTGAGAATAAGATACCTCTGGCTGGTGATTTTCAACCCTGGAAACCAAGTTTTCCAGCAAATTTTCTGAACAGTGGGGCTGGTGGCCAACTGACTGCCCAGGATCTCCAGATTCATTCTCAGACCCACCAAGAGGTACAGGCAAAATGGCTGAATAAATATTTGAATACTTAGAAAACAAGAGTCATCACCAGGCACTTTGAGGTGGGGATGAGATATGATAAACGTCTCCTGATATCAAATCACAACTGGGAGTTCCATCAGGATTAGCAATCACCTTAGATTAGGGCAAAGATCCTGACTGGTGATGTCAACATTGAAGACACATTGAAGGTCTTGGGCCCTTACCACACAGAAGTCCTAGCTTTGCATTGCACATCTATTCACTCACTCTTGTGATTCTCCCCAAATTCCAGAGCTCTGTCCCTTCCCTCTCTTCTGTTGCATCCACTCTCATGTACACAGATGGTCTCCACCCTGACCCATTTCATGAGCTCTCAGTTTGATTAGGGTCTGTAAGTATATAGACAGAATGATTCAGATATCATCATCTATCACAGGCTGGCTTAGCCTCAGGGAGAAGGAGGGCCCTCAGGGCGCATTTGCATGGGAGTTTTGGCAGGGATGGGAGGGGTGAGTCAGGGAGAGCATTAGAGTAGAGCACCTGAGTGCTTTTTGAGCAGAGGGTACAGATTTGAGCATTAGAGTGCACTCATTCTTTGAACAATGCACATTTACTGAGCTCATTTATAAGCAAGGCACTGAGGGTATAGAATCCGAAAGACATAGCTCTCAGGGAGCTCCCAGTCTGTGGTGAGACAAGGGCTGATGGAGGCTGAAGAAGGCAGTTCTTAAAAGGCAGGTGTAAGGAGCGTTGAGTCCTACAGAGAGTTTTGTATCTTTTAGGAGTGTGACAAAATTGCCAACCAACCCACTTCATTCTGTCAGTGTGCCAAGGCTAAGAGCAGATCTTGCTCATCTTCATTTACTAGCACACAAGGGGTGCTTCATCACCTAGCACAGAAGAGGTGCTCTGTGAATATTTGTTGAAGGAATAAATGAATGTACAGAGTGTTGAATAGAGCAACTAGCTGCTTCTTGGGGGTGGGAGGATGGGACAGAGAAAGTCTTAAAGACCATGATCTCTGAGCCGTGTTTGGAAGTATAAGCCTTTGCCAGCTAGATAAGACATGGAAGGGATTCTGGGCAGAGAGAGCAGTGGGTGCAAATGCACAAAGCAGACGTTGAAGAACACTGAGTGTTTGGCTGATGTATGGTACACGTTGGCCAACCATCAGAAGCCACTCTTAAGGGCTGAGTTTTTGTAAGTTGTGGGAAGTGCAGGAATTTGAGACTTTTAGGTAGGGTGGCAATGTGATCACCCCGTGTGTGGGTTGACAAAGGGTCACTGCCGAGGAGCATGCCCAGAACCTCTCTTCTAAAGTTTTAGGAGTGCTGTTTACCCTGTTCTTGTTTCTCACCCAGAAACCAGTTTCTGTCCCCCGGACCTGGGGAGGGAAGGGGGCAAGTCCTTGCCACAATTTACCTTAACAACACTCCATGCCAGCTGGTGTGAAAGAGGGAGTCAGAAACTGGAGGAGCAAGGAGTGGGTGCAAAACTGTGTTGGCCACACCGCCAGGTGATACCAGTGGACTTGAGTGACACAGGCAGGGACTTAGGGGCTGTTGACGCTGGAGGCCCTTTGAGGGCATCTAATCCATGCATGGGAAACCCGAGGTCCAGGGACGGAAGCAAATTGTCTGAGGTCTCATGGCACATTTAGGACTCGACTCCAGGCTCCTGGGCTTCCAGTCTGGTCGATCTGGGCTCAAAGCTGAGCCCTGCTCTTTCCCTACTAATCAACCTTAACCAAGTTACTGAACTGTGCAGTTCTGTCATCTGGAATGGGGAGATAACATTATCCCCTTTCTGGGGTTGCTGAGGGGGGTTACACGAAATAATGCATCTCAAGCATCTCTAGTGCTATTATAATGCCTGGCAGGAAGTATGTGCTCAGTTAGAAGTGAGTGGTAGTATTCTACCCATCCAGGGTTCTGTTTCTGCTTCATTGTGTCATCCCGCCATGTGAGTGTCTGGCGGTGGCGTCCCGGGGTCATGCGGGGACTGCAGTGTGTCATCCCGCCGTGTGGTGTCTGGCGGTGGCGTCCCGGGGTCATGCAAGGACTGCAGTGTGTGTGTCATCCCGCCGTGTAAGTGTCTGGCGGTGGCGTCCCGGGGTCATGCGGGGACTGCAGTGTGTGTGTCATCCCGCTGTGTGAGTGTCTGGCAGTGGCGTCCCGGGGTCATGCGGGGACTTCAGTGTGTCATCCCGCCGTGTGGTGTCTGGCGGTGGCGTCCCGGGGTCATGCGGGGACTGCAGTGTGTGTGTCATCCCGCTGTGTGAGTGTCTGGCGGTGGCGTCCCGGGGTCATGCGGGGACTGCAGTGTGTGTGTCATCCCGCCGTGTGAGTGTCTGGCGGTGGCGTCCCGGGGTCATGCGGGGACTGCAGTGTGTGTGTCATCCCGCCGTGTGAGTGTCTGGCGGTGGCGTCCCGGGGTCATGCGGGGACTGCAGTGTGTGTGTCATCCCGCCGTGTGAGTGTCTGGCGGTGGCGTCCCGGGGTCATGCGGGGACTGCAGTGTGTGTGTCATCCCGCCGTGTGAGTGTCTGGCGGTGGCGTCCCGGGGTCATGCGGGGACTGCAGTGTGTGTGTCATCCCGCCGTGTGAGTGTCTGGCGGTGGCGTCCCGGGGTCATGCGGGGACTGCAGTGTGTGTGTCATCCCGCCGTGTGAGTGTCTGGCGGTGGCGTCCCGGGGTCATGCGGGGACTGCAGTGTGTGTGTCATCCCGCCGTGTGAGTGTCTGGCGGTGGCGTCCCGGGGTCATGCGGGGACTGCAGTGTGTGTGTCATCCCGCCGTGTGAGTGTCTGGCGGTGGCGTCCCGGGGTCATGCGGGGACTGCAGTGTGTGTGTCATCCCGCCGTGTGAGTGTCTGGCGGTGGCGTCCCGGGGTCATGCGGGGACTGCAGTGTGTGTGTCATCCCGCCGTGTGAGTGTCTGGCGGTGGCGTCCCGGGGTCATGCGGGGACTGCAGTGTGTGTGTCATCCCGCCGTGTGAGTGTCTGGCGGTGGCGTCCCGGGGTCATGCGGGGACTGCAGTGTGTGTGTCATCCCGCCGTGTGAGTGTCTGGCGGTGGCGTCCCGGGGTCATGCGGGGACTGCAGTGTGTGTGTCATCCCGCCGTGTGAGTGTCTGGCGGTGGCGTCCCGGGGTCATGCGGGGACTGCAGTGTGTGTGTCATCCCGCCGTGTGAGTGTCTGGCGGTGGCGTCCCGGGGTCATGCGGGGACTGCAGTGTGTGTGTCATCCCGCCGTGTGAGTGTCTGGCGGTGGCGCCTCGGGTCATACGGGGACCGCAGTGTGTCATCCCGCCGTGTGAGTGTCTGGCGGTGGCGTCCCGGGGTCATGCGGGGACTTCAGTGTGTCATCCCGCCGTGTGAGTGTCTGGCGGTGGCGTCCCGGGGTCATGCGGGGACTGCAGTGTGTGTGTCATCCCGCCGTGTGAGCGTCTGGCGGTGGCGTCTCGGGTCATGCGGGGGTTCTTACAGTAGCTGAGCTAGTCAGAGGAGTATTTCTCAGGTTGTCCAGGAAGGAAGGGGCATCCCTTGGCTTAATTGGGTTTAGGGCAAATACTGATTTTAAAACAGTAATCTTTGCTCTGGATTACAGTGCAATAGTATGCTCTTTTGGAATAAAAAAAAGAAAAAATATTGAAGGAAGAATGTACGTAATTTGGTACAGGTGGGGTGATTGCTACCACGCAAGAGGACTTTCCCGTTCACAAAGGGTTTCACGGTGCTTTACATCACCAGGGCCTCTTAGTGCGCCCACCCAGGAGTCAATTTCCTTCATGTGATTCACACCAACTTTCCAGGAAAGGGTGTCCTGCTCCCCATAGTCTTGTCACCCCTGCCCTTCTTGCAAGATTCCCTAGAGCTTTGAGCTGAAGCAGCAGAATCCTGGAACGGGCACAACGTAGCTGCTACAGGCTGTAAGATGCACCATGATTTTATACGCCACCAAGAAAGAAAAAGCACCGCCAATTTTAACTATCAGATGCAACTGACTGAGAAGCATATCTCTATTTCAGAGATATTAAAATGTGAAAAAAAAAACCCAGAAGATTCTTAACAATACAGGTAAGTATGGGCCCACTTTTTTGATAAATATAGTACAGTACAGTAAATAGTTTCTCTTCCCTAGACTTTCCTAACATTTTCTTTGCTCTAGCTTTATTGTAAGAATATGGCATATAATATATACAACAGACAAAATATGTCTTAATTGACTCTGTTACCCATAAGGCTTCTGGTCAATGGTAGGCTATTACTAGTTAAGTTTCTAGAGAGTCAAAAGTTATATGTAGATTTTCAGTGGCCCGGGGGGTTGGTGCCCTGAATTGTTCAAAAGTCAATGATACTTCTTAGAATCACTGAAAGGTAGTGTTTGAGGACCTGGGTCAGCTGGATACTAATGGCAGAATGAGAGCATACCAATGGCACCAATCCCAAGTTATACTTGGCTTAATTTTATTTATTATTTCTTGTTTGTGAAAGAAACCACTAGTGTGTAGGCTCTGTGGGGCAGACACTGGGTGTGTTTTGTTCACTTCTGTATCTCCATCACCTTGTTCATGGTTGGGGTTCAACAAATATTTGCTGAATGAATTAAAAAAAACAAAGAGCCACATTATAAAACATGTGGAAAACCCAGAGAAGAACATAAATCATTCATAATTCCCCCACTGTGGGTATTTTGGCTTATTTCCTTCGAGCCTTATTTCCTATGAATATGCTCTTTTATATACATGTAAACATAATTTATTATTAGATTTAGCTCCGGGATGTGTTTTTGTATTTCTCTATTAATATGAATGAAACGATGATATAAGATGATGCAGAAATGCTTTGAAGATTTGTAAAATGTTTAAGCAAATATCTTATTATTAGTTATAATAATCATAGCCATACTGCTATGAATGAGGCCGATTTTCTGAGAACACACTTCAAAGCAAACAACAAATTTGTTCTCTGACGCCGGGAATGTGCTGTCCCTGCGTCCTGTTCACTGTGTTTTGTTTTGGGAGGAGAAAGAGGCTGATGGTTTCTTAGAAGCTCAGGCTCCAGCTTCCCACTCAGCCCAGAAATTTCTTTACTGTCACCAATGGAAGGTAAATCCTTGCCTGGGAAAACTCAAGCCTGCCAAAAGAATTTACTATCTGCTCGCACCTATACCTGAAGATCGGGCCTGTCTCCTTGTCTTGATGGGCAGATAGGAGCCTAACTCTGGCAAATGCCAGTTAGCAACCCAGGTGGGTTTCACATGGACTATCCCCCTTCCTTCTCTGTCATTTTTCACTTCGCTGACTCTGCTCCAGGCCCCTCTGGTCCCCTCCCTTCCCTTTCACGTCTCTTTAAAATGTCCAGTCACCTCTGTATAAATTCACATTGAGTCCCATTCATGTTGAACCCATGCCCCTACTGCAATGGTATATTTTTGGTTAAAATCTGTCCTTGTCACTTTAACTAGTGTCTGGCTTTGCTTATCACTGGCAATCCTCAAAGAGGCAAACAGCTTGGGTTCTGGGCTCATCAGGGCTGCGTGTCCATCTGCATGTCTTGACTTATTAGTCTATGTTCTCACTCTTCCCGACTTAAATCCATAGCCCTGAACTTGGCTCCCAGCTGTCTGCTTCATGCCCTCCTTCTTTGTCCTTAAAGATGAGGCTTTCTGGTTGTGCCACTTGGTTCCCACCTGGCACTCCCTTGGCATGCTCATTTCTGCTCTCCCCACCTGCCTCAGCCTCTGAGGCCTGTGCAGGCCAGCCAGACTCCCAGCCTCCTCTGCTCCTGTCTTAAAGCCAACATGCCACCCACCGTGTGCTGCAGTGGAGGCTGATCTTGGCCTTTAGCAAGTACCCAGGCATTAAGTACAAGGAACAGTTTGGGGGGCTCACACCACCAATGCCTTCCTAGGGATTCAAAGGCATAACTCACTTAGAGATTTAAAGCCAGTTTCTAGGAGCACCTGGGTGACTCAGTCGGTTAAGCGTCTGTCTTCAGCTCAGGTCATAATCTGACAGTTCATGAGTTCGAGCCTTGCATCGGGCTCTCTGCTGTGAGCACAGAGCCTGCTTTGGATCCTTTGTCCCCCTTCTTCTCTGCCCTTACCCTGCTCTCTCTCTCTCTCTCTCTCAAAAATAAATAAACATTAAAAAAATAAAACTGGTTTCTAATACAGAAGGTCATTTTATAAAGTGGCTAAAGGGCTGTGGTCGGTACTAGATGACAGATGACATTTGAGCCCAATTTTAAAAACAGCTGAGCACATGAGTTGCATGTGTATTTCTTCGCTGACCTTTCCTTCACTGTCCTGATTCTCCCATTCTTACCCTCTAGACCCAGTGCTTTCACCACTCATCAACCTCTCTCTTTGCCTCAGCCTCCCAGGGCAGGTTTTCTGGGATGATCTGTCTTGGGACTCGCAATCTCTCTAAGGTTTATTCCAGGCAAAGCAGGAGATAAGAGAAGAAAAGTGTCTCTGTATCTGTCTGCAGCCCTGCTTTGAGGTCTCCTCGCTATTGAGGATCTGTGAAGTTCTCCCTTCTGAGATGTGAAACCCACATCAGACATGAGGCTGCTCCAATCCTCACACCCCTGACACACAGAGTTGATGCAGCAGCCCTGGCCGGCTGGAGGGTCGCCTCCCTGGGGCGAAGCCAGAGACAGGGGACAGGAACAGATGCAAGGGGCTCCCCTCCACTTGTGCTCTCTTATGAGAGTGACGCTCCCATCTCTTTTCCTTTTTGTAGATCACTGTGAGTTATATCAATATGGGCTAGCAGATTCCCTTAGCATCCACTGACCCCCCTTCCCCCTCAAGAGATTTTTTTTATCCCCAGAAGGTTCTGGAAAAAACCCTCAACCAATTCAGTGAAAAAGAAACTAGGCTGGGTTTCTTTCACACCCTATTTTAGGAACCGACAGGTGGTATAGAAGAGGGTTACAGAGGTTAGCCGACACCTTTCCCTAATTTCCAGATGAACCCTTCTCTGGGACCCAGCCCTGCTCAGACCTCCTGAAGGCTCAGAGCCTTCCAGGAGTGGGAGTCCCATTTCTTCTCCTCACGCTCAGCAGGTGGCCAGCGTGGGCCCAGGACCACCAGTCCAGGGAGCCTAGGAACTTACCCTCTGCTCCTGGGTGGCCACGAAAGTCTGGAACCCTGGAGCCACCCCAAAGCCCAGCTCTTGGATGAAAGGCGGCTCAGACTGACTGTGGATCTGAACTTTCACTCCTGCTTCAAACGTCGTTTCCTCTGAAAGAACAAAGACAGACGAGCCATGGGTCAGTGACAGCAGGTGCTCACGGAGTCTTGGGATTGAGAAGCTCAAAGAATGAGAAGCTCATGTTAGAAAGGCCACATGGTGGGCAGCATAATGGCCAGCAAAGATGTCCATATCCTCATCCCTGAAACTGGGAAGATGTCACTTTGCATAGCAGAAGGGACCCTGCAGATATAATTAAGTTACGGACCTGGAGATGGGAAGGTTATCTTGGATAATCTGAGTGGCCCAATGTCATCACAAGGGTCCTCGTGGGAGGGAGGCAGGAGGGTCAGAGTCAGAGAACCGAAGAAAGTATGCAGCTAGCTTAGGACACGGAGGGAAGAGCCACAAGCCAATGGATGCAGGCAGTTGCTAGAAACTGGATAAGGCAGGGGGATGGATTTTCCCCTGGATGCCCCACAAAGAATGTAACCCTGCCAGCACCAGATTTTAGCCCAGTGAGATACATTTTGGACTTCTGGCCTCCATAACTGTGACACAACAAGTCTGTTGTTTGAAGTCACTGTTTGTGGAATCTGTGATAGTAGCGGTCAGAAGCTAATTCAGGCCAGATAGGCCAACTCTTTGTTTCAGTCTCCAAAACTATAAAATGGGATTATGAAATGAGTCCATCACCTTTAATTTGTCCACTAGCTTCTCTACTTGGCCATGAGCTGAAGGTGAGAGGATCAGGAGGAGGAAAACATGATGACACAGCAGTAGAAATGAAAATACAGGACTTGCTTGATGCTAAGGAGCCCATTCCTTGGAGCCATTCCTTGGAGCTTCAGGAGATGGGCAACTGGTAGAGAAGCTTTGGCCTCTCTTTAATTTGGCAAGAGAAATGGCCCCAGGCGGGGATTGGAGGTGGCAGGGGTGGTGGAAAGTGATGGGATAGCAAAGCCTGGCTCATCTTACAATGTTCAAAACTGATGGAGGACCCTTTATTGGGTCTCCTCTGTCTTACTCTTTCCAAATAGCCTGCAGAATGAGCTTTCCAAAATGCAAACCTGCACAGCTCTCTCCTGCACTGATAAGGAGCCCAGCCTCCGTAACCTGCTCCTGTTCCAGCCTTGTTCTGGGCAGCCTCCTGCTTCATGGCACCATGTGGTCCAACCCTCAGGGCTGCCCAGATTGATTGTTGCTGGTCTCTGCTCTGCATGGATGCACATGCATTTCTTTTTGCCTGGAAAGTCTTTCAACCTTGTCCACCCGACCAATTTCCCTATTCATCACTGAAATTCAGACCCCAACCCGACCCAAAGCAAACCCTTCTCTTGTTTGGTTGTATTCTTTCCATGTCTGATGAAGCTTCTGCCGCACCATGTGGGATAATCCTTTATCTGACAGTCTCTTTCACCAGGCTAGAGTATCCTGAGGCCAGTTCTGGGCTGTCTCCCTGAACCTCTAAGGTCCTGCACAGGGACAGGCATATAGCAGGTACTCAGGAAAGGGCTGCTGAGTGAATAAGAGATTCGCAACTCAAACCTCACCCAGTTATTAATGGGCAAGGCCAATCTGGAGTCCAAATCAAGGGGTGTTCTAATTGAAGGGAACAGAGGGACACCTGGGTGCCTCAGTCCGTTGAGCATCCGACTCTTGATCTCAGCTCAGGTCATGATCTCATGGGTCATGAGTTCAAGCCCTGTGCTGGGCTCTGTGCTGACAGTACAAAGCCTGCTTGGGATTCTCTCTCTCTTTCTCTCTGCCCCTCTCCTGTCAAAATAAAGAATAAGCTTTAAAAAGTAAAACAAGAGAATGGGGAGAGGATGGGTAAATGTAGGAATGAGGGAAGAAGGTGTGAGGGAGAAATGGAGGTCGAGGTCAGGGAGGGAGGAGTTGTTAGTACTGGGACTACAGTCTGTGGATGAACACCGTCAGAAGGAAGGACTGGGTCCAGGCATGGACAAGGCTCACGGACAGCATGGGGGCCGGTGATGGAGGCAGGGAGGGGGCAGGAGCTGGGAGAAGATTCTAAGGTAGGGGTACACGGGAAGAAGGGCTTGGTAGGTACCCAAGGGAGGGGTTGTGAGATCAGGAGCCCAGAGAACAGACTCAGATGGGGAAGGAGCCCATGGCGTGCTGCTGGGATCACAGGGGCGCCTGTGCTTGGATGAACTGAAAGCACATTCAGTGGCTGTGGGAGGCAGAATGGGAGACATGCCAAAACTTGTTTTCTGGAAGCTCTCGGAAGCTGCGTGACTCCTGTATAACTGAGCTTAGAAAACCTTAGAGCCAGTAAGGCAGGCTCAAAGGAGGGGTCCCCTGGCTTACAGGGAGAAAATGAAAAGTGAAGCCTTTCTGTCAGAAATGCTTTGAGTAATGGGAGAAGCAGACAGGCCAGGCATGCCTGCCTTGTGAGAGCTGCCCAAGGCCAGTCAGATTGGGCTGGGATTTGGAAGGGGAGTTTATTCCAGAAGCAGCAGGGGCTGAGGCAGAGTAAATTCCTAAATAATCTCATATCGTTACAAATATCCAGCAACAGGATGGGCACAGAATGAGAGTGATGGATATGGTTTCCACTCTCTTTAGAGAACTTTCTGCCCAGGTGGAATATTCTAGAATCCATGCTACCCAACATAGTAGCCGCTAGTCACATCAAGTGTGACAAGTGCAGCCGAGGAAGTGAAGTTTCAATTAATTAACTAATTAGTTCCCCCCAGCTTTACTGAGGTATAATTGACAAATTGTGAGATGAAGTATACAATGTGATGATTTGACACACGTACACATTTTGAAAGGGTTTCTCCCATCAGGTTAATTAAAACATCTATCACCTCACATATTTGCCTTTTCGGCTTGCTTTATTTATTTTTTATTGAATTTAAATTTAATCAATTAACTTAAATTTAAATAGCCACACGTGGCTAGTGACAACCTCAGTGGGCACTGCAGCTGTAGAATGTGGCCTATGAGCAGACCCCAGATGCCTCAGAGTGTCAGAGACCACAAGGATGCCACCTGTCTGCTTTCCTAAGCAGGTGCTCTTGGGGTCTCTGGTCTGGAGGCCTTGGGTGATTTGGGTGGGGCTCTGGGCAGCAGCGCTGTGTGTACTCCTGGCCAGCCCATGACTGGAGTCACAGACCCTCTCTGGTGCTGCTTCCCCAAAGCATTACTTATTCCCAGATAGTTTGTTTCTCTTCCTTCATGGACCTGCTCCTCAGCTTTCTGTGGGTTATCCCCCAGTCCGATTAGTGGACAGTCCCCTTCTAGTCTCTGCCCCATATCCACCTGCAGTCTCTTATGTTTCCTGCCTGGACATGGATGCCATCGGTGCAACTATGAAGACCTAATTTAAGAGCTGAAATTGTCAAACATAGACCGTCAGAGCCAAAGGCTCAGATCATGTGCTTCAGAGGCTCTCAAAATGGAATGCACACCAAAATCATGTAGGGAGCTGTGGGTGATGATTTTGTGGACCCACTCCTAGAAATTCTGATCTAGTCATTCTGGGGTGGAGCCCAAGTATCTGCATTTCTGGAGATTTGGCTATAGGTTATCTGAGGCCAAACACATTTGGGCAAGCAGTGATCTAGTCCAGAGAGGGGGAGTGATTTGCCCAAGGTCCCAGAGCAAGTCAAGGGCAGAGCAGGGGCTAGAAGTCAGGTCTCCTGATTTCCAATTAAACACTCTTTCTACCTCACTAGAGGTGAGGTTTATTTCCATGAGCAAATGTCCTGGTTCATTGCTCTGGGTTTCTTTTTATCTTTTTTTAAATTTTTATTAAAATTTCATTATTTATTTTGAGAGAGAGAAGGTGGAGAGGGGCAGAGATGGAGAGAGAGAATCCCAAGCAGGCTCTGCACTGTCAGCGCAGAGCCCAATGTGGGGCTTGATCTCACGAACCATGAGATCATGACCTGAGCCGAAATCAAGAGTCAGACACTTAGCCAACTGAGCCACCCAGGCACCCCCATAGCTCTGGGTTTCTGATTGGGGATTGGAGAAAGGGAGTAGCTCTTTCATTGCCTGTTCCCTAAAGCCCCCCAGCACAGAACCTGGAATGGAGTGGAGCTCAGTAATTGCTTGTGAATGAAGCAAATGGTGGGCAAGTGTCCTCTGCTGAGTCCACCTTTTCCTGCCCTTTGGCAGCTGGGAGTCTGCTCAGGGTCTGGCTGGACACAGGGAAATGCCAGCATCACACGCTGCCTGTCCATGTCACAGGACTCAGAAGGTCTCTCCCGCTGAGATGCAGGTGGGCTGCACATAAAACAACAGCAGCAGCCTCAGCATCTGTAACAGTAATAGTAACTAGGACCACCCACACAATTTTTGGGTTCCAGTGCAAAAAGAAAATGGAGGGTCCCTTATTTAAAAAGTATTAAGAATCTCAAGGCAGCCATTGCAGAGCCTTACACAGAATGTAGCCCTTCTGAGCACGGGGACCTGTGTGACTGCATGCGTTGCACACATAAGGAGCCAGCCCTGACAGTAAACCAGGTTGACGTGGGCATAATCATTCACAGCCTCATAGTCCCGTCATCACCAAATGACTCAGCACTGAGCTGCTTCAAAGAGTGCAGGCCCCTAGTGCAGCGAACGATTGGTTTACACATCATGAACACCAGGATTCAAAGCCCCCCGAGAGATAGAGAGAGCATGAGAGAGCACAGAGAAAGGGGAAGTTACTACATACAAAGTGTTAGGAGCCCTTGTTAATTGCAGCCAAACAGGAAAGATAATGTTGAAATCAGGAGGAAGGCAGTCAAGTGCGTTGACCCTGCAGCAGCTGGAATACTGTAGCACCTTTCAGGAGCACGGCCATTGCCGGCCCAAGGTAAGGTCTACCTGTAGAGCATTTTCTGTGTGTGCAGAAAGGCTTTGGAACCTCTGCGGAGGAGACCGGGAAGCAACGGGCAGAATGCATAATGGGGCTGGGAAAGTACATCGCAATAAAAGAAGCTTAAATCTTTAATCTTTGCAAATTACAGGAAGCATGCCGAGGAAATAAACACGAGGGAAGTAGGAAGGGAAGATTTTTTCTGAAAAGCCGGAGGAATTTTCTAGGCTAAGGCAGGGATGTGCTGATACAAAGCAATCTGTGTTGGCTGGAGCTGACTTTATAACAGTGGCGAGCATAGCTAGTTGGAGGGGAGAGGGTAGGAGGGAAGAAGCTATATGATGGGGGGGAGGGTCTCAGTGGAAGATAGCTTCTGTCTGTCCCCTAGTCAGTCCTCTGCACTCTGCTCTTGTATAGACTGACTTGATGGGCTCCCTTACCCTCTGGTTTCTAGTTGGGTTTGCCAGTGGCAGATCAGCAGGAAACTGGAAGAGAGAGGAGTCAGTTTGGGATATTCAGTCTCTTAACTCTATGTGCTGGGTCACTATGAGTTAGCGTATGACACCTTAGCAAGCCACAGCTCTGGGTTGGGGGGCTAAGGGAAGCTCAAAGCTCTCTATTTCTCTTTCTCTGAGTTCCGATGCCAGCTCTTTTCCTGCTTCCCCTACTCCCAGGCCCAGGACAATGCACCACCCATCCTGCCTTCCCTAAGCCCTGCCCACATCTTTGTAAACAGTCCTTCATTCATCTTTCCTTGTATTGCCCATCTGTGGGTGTTGTTGATTGTCTGCTTGGGTCCTCATTGGTGGAACTCCCAGAAGGCATCTGTCACCTAAGCTCTGAAGGACAACAGGAGGCGCCTGTGCAGCACCATGCACTGATGTAGCCATTGTGTTTGAGCACCCTTAGGGAAGAGACATCACTGCCCATGGGACGGTCCGTGGTTCTCAAAGCTCATCCTTATATTGAGTTGAAAACTTTCTGTTTACAGATCTCCTCCTGCTCCCAGCTCTAACCCTTCTTCCATTTGACCAGGATCTGAAGATAAATAGTGTGACCTCCACCATGCTAACCTTCCCTGGTAGCACTGACCCCAGTGTGTCTTCATTTCTGGAGGCTTTGCTAGCAAAAGTGCACTCAGGGAGGTGCATGGCCTAGAGAGGTTTCTGTGCACAGAGGATTCTGTGCATAGGATCCTCTCCCCATCTTCCATGGAACAGCCAGTAGCCTTCATGGTATATGGACTTCCTGGGCACACTGCAAGGGACAAGGGTGAGTAGAGCTTGCACCCAGAGTAGAGAACCCTTTTCCCCAGGGAGTGAGTTGGGCATTCTAATACAGGTGTATACATGGCTCTTTTATTTCATGAGTCAGAACCAGAAAGACCCTAGGACAGTTGGTTAAATGCTTGGGCCTCTGGGGTCAGGCAGGGTAAGGTCAAGTCCAGCTCTGTGACCTTCGGCAAGTTATTCAATCTCTTGGAGCCTCATTTTCCTGCAAAATTTGCATAAATGGTTTGGACATAATAATGGATCCATCTTCATAGGATTATTGACAATGCATAGAAAGCCCTCAGCACAGAGTCTGGTGATTAAGAAAAGCTCACTAAGTGCGATCATCATCATTATTCAGTGTTTCTGGCTTTTTACAAAACCCAACTGGATTGGCTACTCTTCCCCACTCCTCCTTCCTCATGCGACTCCCTGCATCTAGACTGGCCCTTCTCCTCTTCCATCTACTTGACTCCACCTAGCTTCAATGTCACCGCCTCCCGGAAGCCTTCCTCCATTGGATGCCTACCTTTTTTTTTTTTTTTACAAATAGTTTATTGTCAAATTAGTTTCTACATAACACTCAGTGCTCATCCCCAAAGTGCCCTCCTCCATGCCCATCCCCCCTCCCCCCCACATCCATCAGTCCTCAGTTTTTGTCAGCATTCAAGAGTCTCTCATGGTTTGCCTCTCTCCCTTTCCCCCACCATTTCCGCCCTTCTTCTCCCCCTTGTTCCTCCGTCAAGTTCCTCCTAATCCTCCTATACGTGCAAACACATGATATTTGTCCTTCTCTGCCTGACTTATTTCGCTCAGCATAACACCCTCAAGGTCCATCCATGTTGCTACACATGGCCAGATTTCATTGTTTCTCATTGCCATGTAGTATTCCCTCCTACACTGTTGGTAGGAATGTAAACTGGTACAGCCCCTCTGGAAAACAGTGTGGAGGTTCCTCAGGAAACTAACAATAGAACTCCCATATGACCCAGCAATAGCACTGCTAGGAATTTACCCAAGGGATACAGAAATGCTGAAGCATAGGAGCACATGTACCCCAATGTTCATAGCAGCACTCTCCACAATAGCTAAAACATGGAAAGAGCCTAAGTGTCCATCCACAGATGAATGGATCAAGAAGATGTGGTTTATCTATACCATGGATGCCTACCTTTTTTATGTAACTCTGTCTCCGTTAAGACTGGATGGCCCTTGGGGACAGGGTCATTGTTTTATTTATGTGTATATGCATAATGTTCGGCACATAGTAGTTGTCATGCATGTTTGTAGAAGTAAACCAAACAGCACAGCTGATCTCTGAGACTCACAGAGTCCTACCTTCTCATTCTGCAGCTGAGACGCAGAGATGCCGATAGGGTGGTGCATTTGTCTGGGTCTCACAGTGCCTTCTGGCCAAGCTGGGTCCACACAAGGCCTGGAGAGGCAGCTCAGGACCCTCTTCTCCAGTCTCAAGGTGGTGGGTGGTGAGTAAGAGACAGGTGGGCAGCTGTGTAGGGACTTAAGCTGGACAGAGGCAGCAAAGACCGCCTGTGACTCCCTGTTGAAGGGACCCAGCTGGTGTTACCATCTTGTGTGGCTGCTGTCTGCCTGCTTCTGCTGCCCTTGACATCACAGTGGCTTAGCCATTGGGGATGAGACTCATCCTTTGGGCCTCACTATTCTGTGTGATCAGAAAGAGAGGTCTGGAGTGTTCAGGTCTGTGTTTGAGCCAGGCAGGGAGGGGCCAGGCTCGTCAATTCACTGGGTCACCCCAACCTCCCAGGAGCTTCTCTGGCTACTACTGTTGACTGGATGCTGGGGCTTGGCCCTGCAGTTCTATGGGACGTGAGTGTGTGTGTGTGTATGTGTATGTGTGTGTGTGTGACAGACAGAGGCAGACAGGACAGTGGTAGGAGGGAGGGAGACTATCTCTGAAATTGCTCTTATCTCCTC
The DNA here is from genome assembly GCF_003009895.1 of Hyaena hyaena. Classification (NCBI taxonomy): domain Eukaryota; kingdom Metazoa; phylum Chordata; class Mammalia; order Carnivora; family Hyaenidae; genus Hyaena; species Hyaena hyaena. The sequence goes on along the minus strand of NW_024080642.1, from coordinate 963,557 downwards.
TTACTTCCCTGAAGCACTTCCTGAAATGCTGTGTTGCAGTTCACAGAAACAGAGAAAGTCCTGGCCTTCCTGAGGGCCCTGGGCACTTGCCCCATTCATCCTCTCGTTCACTGGACAGTAACTTCCTGGATGCCCACTGGAGACAGGCGCCATGGGCCAACAACCAGGGGTCCAGCAGTGATCTGAGCAGGGCCTGTGTCCTCATGGAGCTCACATTTGGGGTGGGGCAGAGAATAGACAGGGACACATGCAGCATCGGGTCAGCAATGACAAGTGCTGGGGGGAGGGGCAGGGGGAAGGACATTGAGACGGGACAGGCAGGGCGGGAATGACTCTCTCAGATGGGAGGCAGGACAGCACTTTTCGGGGTGATGGTGTTTGCACAGAGAATCCGACTGAAGTGAGCAGGTGGGATGGCCCAGGGCAAGCGTTCGGGGCAGAGGGAACAGCAGGTGCAGAAGCCCTGAGACAGGTGTGCACTCTGCCTATTCTTTTTTTTTTTTTTAATTTTTTTAAATTTATTATTTCTAGGAGAGAGAGAGAGACAGCGTGAGCAGGGGAGGGTCAGAGAGAGAGGGAGTCCCAGACTGAAACAGGCTCCAGGCTCTGAGCCGGCAGTCAGCACAGAGCCCGACGTGGGGCTTGAACTCACGAACCGCGAGATCATGACCTAAGCGAAAGCTGGACGCTTAACCGACTAAGCCACCCAGGCGCCCCACACTCTGCCTATTCTAAGAGCAACAGGGATGTGGTCAGAGGCCAGATGATCACTTTATTACGCCTTACAGTCACCCCAAGAGGCAGGCTTATTACAGATGAGAAACAAATATTTTACAGATAAGAAAAAAGGCTCAGAGAGGTCAGCTTGCTGTAGTCACGGCAAACAAATCCAGCATCAAACCCTGGCTGCTCTTTGCCCTCCAACACCGGACCTCACTCAAATATTGTGGCTTTCTGGTGTCACCGGTCACATTCCTCATTGAGTAGCTCCCCCCTGAGAGACTGCAGGCCAGGACTCTGAGCCACTCAGCTTTGAATCCCCTCCAGGACATGGAAACAACACTGCACATGGAAAGTAAGCTTTGGGGTCTTCACAAACTTCTCTTACCAGATCCTTCCAGCCAGCCTGAGAGGCATCAATATCCCCATGTATATAAATACAAATAAATATATATAACATTATAATTGTTTTTACATTATATCCATTTTACAGATAAAGAAACCAAAGCCCAGAGAAAATGAAGGACTGGCCCAGGGTCTATGATTCACAGAATTTTGGAGCTAAAGAGAATCCTTGGCGCTGTTTTCATCCAACTAACTTTTCATCTTTCAGGTGAGAAAATTGAGGACCACAGAGAAAAGAGTGGCCAATGGCAAGTGGTGGCCTGGCAGAGCCCAAAAAACAGGTATCAGGACTCCTTACTCTCCTCTGCCCTTTGTCAGCAAGCTAGAGGAATCAATGGTCCCAGGTGACAAGCCAATAAGGTTTCACACCGTATAGGGAAGGAGGGGGAAAGTAGTTTAATTTACACCGGGTTCAGCAGCCTGTGTTCTTTCATCCAGAGTTCAGGGGGAAACTCACTGAGTGGGACAGTGACAATGGTAGGGACTGAGGTCCTAGCCCCAACCCTTGAGAGTCCTGGTGGAAAGGGTCTGCCAAACGCTGAGTGGCCAACTAGAGGCACCATCTTGGTTCCTTCTGTTCTGGCATGCACAGAGGAATCAAAGGAGGCCAAGGTGGGGCCCTGGAAAGGGGAGCCAGGGAGGGTCTCAAGAAAAGCATAGGCTTTGAATTCATAGAGCCCTGGCTCTGACTCCCAGCCCCACTACTTAATAGCTGTGTGACCTCAGGCAAGTTATATTGCCTCTCTGAACCTTTGTTTCCTCTTGTTTAAATCAAAGGGGCACTGATCCCTCAGGTTCCTTTTAGCCCAAAATTCTGTGAGCTGGGGATCATGCACAAGTCTCCTAACCTCATTGCATCTCATTTTAATTTCCTGAAAACCAGATTAAAAAAAAAAAAAAAAAAAAAAAAGACACGGCCGCCCAGCACTCACAAGTCAGACAAGGCTGTTTTCTAAAGAAACGCCAAATTGCTGCCTGGCTAAAATCAGGCCAAGGGTGTCTTGTGTCTCATGCCCATCCCTCCCCTGACAGGCCCAGTTGTGCAGCATGCCTAGGTGAGCAAATCCAAACCCAGAATGGAGACAGGCACGCTCATGTTCCATTGCTCACAGATGACATTTTGAGGCTAGACCAGCTCTGGAGGAAGAAAATCAGCACTGCATCCTCAAGCTGGATGGGCTGCAATTATGTCTGTTCAGGGAAGCAGGATGAGGTAGTGAGGTTCTCACTCACAGCATTATCAAGTGGCCACAACAGTTTGGTGAAGGCTGCAAACCTCAGCCCTTTCCTGCAGAGCCTCAAAGACGATTAAGACGTGCTTTGGCAAAAATGTTTCCCTCTGTTGAGCCAAGTGTTCTTCTCTTTTCCTGTTTTCATTGTACAGGAATACTAACTCTTGGTGGAAAGAACCAAGGACCAAATCAGAGATATGATTCAAGTGCTAGTCTCAATACTTCTTAGCCTTGAGGTCATCGGAAAGCCACTCAGAATCTCAGAGACTTGCTTACTTACCACATCTGTTAAATGGGTTAATCTGTTAAACGACTAGAACTGCTCTAAGTCATAAGAGTGTATGAGGATCAGAGGACAGAAGGCAGGTGAAGCACCTTATATATTGTAGAGTGATGTGCCCATGTTGGGGAAGGAGGGGTTAATGTTGGGTCTTAGATATGCAACAGAGAAGAGTGGCTTCACTGGACACATTCCTGTTAAATAGAATATTTACAAAACATACATCAGTGAAAGCACCAGTGTGGAGTTGGGTCTAGTCTCATTGCTAAAAGGTTTTCCCAAAGATTCTTTAAATAATAAGTTTCTCTAGTGGATTCAGGCTCAGAGACTATAAATTATTTGCCAAGAAGGCTGATGAGTCTGGGTGGGCAACCAGGAGACACATGCATGCAGGAGACACCACCCTTGAAAAGCCATCAGGGAGTGCCATGTTTCCAAAATTAAAGAGGAGGTTGGTGGATGATTAAGATTCTACTTATAAAAATTCTGTTTGCATGTGCTGGTGGCGGAAGCTAGGTACAACCAGATTGCCGAACAGATCACATATATAGATTGTGATGTAATTACAGGAGTCAAAGTCACTCAAAGTGTGACTTTTTGTTATTGAATATTTTCTCAATTGATGGATCTAAAATGCATGTAGCATTCATTGGAAGTGATGTCTGAGATGTATCTGGTTGTGAAAAGGGCATCCTATACTTCTAAAGGGTAGGAAACTGGTCTAGATCAGAGCTTCTCATACTAAAAAGTGAATCAGCCAAGGATCCTCTTACGATGCAGATTTGGGGTGGGCTCTGAGATTCCACATTTCTGACAAGCTCCCAGGGGATGCTGGTGCTGCTGTTGGATGACCACTCTGGGTAGAAGGACTCACAGGAGAACACTGATGTGTTTGCAGAACATACCAGACCGTGGTAGTCTGGTCTCTGCCTCCCTGTCCAGCTCCTGGCCTCAGCCTTAAATTCAGATACCCCAGGATACACTGGAGTGTTCTTGGCCTTGACCTCTCACCTACTCATGACACACACCCTCTCTAACTCCCACACTCTACCTAGCCACCCGGCAGACATGCCCGAGACGAGGGCCAAAGGTCACCTTCTCTCCGAAGCCTCCTCTGACATGCCCTTTTCCTCCCTTCTGGAACCCATCATCTGATCCTTCTATCCTTAGGAGCATTTCATGACATTTAATTGTTTACATGCCTCCTCAGATTGCAGAAGCCTGGCATTCTGCAGGTGCTTTATGTGAGCGCTGTTGGATCAATGCATTTCCATATAGTACATAATAGGACCCCTTGAGATAGCCCCTGGATTGTGAACTCTTCGAAAACCTGGACTGGGCCATTCATCTGTATCCCTGAGGGTCTGGCTCCTAGTAGGTAGTCTTGGCAATTTACTGAATAGGAGGACATGAGCTCTGAGGTGGGTCTGTTTAGTCTAGATTTTGCCCTCAGACTGTTGCCTGCCTGGTTGGGTCTTCTGACATATGTTTTCCGCACAGCAGTCAGCATGTGCATTAAGCAGATCTTCTCAGAATGATAAAAGTCAGGCTTCTGACTGCTTAATGGATGCTTGCCTCCAGTGGTACTTCTGACTTGTGACTTCATTTCTCTTGAGTCCTTGGTACCTGTGGGCAGCCCCCCATCGCCACCCCATCAAACTCAAAGGCCACTCTGAGAGTGAGCCCAGAATCCCAGCTGGCTGCTGCATGTCCCTGTGTTCCAGACTCTTAGGATTCAAGCCAGAACCTCTCCTCCTGGGAAGGTCCTCAGCACCAGGCACCATGACAAGAGTGCTTCCTGGGAGCAGAGATGTCAGAGAAACCATAGCAACCATCTGCATCCACTCTTGCTATGTCCCATTTGTGATGGAAGATAGGAAATGTGTTACCCTTGATAGCTGCTGAGGCCTTCCAGCTATGCGGAGAAGTTATGATTATTTCACATTTAATTTTAATTTTTATCAAAGCAATATATGTACATAATTTTAAAAGCCAAATGATACCGCAAGGCTTTTAATAAAAAACAGAAGTTTTGGGCTCTCTCTCTCTCCAACCCCTGAGCCCCAGTTTTCAGAGACAACTGCTTTCAACTTCTTGAGCTGTTTCGTCTCATATTTACCTTAATTTTTCCATGGATGTCACTTGCTTGAAAGGTATTTCTTGGTTTTAAAAACTTCTAGGTATTATATACCGAATTAGGATGTAGACTTTTCCATGAGATGGCTTGCTGTATTTCCTTTCCTTCCATGCTCCTGTAGGATTACATGACATTTTGGCTAAGCCAGTCTCCAGCTTTTACAGAATTAGGTAAATAGTGCCCACACCCTAGCCTTGTAGTATATAATGAGTTTTGATCTTTTTCTTGTGAAACTCTCTGGTTTTTCCTGTTTTTTTTTTTTCCTTTCTTTTTGTTGGTTGGTTGGTTTGGCTTGCTAAGTATCTATCACAGAAATGGCAAAAAAGAAAAAAAATGTCAAACTCCTAGAAACAGAGGAGAAAAGTGGTTGCCAGGGGTAGGGATGGAAGAAATAGGCAGAGGTTGGTAAAGGGCTACAAACTTCCAAGATGAACAAGGTCAGAGGATGTAATACGACACGGTAACTGCCGTTGTTGATACTGTATCAGATCATTGAAATCTGCTAAGAGAGTAGAATTAAATGTTCTCACCAAAAAAGTATATTTTATATATTAATATATAATTTATATATTAATTATATAGTAAAACCTGGGTTTGTGAGCATAATTCTTTCTGGAAACATACCTGTAATCCAAAGCACTCATATATCAAAGCAAATTTCAAGAGCCGCTGGCTCGTTACATCCTAATCACATTGCAGACATCGCTCATTTATCAAGTTAAAATATATTAGAGATCTTCGTCCATCTGTGGAACGCTCACAGAACATGTTACTCACAGTCTAAGGTTTTACTGTATGAACATACAAATGTAATTTGTATATTAATTATGATATATGTATTTGGAATATATTTGAAACCAAATTCTACCCTCACGTTTCAGCTGTAGCTTGCTGGGTAGAAAATTCTACCTTAGAAAAGAAGGATTTCTCATCAGCCCCTCTTTCTGCCCAACATCTTCAATCAATTGCATCTGCTGATAAGTCCCAGGTCATTCCGATTCTAGATTTTTTTTAATTTTTTAAATTGTTTTTTAATTTATTTCTGAGAGAGAGAGAATGAGAGACAGCATGAGCAGGGGAGGGTCAGAGAGAGAGGGAGATACAGAATCTGAAACAGGCTCCAGGCTCTGAGCTAGCTGTCAGCACAGAGCCCGACGCGGGGCTCGAACCCACGAACTGTGAGATCATGACCTGAGCCGAAGTCGGACGCTTAACCGACTGAGCCACCCAGGTGCACCTCCGATTCTAGATCTTACGTATGTGATTTGTTTTTCCTCTCCGGAAAATTTTAAGGTTTTCTCTTTCTCTCCATTAAGGTGCATCTTGGTCTCGTTGTTTCTCCACTTATTGCAGACAGGATTTGGTGCATTCTTTAGCTATGGAAAATCATGTGCCTCAGCCGGGAACTTCTCTTACTTCTTTGGCAAGGTCCTCTTCTCCGTTCCCTCTGGTTTGTTATTCTAGAACTCCTGCTAATAGCATGTTGGACTTCCTGGATTTACCATCTCGTTGTCATATATTTTTTCTCTCCCATTTTCATTTTGTTTGTCTGTTTGTTTTACTTTTCAGGAGATTTCTCAATTCCAACCCTTCTATTTTTTTTTTTTTTTGTAATCGTATTTTAATTTCCAGGAGTTAAAAAAAGACGTTTCCTTTGCATGTTACTTTTTAATAGCATCCTATTTTAATGGCTTGTCTTATGGATGCAATATCGTCTCTCATCTCCTGAGAATTTTTTAAAAGTGGTTTGATGTTTCCTTCTGCTCCCTGCATTTATTTTGTATTTATCAAACACTTACATAGTGCCCAATATTTTTTCAGGCACTTTTCTTAGTACTTCATACATATTAACTCATTTCAATCTTCCCAACAACCTTACAGAGTATATAATAATACTCTCTCTCTTTTTTTTAAAAGTAGGCTTCATGCCCATGATAGAGCCCAATGTGAGGCTTGAACTGACGACCCTGAGATCAAGACCTGAGCTGAGGTCAGTTAACTGATGGAGCCACCGAGATACCCCCAATATTAGTTTTATTTTAGAGGTAATGGAACTGAGGCTCAGAGAGGTTAAGTAACTTGCCCAAGATCACACAGCTGGGAAGTTGTATAGCTGGGATTTGAACCCACGCTCTGCTCTGGCTCTAGAGCTTGTCCCATTAATCATTATCTCTATTTCCTCGAAGTTTCTTTTTTGTTTGGCTGGTGTTGGTTCCTGTTAATGGCTTCCCCCAAAAGCTTGGCTTTCTGGCTGTTTACTGCTAAGTACAAGGTACTTAAAAGCTGCACAGTCATTCCTGGGTGTTGGACAACTTATTAAGGGACTTCATTCTGGGGGTATCTAACCAAGGCCTTGTAACTGGGGACTCCTTACTGTCATTCTCTGTGGATCTTTTCTCTTGAGTCTGTTTGTCTCTCCTGCAGGGGATTATAGTCCCAGACTTCGGTTTGGCTGGTGGGGTAGGCTTAGTGTGGCTGGGGGTCTCATTACTCAGTAAGCAGGACTTCACCTCATCCCCCTGGTTTCTGTAGGGTACTTTACCCATGTCTCAGCTTTGCCTAGTTTCCCCGTGCCCAGCACCAGGCTGTTTCATCTTGTTCTGTGCTGGGGTGGGAAGAGGTACTTGGCTAGCTTCTTTGGGTGATGGGAAGATGTCTGAGAGAAAGAGCTCCTTTTACAGACTTTTAACTAATCCTCTTAGTTTTAGCCCCACCTCTTATCCCTGTCTTCAGCAGTGTCCATGCCTCCCATTCCTGACCCTTCCTGGTGGTTCCATGCTGCCAGCTGTATGGCTTTGGTTGGCTTCTCAGTGCAGATTCTTATCTCTCAGCCTTGTCTGCCACACACCAAGTTAATTACCATCTGCTTTCCATCTTCCAAAAACTTACTGACATTGACTGTCGCCTTCTTTCTCATCCTCTCTGTCATTGTGGGTTTATACTTAAAAAAAAATCCATGATTGCCATTTATGAGGGGTGTACGGAGGGAGCCTCCAAAAACAGTTATGTTCAATCCACCATGTTCAACCAGGAATCTAGACTGTCCATTTCTCCAAAGTTCTGGAGTTCAGCAGACTTAGCAAGAGCTCCTTTCACTGTCGGGGAGAAGGGAGACAGATGTTTGGAATTGGTCTTTGGGATGTACACAGCCGCAGAACCAACAGACACCATTTTTCATCCTGGCTACATCCATCTTCCATCCGAGGCTTTTCAAACTGGGTTCCTTGGAGCCCTAGTGTTCCTCAGGAATGGCTATATTAAGCATGGGGCAATCCCACTGAAGTCCCCGTTTCCAGGTGCACTGGAGCAGCTCTACTTTTTATCTGTTTTATATACTGGGGCTGTGCTAAAGCTTTTGTTGAATTCAAGGATTCTGCTATTGAAAAGAAAAGGGGGGGATAGAAAAGGAGCTTAACAGGCCTATCATTACATGCCATTCTCTCTTCAGAGATGTCACCTGAACCATTTTTTTTTCCTGAGCTATTTTCATGGCAGTCCTTTTTGCAATCACATTTTTAACATTAAAGGCATGTAGTGAAAAGAGAATTGCTTTTCAGTTCATACATGGGTTTTTAGCTTGGTTCAGCCACTTAATGAGATGTGTGTTCCTGGGAAGCTTGCTCAACCCCTCTGAGCCCCAGTTTCTTTATCTTTCAATGGGGATTGTAACACCTTGTTAGTAGGGTGGCTGAAATAATTTGTGGGATAGAATGTTCATGGCACATAGCAGCCACTCTTTAAGGCCAGTTTCTCTCTCACCCTTGTCCCATTGGTGTGCACAGTTATAACATATTTTCCCTCTCAGCAAATATATTAATAAATATTTATTGCCCTGGTAGACATCAGTGAGCCAGACAGTCCAAGATCCCTGACTTCTTGGACCATGTTTTAGGGAAAGGGGATAGACAAGAAAAAAAAATGAATCACATGGTGTATTTGAAGGGGACACATGTCATGGAGAAAAGGACAAGCAGAGCAGATAAACAGGGGTGACGAGTTGGGTGAGCTGGCAGGGTAGCCCTCATTGAGACAGTGATATCTGAGCAAAGACTTGGCAGAGGTGAGGCAATTAGCCATGTGGGTCTGAGCAAAGAGGGTTCTAGGCAGAAGGGGTGGAGAATGCAGATGCCCTCAAATAAGAGTGTTCCTAGAGTGCTCAAGGTGTCCCAGAGAAGCCAGTGTGGCTGGAGCCAAGTGAACAAGGGGACAGAGTAGGAGGTGATGAGGCTGGTGGTGGATAATAAGGAACCAGATATTTACCTCTATTAGAGCATAGACTCTCAAAATAATTCCTTTACTCAAAAATACAATATCAGGTTCATTCTTCTACCATACTAGGATTTGGGGGAAATCAAGGCAGATTATATTCAATAAAAAGTGTACTTTGTAGAGGATAAATGAAGACTAGAAGGGGATGAGAAAGAGAGGGGCCTTATGTGGGGTCTTTCCAACTTTTGAGCATAACTATCTAGAGCTTGAGTTTATTTGAGAGCTCCCTGTACACGGATTCTGGTTTCCTCAGAGGTAACCCATCCTCAATCCTTGAACTCAGCCCTCCCTCCCCCAGAATGGCCATTCACAGGACTCTCTCTTGGGAACTCCTTCCCTGGCTGCCATCCATCCAGCTTCCTTGGGACTCTTGGGTCCTTCTGTTAACTCAGTCCCCTGGTCAACACTGATTGGTCCAGACATGGAACCTGAATGACCAATGGGCCAATGATTCCCTTCCTTGTTTTTTCTTTTCTTTTCTTTTTTTTAAAATAAGACCCTGGGGAGAGACTCAGAACAGTCTCATGCTGGTGAGAGGATGTGTAAAATATAAAACTATTGGCAGCCATGTGTGAAAAAATATATATGTGTGGAAAAGACCTATCTGTAGTGAGAGAGAATAAAGCAACTCAGAGAGAAGAGAGGTGTGAGAAGGAGAGACCGGAGGGGGCCCCAATCCTTGGTTCTAGTTGTTTCTGACGCTGCATCCTTGCTCTCCTGCTGTTTGGTTGTTGAAGCTTGCCTTGGATTCCGGGGGCAATACAATTCCTTTTATGCCTAAGCTTGTTTGAATTTGGTTTCTCTCATGTGCAACCTAGATAACCCACTGCCTATTTCTTTTATCTTTGAAGTTACTCAGAGGCGTCTACACTGAGTTTCATTTTTAACAACCTCCCACCTGCCTTCAATTTAATTTCCTTTAGAAAACGCTGGCCGTGAAATCTGCACTTCTACGGTCTAGGATGGTTTTTCTGTCCCTTTTCTATTTTGTGAGCTCCTCCATGAGAAAGGTTTCCATGGTCAAAGGCATTTGGGAAATAAATGCTGTGTACAATATTACTTTCTTGGAGATTCATGATGTAGTGTATTAAAGAATTCCTGCAACGAATAAATGCATTTAACTTTGTGTAAGCAGGGCATCCAAATCCTTGTTTTTCTGTAACATGCAATATCCCCAATCCTGACATTACAGAGAGTCCATACCATTTCGATCCATGTGTGACAGAGCTTGCCTTCTTTACTTCCTTCCTCCCTCCCTCTCTTCCTTCCTTCCTTCCTCTCTCTCTCGTTCTTAAAAAATAAAAGTTTAATTTTGATAGAGAGTACAAGTGGTGGATGGGCAGAGAAAGAGGGGGACAGAGGATCTGAAGCAGGCTCTGTGCTGACAGCAGCGAGCCTGATGCAGGGCTCAGACTCATGAATTGTGAGATTGTGACCTGAGCTGAAGTCAGATGCTCAACCTATTGAGCCAACCTGGTGCCCCAAGCCTGCTTCCTTTAAAATGGCATATTCCCAAGGTGCCCTGCAGAATAATATTTGGCCAAGAGGGCATCCTGGTGTGGGGCATTGTCAGCCTGGAGGAAAAGGCATTTTTGATAATTTTCACAGTCCTCTATTCACTAAGCATGAGCCCCATGGGCTGGGTCCACTCTAAGGGGGTGCCTTTTTCAAATTCACTCAGGCACCAAAGGTCCTTCCAGTCAGCCAGAATTAAACCCAGAAGAGTGGTTCTCTCACTGCTTCCTTAAGTTTCTTCTTCTTTTTTTAGGTTTATTATTTATGAGAGAGAGAGAGAGAGGAAATGAGAGAGAGCGAGCGAGCAGGGGAGGGGCGGAGAGAGAGGGAGAGAGAATCCCAAGCAGGCTCTGTGATGTCAGCACAAAGCCTGGTGTGGGGCTCCAACCCATGAACTGTGAGATCATGACTTGAACTGAAATCAGGAGTCAGACGCTTAACCGACTGGGCTGTCCAGGTGCCCCTACTTCCTTATATTTCTGAGAGATGAAGCTATCCATGTGGCAAGGCAAGGGTGTGGCAGAGGCTCCGCTTTGAGCAGAATGAGATTTCCAGATGTTGAACTGCTTCAGGACTCACCCATGTTACAGGTTTGGCTGGACTATTTGAAAGAGGCTCTGGCTCCAGGACAGATCGACAATCTCCCCATGGTCATCATTATCACCCTTCTACTATCTACAGTCTGCAGAGAGCTCTCATGTGCTTGCTTCAGCCATCCTGTGATGTACATGGATTTATTTGTGTTATTGATCCTATTTTTCAAATGAGGAAACTGAGGCCCATTTATTTGTCTTCGGTTACATAGCTTGTAAAGGAAGAGCTGGGGATTTCATCTTGGGTCTCACTCTATAGCATCATTTTCCTGTCCTAGTACACTGCCTGTCATCAAGCTGTCTGCGGCTACTCCTTCACAGCCATATTTTAATTCCTTCTTCTCTATCATCACCCAGATATCTCTCATCACCCAGATATCTCCCATAAAGACTTGGGAATTGAGGAGAGGAAGGAATGCCAACGAAGCCAGATGGCATTTGTGGGACCACAGGGCTTGGAGGGTCCAGAAGGCAGCCTCCCTCTTGAGGACCATGGTGGGACGAGGCCTGCCCACATTCCTTTGGGGCAAACACCAAGCAGCAAGATGTGGCCATGCCTCCTCAGGTGGCCCTGCGGACAAGCATCCCTCACCTGCCACCTGCCAGAGTCCAGCCCTCATCCTTCAGCAGGTGTGTACCCTCACTCCTAACCACACAAGGCTCACTCCTCACCAGCCCAGGAAACAAGTGGCTTTGAGGCAGCCAGAGTCTCCAACAGGTGCTCATCATTCAATGACATCTCAGCCTGAACAAGGAGGCCTGGAAAGGATTCAGGTCATCAGTTCCTCTTTCCCATGAGCCACATTTCAAATGCTCAGTTGTGGCTACTGCATTGGACAGTGCAGATAGAGGGCATTTCCACTGCTGCAGAAAGTTCTATGGGATATCACTGACCAGTCTCTCCTCTGACTGGTTTCTGCCAGCCCCAGCCCTTGTTTTAACCCCCTCCTTCTTCATGAGCCTCCTTCCCCAGCGTCAGAGGCAGTGGTTTAAGTGAGAAGTGCCGGTGGATCATTAAGAGATAGCTCAAGCTGCTGGCAGGAGTGAGGCTGTCCTCTTGAGCATTCTGTGTGCCAGTGTGGCTGCCCAGTGAGAGGATAAACCCCTGAAAGGCAGGGGCTCTGGTGTCTTCTGCATCCCTGACCATGCCCTGCATGGTGTTAGACACACAGCAGGTCCTTCATGACGATTATGGTCCACCAGGGCTAACTGGTAGTCAAGATGCTTGGATCAGTGCAGCCCTGGCTTGGGCATGAATTTACTGTGTGATGTCCACTACATCCATCGCTTCCTGCTGGGCCTCAGTTCTTCCTCCTCCAAGGAACAAGGGGATTGGCTGGAATAGGTGGTCTCAGAGCTTTCCTGTTGTTTCCATCCATGTCTGCGGGAGGCAGAGCACAGATCCCCTGGGGTAGGCCCTGTGGTGGGAGCCCATTCTGTCAGTGGCCAGTGCTCAGACCCCACGGGGGGCTGTGCTGTGTGAAAGTGTCTGTAATATGTGCTTGGCATTGTGAGTGTGAGTGTGTGTGTGTATACATTTGCTTTTGCTCCTAAACCAAGGTAACAGGGCAGGAAATCCAACATTAATGTGCAAGGATGTAGCTAACCTCCAGTCAGGCTGTGGGTGTGAGGTCTCCAGGACTCATTATTATTGTTCCCTTTCTCTCCTTTTCCACAGGTGGCTTGATAAACAAGTATGTCCCGGTGTCTGCAAGGCAGAACCTCTTCCTGGGGATCAAGACCCAGCTGTTAGGGGTGTCTACAGATCCCCATGGTCACAGGACACTGGCTGGTCTCAGGAATGTTCTGGAAAGCCAGGCTCTGCCGGGCGCTCCCAGGTATGCCAGAGCTTGGCACGAACCCAAACCTCCCTCTGTTTGCTGGAGGGCAGAGGTACTGAGTTTAGAAAAGTGGATGGGGCCAACTAAGCATCTCTTTGGCAAGAGCAGATGGCCTGGAGCCTGAGGTGAGCCACCAGAAGGCACTGCTGGAGTGACACGTGTGGGGGCCATTTTGTTTCTCAGTCGCAGGCACGGGAGGGCCAACCACACTGTCGGGGAAGTGGCCATAATCACCTCTCCCCGAAGGGCGCTCGGGGGACAGACATGGGAAGGAGAGAGTGGTGGTGGGGGCAGCTCGGAGTCTGCCGTGGGTCCTCCTCCGGGGTAGAAGCCCTGGCTGCCCCCAGAGGCTTGGAAAGCCTGGGCACGGTGAGGGCTGGACCTCAGGATCTGAGGGCCTAGCTTCAGGAATCACGGGGTGGGAGTGGCTTGAGGTGGGGGCTGGGCTGCTTGGCCTCCACCCACCTCAGCCTCCTTCCTGCTGGAATCTTATCTCCCCTCCTCCCTTCCAAGGAGCCCTTCCCCAGGCCCATCCATGACGCCCTGCCCACTTCCTCCCTGTTATGCCCCAAACACAGCATTACTCTTACTTTGGGCCTAGTTTGCAACCATGCCCCACTCACAGGCACCTCTTCACTTTCTCCATCTGGGGAAGTTCTAGAAGCTGCAGGCATCCCTAGATTTCCTGGCTGCATCACTCCGATATCTGCTTGTCTCACCTTCTCCTCTGTCTGACCTTCCTGTACCACTCTTGTGAGGACCCACCTGTATAATCTGGGGTAATGCCAAGACTCTGTTCAAATGTATATTTTTTTTAATGTTTATTTTTTCTGAGAGAGGGAGAGACAGAGCCCGAGTGGGGGAAGGGCAGAGAGAGAGGGAGAAATAGAATCTGAGGCAGGCTCCAGGCTCTGAGCTGTCAGCACAGAACCTGAGATGGGGCTTGAACTCACAAACTGCAAGATCATGACCTGAGTCAGATGCTCAAATGACTGAGCCACCCAGGTGTCCCCAAGACTCTGTATGGATGCCCGGGGCACTATGATGCCTGAACACCCTCCCCTCAGGCAGAGGACGCTGTCTACCTGGCCTGGGTACACTCGTGTCACACTGGACTGTAATCATGTCTCCTCCTCAAGACTGTGTGATCAAGGACCTGATCTTTCACCTTAATGTGGTGCAAAGCCTGACACAGTATACATGGCTAATGAATAGTTTGCTGAATAAATAAATGAATAAACAAGTACAAGAAATAGCTCTGGGGCATGTACACATGATCCCCCCTCCCCCCACCAAGAGCTCATGCGAGCATGGTGCCAGGTCCCTGAGTCCATGCCCTTTGGCTTTCCCACCCTACAAGCTCGTCCACCTCCCCTCCCCCCTCCCCCCAGCGGGAAGACCCTGCTTTCCTTTCTGGGGGCCTCCCAGCTGGGTTGGGATAGTCAAGATGGCTGGTCCCTGTCTTCATATCTTCCTCTTCTGAAATCAAGCAGCCCACCTGCCCAATCATACCTTCCTCCATGCCTCCTTCCCAGCACCTGCCTCAGCCTCCCTGCCTTCCATTTCCAGTGTTATTTCATCTGCCCCTCTCCCACCTACTGAAATCTGAGGAAACCCTGAGCATCACAGTCCACGCAGGGACATCCTTACCCTTCATTAGCACGTTGTCATGTCCTCCCTTCTCCCCCCAATAGAGAGTAGTCCCTCATAGCACAGGTCAAGACAGTCCACCTGAAGCAAACCAGGCTTTAAGAGTCCTGTACCCATCTGCCATCACCCACAGCCCAGGTCCCTGTGCCCAGCTCACCTGTCTCTCCCCAGATGGGCAGGTACTCATCTTGCTGAATGTCCAGCATGATCTCCAGCCCGTTGCCTGTCCCGCCCTTGACCGTGGTGAGCAGAGGTTTTCCATCCTCGCCTGAGTTAAACATGTAACACTTCCCATATTTTGTAAACACCTGGGGGAGAGATGAGAGGGAGAGAAGCACATGAGTGACTTCAGACTAGAGTTTGGTGAGACCCAAGAAGTGCAACATCAGGCCAGAGTCCCCACAGCCTGTCACAATCAAGCCCTCTTGGGGACCAATGATTCATCACTATGGCTAATGATCTGACTTTTGCCAAGTGGGATTCTGGCATCAAAGAACAAATCTGGACACCCCTTGGTGTTTGTTGCAAAGGGATCTTGTCTCTTCTTCCTCTGGGCACTGCCCAGCCCCCCCTCCCCCCCATCCCCAGGTTGTCTTGTCCATTTCCAAATGTTTCACATCATCTGTAAGCCAATCTGCATTTCCAGCCCCAAGCTCTCTCCTGGGATCCACACTTATCCCACTGCCTGAGGAGCATGACTTCAGGGGGACCCACAGTCCTCTGACACTCAGCAGGTGCCAGTGGAACAAACTTCCTCAGATTCTCTGCCCCCACCAGTTGGGTCTCCTGTACTCAGGTCCCAGGGAATAGTATCGGCATATAATGAGAGGCTCAAGCCAGACCCCCAGAGTGGCTGTCCACTCTTCACCCCCATGTCCAATGAACCAGCAGGGTCTGGCAAGGCTGTCTCTACATCCAGCTTAGATTTTGCATTTTCTCTACTGCATTGCCATAACTTAGGACCCAACCATTCCTTGCTTGGGCCACTGCAATTTCTTAGGTAGTCTCCTGGATTCCAGACCACCTTCTGCAGTCCATCCTCCAAGTTCACTGTGGCTCATTCTTTCTGAAATGCAAGCCTCATCTTGTTAATCTTATGCTTAAAATCCATCAGGGCTCCCCAGCCAGGCCCTTTATATCCAGGCTTCTGTGATGCCCTCTGCCTACCCCATCCTGCTGCTTCCCATCTGTGTCCATAGAAATCCATGAGCAGGGAAGCTCCATGCAGTTGGAGACTACACCTGCTTGTTAGCTGAGGTGGTTCGTATGGCACCTGGCACAGGGAGGGCTCCAGGTATATATGATGAATGAATAGATGAATGAATGAGGAAGTGGGTGGATAGAGCCAGATCAGATGACTTGTAACACAAGTGGATGTGCCCTGCTGGTTCATATACTTGTGGCTTCCTATTGACTGCTTCTGCTGCCTGTAACTCCTCTCACCCCTCTTCCCGCCTGGACAGTTCCTAGCTGTTGGCCAAGACTGGCTTGATGTGTCTCCTCCTCCAGAAAGCCTTTCTGAGCCCCTGGACCAAGTTGGGCTACCACCCTTTTCACTATTCCCCTCACTCCTTCACCACGGCAGCTTATCACATGGCCCCAATAATTGGTCTTTTATCTCTTCTGAACTTGACTCTGCCATTCACTTATGAATCCAGGGACTTAAGATATTGGCTATGTAGGTGTTTGTACCACTTTTTCTTGATGGGGTACATGATTACAAAGATGTGGTGTGATCGTGTGGGGAAAGCCCAGGGCAAAGGATGCAGAGACCTTTGTCCAAGTTTGATTTTGCCGCTTATTAGTCATGTAACTACGGGTGAACCAAGTATACCCTCCAAGCCTCAACTTCTCCATCTATAAAATGGGAGTTCTTGTCCTTTCCTTAGCTATTTCTCAAGGTTCCTGAGAGGATCAGCTGAGGTAATACATGCAAACATGCTTTGAAAACTCTAAAAGCTTTCTACAAATGCTATGGGTTATTATGCTTATATAACTGCTTTGGAACCTCTAGTTGACGCCAAATTACATCTGGCAAAATTGGCTGGAAGGGAGCCAGGCCAACTGTACTGGGTTCCTGCAGTCACTGAGGTTTGGGCCCAGGCCCTTCCTTGGTCTTGCTCCACTGCACTGTCCCCTCCTGCAGCGTGGAGGCCACGGGGAGGCTCTTTGGCTTCCCATCCTACAGTGTGAGGGGGCAGGTAAATAGCAGGAGTGAGTGCTGGAAGCTGCTTTTCTCATGCAGATCTTGAAGGCCAGATGGAAGGAAAGAAGAGAGGCCTCTACCAGTGTGCCAGACACTCTGCTAGACACTCATCTATGTTATCTCATTTAACCCTTGAAGCCATGACTGCTGTGGGTATTGCTGCTCCCATTGTGCAGAGAAGAAAACCAAGGCCTGGGTATGTTAAATGACTCACCTAAGTCACACAGCAATTAAGTAGTGATGCTGGGATACAAATCTATGAGTGTCTAACACATATACTCTTTCTGGATGTGCTCTCCTGAGTCTTTGCCATTGGGACTCTTCTGAGCCATATACTGTTTCTCTGTGCCTTGCTTTCTCCATCAGCCAATAGTCATATGCATGCACTCCTACTAAGTGCAAAGATTATGAGGATTGCAGAGAAGTACAAGCCTTACTACCTGGTTTCAGATTCCACATTTTCTTCGCCGTCTAAAACGTCTCTGAGTCCCTGGCCAGCTGCACTATTTCAAGACAGCCAAATCCTTCTCCTTCAGCTTCATGATGGGGGAGAACAGGTGGAATGTGATTTAAAAAAAACAAAAAACCCTAAGCTTTATCATGACTATGGTGGATAGCAACTGCACTTTGCTAACGAATCTGTCCCCTGGAGAGATGTTCTTGGGGACCACTGTAATGAATGGATGAGAGAATTTTGTAGTTAGCGCACCTTTTGCAAGGGGTTGAACACATCTGGAGTGACTCTTGGGTGCTCCAATAGAATTTTTCTCCATAGATCCACTAAGTATGCTTGTTGGTTCCAAAATTAATTATACTATTAATTGCCTATCTATATGAGGAGATTTGTAAGGAAAAGTATATTTCAGCTTCGTACCAGATTACTGCAAAGTCCAACCACCCCCTGTCCTCACCTGGTACTTGAACTCCAGAATCTTGGGCTGAGGTTAGAATGTGAAGCCTACTCCCAGAGTCAGCAGTGATCCCAGCCCAGTGTCTGAGATCCCAGATGTGCTGGGTGGGCGCTGCTGATAAAGGGCACGGACCCTCCGTGAGCTCTTGAGGGTGATGACAAGGCGCGAGAACTCTGAGGGGTCTTACAGACCATCCCGCCTACCCAACTTACTTCACAGGGGAGGAGACGCAGACCTGAGGGAAAGGAAGCTATCTGCCTGAGGCTGTGCAGTGAGGACGTGTCTGTTTGGGACCAGACTCCTGGTTCGGTCTGTGCTTCTTTTACACCAGCCTCTCTCAGCTTCCCCACTTACAATCTCTAGGGGATTGCTACCTTCAGCTGATCGGTGACAGAGTGCCTTCTCTGTGTTGGGCACTGGGCTGGCACCACAGAAGCCTCAATGCATCAAAGTCTTCTCCTAGAGAGGAGAGAGCAGGCAGGTCCTTGTGATAGAGACTCACTCCCCGTCCTTGGCTGCCCACTTGCCGGACCTGGTGCTCATCCTAGGCCCAGGTGGTGGCTCCTATCAGGGGACTGTGGTCTGGATAACCAGAGAGGCAGGACTCTGGAGGGTGACCACACTGTGTCTGAGAGGGAAATGCCCCAGTTCTTTCTCAAGTCAGGATCACCGTAAAGAAGCCTGGGGCTCCTGGGTGGCTCAGTCGGTTAAGCATCCGACTTGGGCTCAGGTCGTGATCTCACGGTTCGTGGGTCTGAGCCTTGCATCAAGCTCTGTGCTGACAATGCAGCAGGCTCTGTGCTGACAGTACAGAGCTGCTTGGGCTTCTCTCTTTCTCCTTTTCTCTCTGCCCCTCTCCTGCTCTCTCTCTGTCAAAAATAAATAAATAAACTAAAAAAAAAAAAAAAAGAGGCTGAACCTCCTTCTGCAGCTTCCTGGTGCATTTAGGATAAGTCCCCAAATCCTCACGGGGCGCTGTATGGTTTGGTCCATCTCCTGTCCCCCCTTCTCTCACGTGCATCAAGCACACCAGCCTCTGTAGTTCCTGGAATGTACAACAGGCTCTTCCCCTGCAGGTGCGTTCCACAGGCTGTTTCTTCTGCCTGCGATGTTCTCCTCATACCCTCTGTCTGCCTTCCTGTGATCACTTCCTCGGAGGCCTGGCTTGACCACTCACCACCCCTGCTCACACCTCCTGTGCATATCAGAGTCTTTAACTAGATGGTTGTTCATGTCTGTTGGGCACGTCTTCCACTAGACCGTAATCTCTATGAGGGCAGGGCCTGGGTCTGTTTGGATGAGCGAATGAAGGGACTCCTAGGTGCTGCCATCCCACATCCCCTTGACTCTGGGAGGCACCCTTTGGTGCCGGCCAGCCTTGCTGATTCTGGCCAGAGCTGGGCCTGACCCCCTATCCGCCCCCCTTCCGCCACCTCTCCTCCCTTTGCCGAGGCCTTCTCAGCTTCCCACTTAATTGTACTTAAGCAGTTTTGCTTGCTTCTGCATGAAAGTATTAGAAGAAATAATCCTTCAAGAGCTAAGACGGTCTACCTTTGTGGGGGCAGGAGAAGGGGCTCAGAGACAGCGAGGCTCACGCTGGCTGCACCAGCCTCCCTGCCTGTGCTGCTGAGCCCGCGGCTCCTGCCTGGTGTTTCTGAGAGGATTATTTTCTTCTCTGCTCAACATCAAAGTCCTCAGAGCTATTTACACACTGCACAATTCTGCTACAAACTGGGGACAAGATGCTGTTCTCCTTCCCCCTTTTGGGGCGTAATGATGTGTGAGTGTAATACACGCTTCAGATTGATGTCTTATCGTCCCCAGCCAGAAAATATAATTTATTGAAGTCCAGACTGTCAGGCCCAGCTCCTTCAGACCTGCCGTTCTTCTAGACATCCCTCTGCTCTCTGGGTGAGTGCTGATGGCCCCATTGTGGATGGCAGGCCTGGATCTGCTCAGTTGCTAAGAGTCTAGAATTGCACTCAGTTGGATTGGGTAGTAAGAGTTAGAGATGCACATTTCAAACCTGGATCTCTAGCCTGGGGGGGGGGGGTCAGATCCTGAGATAAAAATGAGCCTCATGCCCAGCACCTTCATTGCTAACATTGGCATGGTGCATTATGGTGTAGACAGCTTATGTACAGCATCCTTTTTCTCAGTGGCTCCACGAAGGGGAGGAAACTAGCAGTTTCCTGAGCCTGTCCTTTCTACAGGTCCCTGCTTGGCATGTCCATCAGTGTTCTCTCTTTCCTGATTATGGTCCAACTCTGCTGATGGGGAAGCATCTTGTGATCACATCCCTATTTTACAGTTGAGGGGACTCAGGCTGCTGAGGAGGTGGGTGCTAGAGCTGGGGCTCCAGAGGAGGCTTTATCATCAAGGAAGTCACAAGGAAGGAAGCCTGGGATTTGGGACCAGACAGGATGCTGTCAAGGCAGAGCCCTATTTACGTGTCAAATCCGTGGCCCTGAACACAGCATTTTCTGTTCCCAATGCATTTCCTCATCTACAAACCCAGCAAGATAATCTCTTTTTATTTATTTTTGAGAGAGAGAGAATACAAGCAGGGGAGGGGTAGAGAGAGAGGGAAACAGAGTATCTGAAGCAGGCTCCATGCTGACAGCAGAGAGCCTGACTCGGGGCTTGAACTCATGAACATGACTTGAACTCATGAACCGTGAGATCATGACCTGAGCCCAAGTCAGACACTCAGCTGACTGAGCCACCCAGGTGCCAGCAAGATAATCTTGCCATGTGTTTGGAGGGCCTAAATGAGAGGATGTAAGTGGATTTGTCTGGAGGATTGCATAATAGACATCTTTACAAGTCACGAATCCATACTAGGGGGGAGCCACCATGTTTCTCCTTTTCAGCACAAAAGAGGTTAATCATTTGGGTTATGGGTAGGGAGTCAACAATGAATTGAAGGCTGGGGGGTTGAGAGTTCCTGTCCTCGCTGCATACGCCCCTGCAATACCAAGCTTATCTCAAAGTAGTTAGAGGAGATGAAGAGTGCTGTGTGCTACTGATTGCTTATTCCTTAATGATGCTAAGCCTGTTGCTGAAGCCCTGGGCAGCCGATGAGATTACTGGGGCCATGGAGTTTTGTAGGAGAGGGAGATGGTTCCCATGCACACAACCCACCTTGAAAATCTGCATTTGAATTTCAACTGAATTGTAAATAGTTATTGGCATAGTGGAAAGATACCACCAACTGAAGCTGGCACATTCTAAATGAGAGGAACATGGAGGTGGGAATGGGGAGAGGGTCTCACTGCCTTCCCATAGCTCTTAGAGGAGCTCCGAAGTTGGTACCTTCCCTGGAGCACCATTCACTTTACATCTGCCATTACTAATTTTTGCAGCAGCCCTATGAGGTTGGCATTTTCACCCCCACTTTACAGTTGAGAAAACCAAGGCCCAGAGGGGCTGAGCCAGGTCACAGGGCCAGTCAGTGGAGAACCCAGGGCAAAATCCGTTTTTGCCTAGTTCAAAAGCTGACATTCCTTGCCCCCCGTCCCTCATAGCTACAGCTCATACCCACACGGCTCTCCCAAACTTTTCTGCTCCTGGCCAACTGAGATTGGTGGCTTGATAACGCAGGGTTCTCCCAGCTGGTAGTAGGGGAGGTACATCTCAGAGTCAGAGGCATCCTAGAAAAGTACATGAATCTCATCCAAACTTCTCTTTTTCATATGGGAGTCTAAGGTCCACAGAAGAGAAGGGACCTGCCTGTAGCTCGTCTGGGAACAGAGCTGAGCTCTGACCTGGACTTGATGGTTTGGGCCTTTGTCCTTTCTCTAAAGTCAGGAGCTAGAGATAAGGGCAAGGACCCTCTTCTCAGGGCCCTGCATCCAGGAATAAGAGAAAGACTGGCAACTGCTGCTGGCCCGGTGCTAGTATGCAGGCTCAGCGTGACCTACGAGGCCCCTGCCTTATGGAGTCTGGGAAACACAGAGTGGAGCCTTTTCTGGGGAAGGTTAGGAATGGCTGATACCCATGAAGACACAGTTTTCTGGTTCAATTAATAGTGCAAACAACACTTCTCCAGTGTGTACCTACTTAAGAAAATAAATTATGTATAAGCTCCCTTAAGGATTGTTGAAATAGCCACTTACCAGCTCACAACTAAGCCTGCAAGTTTCACACCTCCTAGTCCACTCATTACTCCTGACCTTTAGAGCTTCTCTTAGGCAGTGGGTTTCTTGTGTCTTCTTGCTTATTACACTTGAAGGAAATGAAATTGTACTGCTCCAAAATGCCTCTAAAATCCAGCCTTTCCCTGCCCTCAGTTGCCTGACTTTCCCTCTCAAAGACTTACTGAAATTTCTCATTAGGCTGTTTTCAACACAACACGCACATTAAAGCCAACCATGTAGTCTTGTTTGGTTTTCCTCTCTCAAACTCCTCAAGCACATTGCACACAATTGGGAAAAGAGAAAGTCTGTCAAATGGGTTACGAGGTTTCCAGTATATAAAATGAATCGGCGTTTTGTTTCCTGAAATTGCAATTAACGTGTTTGAAAATGAAATACAGCAGAGGGACAGACGGATGCATAAGGAGGTTGCCAGAGACCGTCGGCTTTTTGAAGGCAAGGACCGGATTTTGTTAGAATGTCTGCCTGCTCATTCATCTGTTCCTGCGACAGGAACTCTTGACTAGCTATTGTATTCCAAGGTCTGTCGCATGACTGTGTTTTCCCTCCAAGGAGATTTAGAAAGGCAACTTCAGCCAGTACCCATGAAAGCAACTCCACATGGTAGGTGCTATTCCTGGAAATGAAGGAGCAAGGGGGACATGGTCCCTTTGCAACCACTTGTCACCTCTTCCCAACCAGGGGGCCACCATATCTTTTAGGACATTGTTAATATCATCCTTCGTGAAGGCTACTTTCTGGAGGAAAAGAGAAGAATGGACAATCACTGAGCATTGGCTACAAGTCTAGCACTGTGCCAATCGTTTAGTAACCCTTCTATCCTTTAAAGTCCACACAGCCCATTGATGTAGGCATTATTCCTCCTAGGGTGCAGATGGGAAAACTGAGGCCCTGGGAGGCTAAATATCTTGTCCAAGTTCCTACAGCTAAAGAGTGGTTCACCTGACCTTTTGTTTTATGCGCATAGGTTGTCAGAAGTTGGCTTGGCATTATTAGAATGTATAGACGGCGATGTGACCCCTTCCTCCACGCCCCTGCACCCCTCTGCTGGGATGTGACATTTCCCGTGCGTGTTTCACGGAGAGGCCCTCCTGCCTCCTCTCTCCAAGCCTGAGTGCAGCCGGGGCCTTGTCCACCGGGCAACTGTCCAGAGAGCTCTAGCCACCGTGCAGGAGGAGATGTGTGAGCCCCATGCAGAAGGAAAGAGCATCAAGCAGCTGCAAGTCTGTCAGCTGAGAAAACAGCATGAAGGGGAGGGGTGGGTGGCTGAGTGTTCTCCTTGGATTCAGACGTTTTGTGAGCCAACATGCTCTTGGAGCATGGCTCACAGAGACAGGGCAACTTGAAGGAGATCCAGTTATGCACCTGGAGAGTTGCTGGAAATGCCAGACCTCTGCTATTCAATCCCTTTTTACAGCTCACGCAAGAATCCCACACCAGGCTTGACTTGAGGTTCTGAAATGGGACATGGGGAACCAGATGCCTTTCATGTCGGGCTGTGGCTTGGCTGGTGGGGAGCCCGGGGCCCGACTTGATGGAAGTTTCAAACAGAATTCAGTGACAGGTTGGTTGCTCTCTCTGCTAAGGTCTCCCTGTCTGCCTTCTGTGGGCAGTATGGGCTGTGGCATCTTTGTCTCTGGATCCCCAGCACCTGGCTCCACAGCCGGCACATAGTAGGCACTTATGGGAGATGTCTGGGCAAAAGAGAGAAGTCCAGTGTGGACTCAGGAACCAGGCAGCAATGTTGCTTCTGTACTGATGTGGGGGCTATTTCATCTTGTTGGCTCTTGGTCCTTCATCTCAGAGATGCTGGCGGGAGTACCTTTCAGTAGAATTGTAAAGAAAGAATCAAAAGGGCTATAATGGGTCTGAGAGTGCTTTGTGTGGAAAAAAACCCTCAGTGCAGTTGGGGTGGGGGGAGAGCATTTCTGCCTGTGGTTTGCATCATTCCCAAGCCCTGTGGGAGCAGGGGAGGGACGGCGCTGTTATTTTGATGTAGGAATTGAATATGAGATGTTCCATCTGGGGCCATGGTCACAGATCACCCATTCATTCACTTAGTGAACATCTACAGAGCACCTACTGTGTTCTAGGTGTTGCCTCAGGCGCTGGGGACACAGACATGAGTCAACACTTTAGGAACTGCCCCGCAGAGAGGGCGGCCCTGCAGAGGATACTGGGTGGTGCCGGTGGCTGTGGGAACGCACAGAAGGAAGCTGCCTGGTAGGCAATGATGGAGGGGCCTCCGGGGGCCTGTTGCAGAATTCTCTCTAGGCACAGTGAGGGGGGCACCGGGGTATTTAGCAGGTTGAGACAGACCCCTGAGACTCGCTTCTGGTCTGAGAAGGGCCATGCTGATCCTATCGGGAAGGTCAGTGGTACCAGTCCACGCCTCTGGCTGCCTGGCTGAGTCCTGCCTACCTGCCTGTCTTTCCAGCTCTCTTCCTCTTTTAGAACTTAATACCCTGGACAACGTGGGCTCTGCTAAAAGGTGGGAAGGGCTTGTGGAAGAGCACAGACTTGGGAGTCATATTATCCTGGCTGAATACCTACTATGTGCCAGACACTGTGCACAATGAATAATGGAGCTTAGCTGTCAGGTAGTAGATAATATTAAGACAGAGAAGCAGTGACTGACAGACATGTGGCACCTTGTTGTGTCCAAGAACAAAGTGTTAGTCTCAGAGCCACCCCCACACCCTCACTCCCCACCCCCTGCCCTCCAGCCCAGCTCTCTGGTCTGCCCATTGCTAACAGGTCACCAAGCCAAACCTAAGGTTACAGGGCCAAGGCAAGTGGATAAGTAAAAAGAGCACATTTACGGTGAGCCAAGGCTGACTGCAAAGAGGATCCCCTTAGGTGTCTGTCACCAGATGTGGGGAGCAGGACCCAGGAGATGTCCTCTGCTTTTAAGGAGGAAAGAAGCCGAGAAAAAGTGAAGGAGAAAATGTGGTCACAAACTGTCCACAGTTCTGTTACCATTTTCTTCTGCTGCCTCCAATCTCTGGTTGTGAGCTTACTGACCTGATTCCTGCTGCCCCAAGTCTGTGCCAGCGCCCAGGCAAGGCAGACTGGGGGTAGCACGTGTTCAAGGCACAGCAGCCCAGATGCACTGGGATGTGGCCCTGAGTCCTGCCACATCTGGATGTTGTGGGGAGCAGGACATTCCTACTCTATGTTCTGATTACTTATGAGATGATGAATGTACCTGGCAGAGGATGTACCTGGGTTGGCGGTCCCTGACCCAAGTTCTTTTTACAGTTGCTTTCCTGATCCTGTGCCTCATGTGCACTTCTAACTGCTGCACTTCTAACTTACAGGAATATGTTACCTGCTTGGTTTTTCCTGTGGCTGTGCTAGATCTCTTCTGGAGCATTCCTTGGCTATTCTTGTATAAGAAGTTTGTATTACCCTTGCTGGATATTTCTGCTCAGTCGAACTTCACCTTTCTCTCACCCTCCTAACACCTATTCCCAGGGCTTGGGCAGGCTTCACTTCCCACTGTGAGTGTGTTTTATACCTGGATGACCAACCCTGAGATAAGATATGAGTCACTCCTTGCACCTGCCTCATTACCCGCCTGTTGGGAATTGCCTTTTTTTTTTTTTTTTTGAGAAGGTGTGGGATGAGGTGGGGAGAGGAGGAAATCAGAAATGTGCTCTCTTGTGTTCCTGGTTAATTTCACATTATTCTACAGGGCTGCATTGAAAACAATGCATCAGTAAAAAACCATGATGGTTTATGATGTTTGCACAGGAAAAGCAGATGTTCCAATTAATGCCAGGGTTGAAAATAATCCCAGGGTGGGCTGATTCTAAAAGCTGATCAAGAAAAGGTCAAATAGGTAAGTACCCACACTGCACTGAAATCCTCAGACCCTGTTCCTACTGATTTCATGCTTTCTCATTAAAAACGTATTTCAGCCTTTCTAGGAAATGCCCAGAGAATGTCATTGTCTTCTAGTCTTCCCAAGGGCTGGTCTTAGAGGTTGAGTAGCATGTAATTTAGTAGCATCACAAACCATCACCGATTCAGAAATGCAGAGGGTTTCTGGTAGTTTAATCAGATTGCTTTCCTGGCATGTGGAATCAAGACCTGGATGACAGGTATGCAGCGTGCATGATGCCACTCTCCTTCATAGGTGCCATTGATTGACTGACCACAGCACTCTTTTTCTCTGGGCCTGACACTCTTTTTTATCCAGCCGAACAATTTTGGTTGCCACTATGAGTCTATTCAATGAATAAGCAAAAGATGAATCCTGTTGCCATCCTGTGCCAGAAGAATGGAAGTTCTGCTGGTGGTGCCAGTGTTTCTGTGACAAGGGGCAATTCTTGAAAGTGGGGGAAGATTGGGGCAATATGAGGGGCACAACTTTTGGGAGTTAAGGTAGAAGGGCCTCTAGATGGTGACTGAGGCAGAGGCAGGACTGCGTACTACAAGATGTCGCTTTGACTTGGCTTTGGTACTAGGATAGAGCATGCATAAGCCTTGGAGTCAAATCCCATTTCTGGCATTTACTAGCTCTTTAAATTGCACTAATAGTTGGTGAGTCTCCCCATGTCTCAGATTAGTAGACCAGACCCCTAGGAGACTGTAATTTTTGTTGTACCACAGTTCCTGGATTTATGATCCAAATATCAAAGGACCTGAGAGATTAGGAGCTTTCAAAATGGAAAACAAAGCATTCTTTAGTTCATTTGATAGCCAATGAGCAACTAATACAGGTCAAATACGCTGCTAGGTCCTGGGAATACAAAGATAAATAAGAAGTGGACACTGCCTTCAGGGAGTTCCTGAGCTACCTGGGTAGAAATGGAGATAAAACAGCTTCAGATCATCAGGGAGATAGAGCGGCTATAAGACCACCATTGATCAATTTACAGAATTCAGCTTTTGAGGGACATTTATATGAAGCAAGTTCCACCCGTGTAGGATTCGCTCCAACCCGTCATCCCTGTTGATCTGCGTGTATTTTCACCAGGGCCTCCTTTTAGCTACTGCATGCTGTCTGCCTCCCCCCTGCCCAACCCCCTCCTCATCTCCTCACTTCCAAATCAGGACTTGGACTGTATAAGGCAGATGAGGTGTCTAGGGCATGGAACTTAAGGAGGCACTCACTTCCTGGGGCTGCAGTCACACCCACCTTTTGAAAGTGAGCACCTCCTTAAGTTTTTCACCCCAGGCTCCCTGCTGCAGACAAAGCCAGATGAAGATAGGAGTGGACACATTTGTCATGAGAGTGGCATGACAACTGGTTCTCACAATAAGCTTGCAAAAGAGAGACTGTTGTTCAATTTTCAGATGAAGAAACTGAGGCTTATAGAAGGTGAACGACTTTAGAGGCATCATGGAGCAGTGGAATGTATACAGGAGTAGTGGAAGATCACACACGGGCTTATTTACTAGGACACACCCAGGGGTGGACCTTGGGCCAGTTACTTATGTTCTCTGAACTTCTTGTTCTTCATCTGAAGAATGGGGATAATAGTGACTCTCAGGATTAGAAGGTGACCAGCACTTGCAGTTTCTGGTTCCATGACTCTGCTTTCCCATGTGTCCAATGGACTGGCCACACCTGCCTCACAGAATTGCCAGAGGCACCAAATGAGATGATGGGTGTGCCCACCCCGAGTGAGTTCTCAAGAGCTATTGGCAAGATGAAATGTCAGTTCCTTAGACTTTGCTGAATCTTCAGCCCTGTAAACTGTTCTCTTGGGGGTCTTACGGGGGTGAACATTTGTTTGGTGAGCCTTTGGGAGATTCCTGATAATAGCTGCAGATCTTCCCTAGAGTGATAATTGAGACTGAATACCTGCTACCTTGATGCAATTATGTCATGATCCCATTCAAACCTCCTGGCAACCCTGCTTTTATTACTCTCATTGTTAGGGAAGAAGCAACAGAATCCACAAGAGGCTAAAACCACTCATGCAGCAAGGCAGAGGCAGAGCAGGGTCTCCGCCCCATCTATTGGATGAAGAAGCCTCTGTGCATCCCACTATGAAACAGCCACCAAAATAATATTTCTCAGCAATGGAGCAAAACCTATGATTTGCATCTGAGCATGTTCCAACACGCCAGGATATACATGAGACTGAATGTAAGCCAGTGCATGAGACCTGGTGAGTACCAGCTGCTTCCTAAGCGTGGCAGAGGGATGGCTTGAGGCTCTGCAGGGTGGCCCAGTGGTCTCGCTGAGTCACGTTATGAGTCTTTGCTGTATCCCCAAAGTTCAGCTGAAGTTCCACAACCCTGTTCCCCAAACACTGGAGAAACGAGGGGCAGGTTAGCAGCTCTCTGCAGGTTTAAGTCTTGTAGCTCCTACCTTGAGAACATTTCCGCCCCTACCCTCTAGTGTTAGCCATGTGCCAAGATGGCACTGCTCATCTCTTCCGGTTACCTGCCACAGCCTCCTGCACGGTGCCCCCCGGCCCCCACTCTTTTCTCCCTCATTCATTCCGCACACAGTGGCTACAGGATCTTTCTGGAAGGCAGACTCCCTGCTTAAAACCTTCCACTGCTGCAGAACCGTTGGTTGGGATGACATACAAGGATGCCGATGACCTGGATCTCACACATCTGCTTCCAGCCCCTTCTCTCTTGCACCCCCTGAGTCATCTCTGCCCAACTATGCTCTTCTTCACATATGCCATACTACTTCATGTCTCTGTGCTGGCAGACATGCTGATTCTTCTGCTCAGGACCCCTCCCCACTCTTCTATTTGGATAGCTCTTATTCTTTGTGTCTCAGCTGGGCACCACCTCCTCCTGAAAGCCTTCCCTGACTATCCACCCTTCTTTTCAGAATGGGTTAGGTCCCCCATTGGGACCTTGACAGCACTCTGCCTCACCTCCATTGCATCACACCAGGTGGTCTACTAACTCCTCCTTGAACTGTAGACCTTAGTTGGCCCTTCCAAACTAGGGTCGTGTCTGAGGAAGGGATCCTCTTTCATGTACCCTGTACTTTCCCTTCATGCCCTCATTACTTGTGTGTTTGTGTGGGCATTGGGTTGATATCCATCTCTCCACACTGGATTATAAGGTTTAGGCAGTCTGGATCTCTTACTTTCTGGGTTCCCTGGGGAGCTGGCAGGAGATGGAGGCCTGCATGCAGGAGGTTCATCACGTGAGCCAGCGTTCTCAAGATCGGCAGGTACATACCACATCCACAAGGGAGCTAAGGAGCCAGGAGAAGTCCGCTGACTCATGAGGAATTGGGGTGGCCCTTCAGGGTTGTTTTGAATTGAGACAAGGGGCCAGCTATTCCACGCTTACTGGGTTTGGGCCCCTCCTGGGAAGAGGACAGAACCCTGATTGGGGTACCTTTTTGCACTAGAGGACAGTTCCCAGAGAGGGAATTTCTGGACTTGAGAGCTGTCCACTGCCAGTGCGCCAGTCACTGGGTGGGTGAGCGGCTCAGTCCTGCAAGGGTGAGCATCTGCCCATCATGCTGCCATGGTCCCTGTATTGGTCCCAGTTCCAGGGGCTGAGCAGGGAACCAACACATGCCAGACAGATGCCAAAATAGATGCATCCATTTATTTGTTTTTCTGTTCTCCACACTGTGGGGCTGTGTCTTCCTTATTTCTCCCAGGACTCCATGCAGAGCCCCACTTCTCACAGGTACTCCATAGAAGTTTATTGAATGAATGATTAAAGGAGAAAGACTAAAAGAAACAATGCTGCCATTTGTTTCATAAGGAAAGATAAATTTGCATACAACTTTGCTGTTCCAAGCCTGCATCAAGTGAGTACATCTGTATGGCCCCATCTCATGAGCCAGGTCTCCTCAAAGTAGAAAATTTAGCAGGTGAGCAGGGCCTCCCACAGCAAACCTCTGCTTACCAATGCTCCAGGTTGAATGGGCCAGGGAGAGATTTGGTAAGGAGGAGAACCAAGTCTCCTTTTAACAATGTCGGCAGCCAGGCCTCCATCATCCAAAAACAGAGAAGAAATGGCTGGAGGAACTGGGGATAATTAGAGTGGAAATGAGCATACTTAAGGAGGACCACAGCTGCTATCTACAAATATTTGAAGGGATACCATTTGGAGGAGGGAGTATTATTCCCTACCCCTGTGGGGAATAGTTCTAAGGTTTCAGCTGGCCGTAGGAAAAGAACTTAATTAAAATGTCCAACAGTAATCTTTATGCAGAGATGGACATAAATCTCTATCATAAAGACATAGTTACAGAAGTATATCCATTTGTTGAAGTAATATAGGTAAGACATATGCATTTCAATGTGCATACACTTCATAACTGAAAGGAAATGTTAAATCATCATTATCATCATTATTATCATCCTTAAATGAGGGATGGAGGGGAGCAGAGGTACAGAGGAAACACGAACATCAAAATGTTAATGTGGTTTGATCTGGATGGCGGGCACATGGGACTCATTATATTATTCTGTTTACTTTGTATATGTGTGAATATTTTCATAATAAAAAATAGATATATGTTAGTTAATTTTTCAAGTTTATTTATTTACTTTGAGAGAGGAAGAGAGAAAGAGAACAAAAGCAGGGGAGGGGCAGAGAGAGAGGGAGGGAGAATCCCAAGCAGGCTCCATGCCACCAGTGCAGAGTCCAATGTGGGGCTCGAACTCTCCAACTGAGAGGGCATGACCTGAGCTGAAATCAAGAGCTGGATGCTTAACCAACTGAGCCACCCAGGCATCCAGATGTATGTTAACTGTTAAACAAAGTTGAATCAAAAGGGCTGTGTTGGGAGACAGTGGGCTTCCTGTCACCAGAAGTTTTTATGCAAACACCATGCGCAACCTCTCAACACCCTCACCCCGTAAGAACCTGGGAAGTGGAGCATGTTGCCAAGAGCAGGAGACTGGACCAGACACTCTTGGTCAAGACCCTCACTCTTTGCTTCCTGAGGGAGGGGGGCTGGCTGAGGGTCTGGAGAGAGCTAGATTCTTCAGAGCTAGGAACCAGAGCCAGAGATCCTCACTCCAGATGGTGGGAGATGCTGGGGTGGAGGCAAGGCAGATACCTAAGGTGTCTGGAAAGGCCTCTGCACCTGCCGGGAGGTGAGTAGATGGAACGGGGGAAGATCCAAGTCACAGAAAGGACTCACAGGTTTGCAAAGTAGTCTTAATCAGGGACAGTGTGAATTTTGGGGCTCAGATCCATATGCCATTGCTAGTAGCTGTGTGACTTCACCAAGGCACTCAACTGCTATAAGCTTTAGTTTTCTTATCTGGAAAATGGTAGTTGTGAGAATTAAGTTAATATAGACAGTCATGCTCATTATGGTCATCACTGTGTACAAGGGGGAGGTGAGCCTAAGTCAAGGCAAGTGCCAATGGGGAGAAGGAACTAGGACTTGAAGGCCAGTCTCAGACATCAGCCACCGCTGGAGGGCCACATTTAGGGCTAAAGAGGGGAGGGTGTCTGAATGGGTCAGCCTGGCTTAAAAGACAGGGGGAAAATTTGCAATGACCTTTCCATTGATAAAATTCTGGGATTCTCAAGGGATCCCAAGTGATTTTCTGGAGTAATGCGGGGGGTTTCTACACTCCAGCCTATTCTCATCCTTGTAAAAGTGCCTGGTGCTGGATGGTTGTGTGTCCATGCTGCCAGGACAGTCTCCCTTAGGCAGCTCACATGGTCCCCAGACCACTCAGCTGCATCTGTGACCCCATCCCAGACTCTGGCCAGTCCCAACTGGGCCCAGAGTCACACTTAGTGAACCCTCTAGATAAGAAAGGCATCTTCAGCTCTCTATCTCAGCTCCTGGTACACAATGAGTGTCTAATAAATGATGCTGAGTAAACAAGTAGGTGCTTGAGCTATATGTGGGGACAGGTGCCTTAGCCAGGCCTGCCCACTCCAGGGCTTGTGTCCGTGGAGGGCCCATAAGGATGGAGGAACAGCCCACTCCCCGCCAGCTGGGCCCACGGAGCCCCCAAGAGGCCCACTGGCAGCTACTGTCAGCAGGTGGCGCCCTTGGCAGATGGCAGCAGCTTCTTCATTTTTCCAAAAGGCTCAGAGTGCCGGTCACCCAGGCCACCCACCGAAGGCACCATACATCAGAAGCCTAATGGTGCATTTTAGAACATAAGTGGTAACCACCCAATGGGACCCGTGAAGGGAATTAAAGCCAGATGCACAGTGGGGAGGGAAAAAATTTTGAGAAGAGACTCAGAGGAAATGGGGCTAGATCCTAGGCAGGAAAAGGCATCTCTTAAGAATCCACTGGCCAGGGGAGTTTATTTCATTTAAAATCTGTGCCCTTTATGGGGAGAGCTGGGCTGGACACTGGGACCCTGGTCCATCAGCAGTTTCTGGACTGGATCCACCTGGCCTGGCCCTGACCACAGCATTCTGAAATGCTCTGTGAGCTCCTCCTGGCCACTAACTCAGTTTTCCATTCAATAAGTATTTTTGCATACCTACTATGTGGCATGAGGTTATGTACCATGGCATTTAAACTCATGGGTTGAGGACCAAGGTGCTTGGATTCAAATGCTGGTTCTGCCCCTGACCCAGGGACTAAGTTAACTTTCCCCTGCCTTAGTTCTTCCTTGTAACAATGTCCACCTTATAAAGCTGTCATGAGGTTAAATGAGACAATAGGGGAAAAGGGTTTAGGGCAGTGGTGAATACATCCTCAAGGGTCTCTGCCCACCTGCGGACACTCTCTAACATTTGAGTGGAGGGGACAGCGGGCCACGTGTTTCATACACATGTGCATGCATGCATATGGACACATAAATGCACCACACAGGCACACACACATGCACAGGTACACACATATCATCTAGAGTCCCCGGCAGAAACCCATTTTCTAGGTAGGTAGGTAAAGTTTTCCAGATCCTTTCACGGAGAGGTGGCTATTCCTGGGTCTTGGCTTTATGCAGGCATCTTGGTTCCAGGGCTCTCTCATTTCTGGCATATGGAGTTTCCCTCTCTTTAGAGCTTGGCTCTGCATTAAATTTTTTAAAACTTGTACTCTGTCCTGCATTTCTATGTGTGTGTAGTGGAAGATAGGATTGTGTTGGCTCAGTCCATCATGGAGATGGAACTAGAAATCGTGACTGGAATTTTGATTTTATTTGCTCATGTCCTCCCTTGTTCACAAAGTTTTTGAGGTTGTTATAATAGAGAGATGAACAAGATAAGGTTCCTACCCTAAAGGACTGTATAGTCCTTTTTGGGGGGGACAGGTGTGTAAGCAAATGAACAAGAGCAGAAGGAAGTATGCCATAAATGGACAGCTCAGTTAAATATAGATGCAGAGACTCAAAGTTGGGCCAAATGACTAGTTCTAGCCTAAGGGATCAGAAGAGGCTTTGTGAACGAGGTGGACTTTTCACTGTGACTGGATGAAGGAGGAGGATGTCTGGACACCAAAATCAGGGAAGGGTAGAGGGAACATAGCAATTGGAAGCACAGAGGTGTGCATGGATGTATAGGGTGTCTTGGAAGCAGTGAGCATACTGGTGGGGGGAAGGGAGGGCTGCAGGGGAGAAAAACAGTGGATGAGATGGGAAAGGTGGGTGGGGCCAGGCTGTGAAGACCCTGATGCTGGGTTGAGGCCAAGCATTGTGTGAGACAGCTTACCTAGTTATGTATTTAATGCTCATGGCAGTCTTCTGTGTTATGCCCCCTTTTGTGGTGGGAAACAGACTCAGAGGTTATAAGACATTCTACTGTATGTAAATTATTATTCCAAACTCAGCCCTTTAGGCTCTTGAATCCTTTGCCAGGACCCACAGGCCCTGAGTCCCCATGTCCCCAAGAATATAATGTTGTGCCATGAGGCAGTTCTGGAAGCGATGAGGCACCCTGGGAAATACAGAAAGTCTATATGTATCTTCCAGGATACGTGGTGGAGTGAAGGAAGCACCGACCCTAGCCTCCATCACTACCACCAGAAAGAAAGAAAGAATAAAGACAAAGAAGCTGAATGGAAGTCAAAAACAAAAGGGCAGAGAAATGTCAATGTAAGGACTATGAGAAGACTCTGGGGTGGGGGAGAGGGAATAGGCCGGTAAAGATATCAAAACATGCATCCACAATAGAAGAGTCTCAGAACTCTCAGACAGAAGAGGGAACTGGGATGCAGAGAGAAGAGCAAGAAGAACCCGCAATTTATGCTTCTGTGAAGGACTGGCCAATGGACTCATTCATTCATGTCCTCAACACTCAATCCCCTCTATGCCCAGCACTGACCATTATGCAGTTGCTAAACACATAGAAGGAGATGGAATGCATATTGAGCACATAATGTATTAGGTATTCACATGCTCTATCTCCTTTATTTCTTCAAGCTGCTCAATGTGAAATGTGTTATGACTCCCATTTTACTTACAAGAAAGTTGAGCTCCAAGATATCCAAGACAGAGTGGCATTAAGACTCAGGTCACTGCAGGATCAAAGCCCGTTCCCTTCCACTAGGGCACCTCGCCTTTCTGCTATCATCCCTGCCCTCAAAGGCTTAATGACCAAGGTAGTCATAACATTTGCTGCCCCATGGAGGACCTTTTGGGGGAGGAAGGAGAGGGCATTCTCAATAATCACATAAGGATGTGATCCCAATAAACTGGGATACAGGCTCACCCTATAATAAGGGTGAATTATTTATATTTGCATGGGGCTTGAAAGTTTTTCAAAGCATCTTCCCACTTCTAGTCATGTCTCATTTATATGGCGAAATGAGAACGTTCCCCAGATAACTGAAACTCATCCTTTAAAACATGATGTTTTAGGAATCTGGATGATTCTCAATGGTGAACTTTGAAATGCAGCCCAGGGTTTCCTGCCTGAGTAAAGGGCACTCCACTGTGTTGTCTCTGGGCTGTCCTTGCTCTCCCACTCAGCTAGGGAGAGCTTCTGGAGTCCACAGGACTCAGGGCAGAGGCTTAAAGAGGGGGGGCTCCAGTGGGTTCCCTGTCCCAAGAGATGGACAGACACCCAAGAGTTTCACCCTGGTCTTTCCGTGGTCAGCTTCTTCAAGAAACTGAAAACCAGCATCAGCTAAGTCAGAGACTTGCCCGGGGTCTACTGCCAGTTAGGACTGGAATCCAGGTTTCCTGACTTGTAGTCTTGAGTTCATTCTGCTGAGCCCAGCTGCCCTCATGAGCAGCCTCTTTTTCCCTCCTCTGCCACGTGAGACTTCTGGCACGTGCCCCTGACAGGCTCCACGGTCTCATCCCTCCATGCCTTTGCACCTGCTGTTCCACCTGCTTGGCACATCTTTCCTGGGAGTGCCCTGCCTGGCAGACTTTGTCCTTTCAAAAGGAACTGGAAGCATTCTCATCTGGTAGCCTTGCCTGAAGCACTGCACCAGTCTGGACCTTGTTTATGGGGTAATTTTATACTGTGGAATTTATGTCTGCTTCTCAGTTTGATTCCAGGCTCCCGGAGGACAAAGGTTTGTTCCTGTTCATCTCTGCATTCGAGCACCTC
The DNA here is from genome assembly GCF_003009895.1 of Hyaena hyaena. Taxonomy (NCBI): domain Eukaryota; kingdom Metazoa; phylum Chordata; class Mammalia; order Carnivora; family Hyaenidae; genus Hyaena; species Hyaena hyaena. The sequence goes on along the minus strand of NW_024080642.1, from coordinate 928,207 downwards.
ACACATGGCCTGTTACACAGCTGGCTTTCAATCAATGTTATTGTATTAGATTGAAATGCCCTTGGTTGGAAGGGAGTTTTAACAACAGAGGCTGGCTGCGAAGGGGCAAAAGACGGAACCCCGGCGGGAGGAGTCAGGTACTGGAGGCTGCCTTCCTCACATCACCCTGGGGCCAAGGGTGGCTTTATGTGGGCAGTGGTTTAGAGCAGGTCTGAGGGTGTGGGGAGAGAGGCACAGGGGCATGGCGGCCTCAGAGACTGCTCAACCCTGCTTCTGCCTGTTGGAGTCAGCCTCTGGAAAAGTACCAGTGAATTAAAGCCCAATAAAAAAGTCAATTAAGTCCAAACTCGTTTATGCCTTAAGCTCCCCCAAGCCAGTGAGCCAGAATGCAAGCTGGGCCGATATTTCTCCATTTCCCTCCATGTCCACATTGGTCTCTAATGAAGCAGCCATGACACATTTTATTTCAAGTATAAATGGGGCAGACAGACCGATAGCAAAGTGATGGCTTGCTGGGGGCTCTCTGGATCGTATTCGGCGTGATGTTCATGTCCTGATCTTGGGCTCTGGATGGGGCACTGGGGACCTACATGTGTGTCCTCGTGTGTGTGTGTGTGTGTGTGTGTGTGTGTTTGCATGCACATAATGGGGCTGTGCACGTGTGTATGTATGTGTGCACTGTCGTTTGCTATATATGTAAGTACAGTTTGCACATTTGTGTGTTGATGCACCCACTTATTCCACACATTTATGAAGGACATTTATGTGTGCCAGACACAATACTTGCTTCTGGGGTTCTCATGGTGAAAGAGATAGTTTCTTGTGGGTTGTAAAGTCCAGAGGTCTAGAAGGGAAGACTGACAATAAAACAAGTAGTAACCACAAAGTCCAATATATTGAAAGTTACATGGATGCAGATATGTACAAGCATGCTCAAATATCCAAGTGCATGCATGTCTGGACATCCGTATATGTGTGCATGAATAAAGTAGTGTGTGTGTGTGTGCTGTTCTTGTGTGCAGGCTGTCGCTAGGTGACTCTGGTTCTGGAAATCATCCCTTCAAAGTGATGGCAGACCAGCTTGCAGAACAGGGACCTCATACCTAAAGCTTGAATCAGAACAAGGCACCTCATAACTAAAGAGTGTGCACAACTCGTGGCCTCTCCACTTTCCTCTCATTTCCCCTCAAGCTCCTGTGACCACTGCTTGCTCATAAGAGCTCTCGGGAGGCCTGTGGCTGACCTCGTTGCTAGGGTGGATGGGGAAACCTTGGACTAGGACGATAGGGACATGGATTCTATTTCCAGTCTTACTGCTAACTACAAAAGCCACAGCAAGGGAGAAGATGGAGTTAGGCGTACTGAATCTGCCCCTTACTGGCTGTATAGCCTTGGGCATGTCCCAGTCTCTCTGAATCTTGAGACTCCTTATTTGTAAATTAAAAGTAATGATACTGTCTCCATCAACCGTCACAAGATTGCTGTGACAAGTCCTGAAGCATCCTTACAAAAGTGGGAGGTAGCTAACACTGCTAACAGCTATCGTTCCTATCATGGGTGAGCCTCCTCTGGCTGAAAGCCACCTTTCTAAACAAGACTCTGGTAGTGCCTGATCACCTGCATGGCACTTCCCAAAGTGTTTTCAGGAAACACCATTTCTATGATATGTTCTAGGGAAAAGAAAAAAAGCTCTGTGTCAAATAGGTTAGAAAATGCTGGGCTAACTGGAGGCATGCATGTTTATTTTTTGCAAGATTTCTCAGGGCCTTTAATATACCAATGTGTGTTGTGAATCTCCAAGACGGGGCAGAGCATATGTTATTTCTATCTCAGTCAGGATACTTCCAGAGGGAGGATTTAAGGGTCGTGGTATACTTGAGAGTGACTTCAGGGAGCCCTGGTATGGGAGCTTCAGAATTGAGGAAGGGGAGAAAAGGTAACTATATAGGGTGTGTTTGGGGCCAGTTTTCCTGCCATGGTGACTGGAGTTTAGTTCTTCAAGAGACCACTGAGAAATGGTGAAAAACACATCGCAGGGGTGTCACACCAGAGTGGAGAAGGAGCTGGCCATTCATCTGCTTGCTCGAGTATATAATTATACAGTTATAATTCTGGGGTGTTAACCCCTCAGAACTTCCCACCTGCCTGGTGCTCAGGCCTAGGCTATCTGTGTACCCAGAGAATGCTCCTAGGCACACACTCACAGGGGTTTGCAGAAAGTTCCTGACAGCAGGACAGGGGAAAGCAGAGGCCATGCAGACAGAGCACTGCCAGCATGTGCCACAGTCCCTTACTTGGTTTGACCTCCAAGTTCAGGCTTGGATCTCTATGTGGGATTATGGTTCCATAGACCTTTCTGGGGTTAACACTGGCTGGCACGATGATGTACAAAATCCCTCCGTGGACTGGCCCTAATCTAGTTTTCCAATCTTATCCATTTCTATTCCCTTTAATTCTAAAAGACTGGCCATATGGATTACCACAGCGGGAGTGTAGATGGCCCTGGGTGCATACAAACATTTCTTCCAGTTTGGACTTTCCTGGAATATTTAGAACTCTTGTGCACAAATGTGTGCTTGACACACCCCATGGCACAGGGCTTGGGACTCACTATACAGTAGAAGCACCAAGGGGCGCCTGGGTGGCTTAGTCGGTTAAGCGTCCGACTTTCGCTTGGGTCATGATCTCGCAGTTCGTGGGTTCGAGCCTCGTGTCGGGCTCTGTGCTGACTGCCAACTCAGAGCCTGGAGCCTATTTCAGAGTCTGTGACTCCCTCTCTCTCTGACCCTCCCCTGCTCACGCTGTCTCTCTCTCTCTCTCCTAGAAATAAATAAAAATATTTTTTTTAAAAAAAAGAGTAGAAGCACCAAACAGTGCAGGGGATGGAAGGTACTGGAAGGTGGTTACCCAAGGAATTTGGCACGGAGAATGCCAGAATTCTTGTTGAGAGAAGCCAAGATGGAGCTGGTAAGCCAGAGCCCAAGGTTTAGGAACAAAGTATCAGGGACAAACAATGGATGAGCGAGGCAGGCCAGCATATGCCTGGACATCCCTTTTAGGAGGCACTAGCCCAGAGGCTATCCTGGTGTAAGGGTGCCACAAAGAGAATGTCAGAGCTGGAGTCCCGAGCTCTGGGGATCATCTCACCTCCAAAACATTAATTTTTTTTAATGTTTATTTATTTTTGAGAGACAGCATCAGCAGAGGAGGAGCGGAGAGAGAGGGAGACAAAATCCAAAGCAGGTTCCAGGCTCTGAGCTGTCAGCACAGAGCCCCACATGGGTTCGAATTCACGAGCCATGAGATCACGACCTGAGCTAAGTCGAACACTTAATCGACTGAGCCACCCAGGTGCCCCATCACCCCCAAAACATATTTTAAATATAAAGAACAATGAGGACTAGGGAGGTGGGAAAGGACTTCCCCAATGTCACCCCACAATGCTCTTTGAGAGCCTAGTCTGCTCAGAACGCACAATTTCTTGCTCACTAGTGAGCCCTTCACGCGGATTCCTGTACCAGTCGCATTCCTGGTGGCAGAGAATTCAATGACCTCCCGGGTTCCATGATGGGAACGAAGCCCCGCCCAGTTTCCCTTCGCACAAGCCCCTCCCCCTGCAGCCCTGGGTCGGAGGTGCCTTGCTTCATCGCCACCCTCCACCTCATCCAAAGTGCTCCTTGGAGGGCTGGCTGCCACCTCAGGTAGTAATAATAACATTTGCAATTTTAGATGTGTCAGCAAGTTTTGCCAGGTAGTGTGAGAGAGCATGAATGCTAATGCCTCCATCTGGGGATTATGTTAATACACTATCCTGAATTGACATTTAAAAAATTGCATATTTTAATTGGCTGCCTCTTCTGTCTCCAAGTCCAGGATCATATAGTTTTTAGTAAGTGGGTTGACGGTGGTTTTTGGAGAGATGCCCTTGGCTGGGTTGGAAGGAGTGCTGGCCTGGGAGTCAGAAGTCACTGCATCCACCCCCCAAGGTGTGTGACCTTGGGCAGGTCACCTCTCATGTTTGGGCCTCTCTGTCCTCACCTGGAACGTGAGACGGTAGGAATTGACAATTCCTAAGTCTACTTCCGGCTCTAGCCTTCCAAGACTCCTGGACAGACAGCGCCCCTCCCCCCCACCTCCAGCTCTTGCCTTCTTCCATCACCTTCACCCTGGATTCTAGGACCACAGCAACGTCATGTCTCTCCTGACTGCTTACTGGTGAGCCACCTGTCTCTTACCCTCTAGGCCTCTCAGCCTCAGTCCAACCCTTGCCCCAATTGGAGTGAAATATGGTCAGAATGGAGTTGTTTGGGGCTCCTTCCATCCTTTCTGTGGGGCTAAAAGTAAGGTTTTGTGGGAAAATCCTGGAGCCCATTCCATCTTTGTCTCTATGGCGATGGGTTGTAACTATGATCCTCTTCCTGCTCACCCAGTACCTAACAGACAACTGCTGGGGGTCACAGGGCTCTCATATTCTTTTCCCTGATGTTGTTTCTTACCACTTCAGTGGCCTGGGCAGCCTCTATCATCTCTCTCTTGGGCTACAGGAGCCTCCCTGGCACCCAGTCCTGCTGTTAAATCCCCATTCATTCCTTCCCTGCAGCCATCCTCCTGCAGGCCCCGCAGATGGGCCCTGGGTCTCAAGGACCCATGCCCAAACACCCTCACCGCGGACCGCGTATTGGAGAGCATTTGCACCCTGCCCCCCATCCAGACAGATAAGACCACACACTTGTACATGTGTGAAACTTGGAGGCAAGAAGACGTGGCTATTGGTCCCAGCCTTTCCACTACCTATCGTGTTCTTATGCTGTCCCTTTACCTTATGGAGGCCCAGTAAAATGGGACTAGCATGTCCTGCTCTGCCTACCTGCCAAGGAGGTGGCAGGAATGATGATGAAAACATATGTGGTTACAAAGGGTAACATGCTGTGTCTAGAAGGGCTATTTGCGTGTTACGCCAGCTGCATCAGGGCTGCCTGGGGATGGTTATAAAATGCATGTTCCTGGGCCTGGCCCAGAGCTACTGAGCCAGACTCTCTGGTGGTAAAACCCAGTGATCCGGGTTTTATTTATTTATTTATTTTTAAATGTTTTTTATTTATTTATTTCTAGGAGAGAGAGAGAGAGAGACAGTGTGAGCAGGGGAGGGTCAGAGAGAGAGGGAGTCACAGACTGAAACAGGCTCCAGGCTCTGAGCTGGCAGCCAGCACAGAGCCCGACTCGGGGCTCGAACCCACGAACCGCGAGATCATGACCTAAGCGAAAGTCGGACGCTCAACCGACTAAGCCACCCAGGCGCCCCAATGATCTGGGTTTTAAATAAGCCTCCCAGGTGATTCTCCTAAGTCCTGATATTTTGGAATCTTGGTTTATTTTTATTATATCTGAGATCCCCAATTGCACACTTACCTCTCTAGCTACTTAGGCCCACTGAGCATGCTCTGAAGTGTTGCTACGTGCTTAGTGTCAGAGCAGCTTCCCCTCCAGTCCCCAACTCCAGGATATCTTTGGAGTATGTCCAAGAGGATCATGGTGTAGTGGAAATAGCAGGGGCATTGGGATTAGACCAGTGTTTAAATCCTGATGATCTAAGTGACTACATAGATTGCCTAACTCCTTGTATTGCCATTGTTCTTATGGGGGATTAAAGCAGTAATCTCAGGGGTGTGATTAGGACTGCAAGGAATAAACTCATCTGAAAAGTAGCTGCCACATTGAATAGGCTCACAGAGAACTAGTTCCCTCCACCCACGGGGTGGGAGACCTGCCTTGGTTTATTTCAGGTGGCTGTTACTGCACATGGCATATTTGGACCAAAATTCACGGAGGACTTGATCTTGAGAACCTAGCAGAAGTGGCATGACTTTTGCTGAATTCAGCCCCCTTGAGTCCAAGTTCTGTCTTGAGTGAGCCCCTCTGCTCCTTGTGCAGGACTATTAAAGTTTAATTAGCAACTCTGTACAACATGCATTATTCAAACCATGCTGGACTAGTTGTTCAATCCAGCCTGGGCTACTCCCGGTGGCTGGGGCTTCCTTGAGGGGGCAGTGCCAGGCCCCTGGGCAAAGCCAGAAGACACCCACCATGGCAGGGTGGGGATAGTCTTCACTCTGGACGGGGGCTGCAGAGTTTGAGTATATGAGCACAGTGGCCTCTTACAGAGCTTTGTTGTCACAGATAATCTGTGCTGAGTTTGTCAATGGCTCTGGGTTGCAGTTTTTCATTTTTCTGAAGAGAAAGATGGCAGCCTATCCCCCTCTTTGGACCATGGACTCCCCTCAGACACTTTGCCTCTTTCGTCAAGGGCAGGGCTGTGCCTCTCCCATCAGACTGGGGTTCCCATTAGGGCAGTACTGTGCTCTCCTCTGACTAGAAGGTTTCCTGAGCAGGACCATGTCTCTGCCATCAGACTGAGGGCTCCCTTCCTGAAGGTGGGGGCTGTTTGCTGCCCTTTGTCCCCAAAGCCGTCTCGAACACCCCTTTTCTTCCAGCCCCGAAGCTCCTGTTGCCCTGGAGGCTCTGCCCTTTGCTTTGTAAGCAGTAAAAAACAGAAGGCAACCAGCTTTCTTTTACAGGTTGTTGGCTTTTAAGTAAAGATAGTTAAAATAATTTATATCTTGCTCGAGGGAAAACTGGAGAGAGGAAGGAGGGGAGGTTTCCCTGGCAAGGAAAAGCGGCATAAAATGTCCCACTAAATGCTCACTCAGCGGCCTCTGTTCCTTCAAGCTCAGAGCAAACACTGGTGATTTATGCTAAGCTCTGGGGATGGGTCAGTGCTACAGCTGTGACTCCAGGTTTGACCCGAGCACTGCAGGGTTGAGTCAGGCTTCCCAGAGGACAGAGGAGAGGGATGGAGAGGTGAAGCTCAGATGAGGAAAAGAGGGCCTTGTAGGGATGGTGGTAGCTCCCTGCAGATGCAGTTCCCATTACCTGGGCTCCAACTTTTGTTCACTAATTTATATTCTGAGCTTTAGGGCAACAGCTGGCCTAGGAGGTAAGGACTTTGGTTTCTTCAAGCTACTAATTACTTGTGTTACCATGGGTAATTCCCCACTCTCGTTAAGCCAGTCTTTAATGACCTTGAGGTTCTTATCACCCTAATATTCCAGAATCATTATTCTAATTATTTTATTTTCATTTTATTTGAGAGAGAGAGAGAGAGAGAATCTTAAGCAGGCTCCACACTAAGTGGATCCCATAAGCCTGAAATCTTGAACTGAACTGAAATCAAGAGTTAGACACTCAACCAACTGAGCCATCCAGGCACTCCCAGAATCCCTATTCTAAGTCTCTCTGTTAAGCAGTCTCTTAGCCTTCTGAGTTTTTTGTTACATAGTGTCATTATGTGGGGTGTCCATACATAAAGCCTGGAAACATAATGTTGATGAAGATATCTTCAAGTTTGTTAAAAAAAAAAAAGTATCTGTGTTTCTAGACCTTACTGGCATATATCTGAATGTGTAAGGTTACTGTCTCCTCCATTGGATCGTAAACACCATGAGGGTGAAGACCAGGAGTCTGTCCCCTGTTGCTTCCTTAGTATTCTGCATGGTGCTTGGCACATCCCGAGAGCTCAGTAAATACCAGTCAAAAGAATTAATGAATAAGTGAATGGCAAGGCTTATCTTGGGAGTGGGGAGGGCCAATGAAGTAAAGTGGAAGACTCAAAAAAGTGAGCTTTGAGAAAATATGCTCAGGTGTTTGTGACACCTAGCTCATTAACTGGGCCCTCCATGGTCTAGAGGTAAAATTTCCACCCAGAGGACTGGGTTGTGATAAAAGAGATGAAGATAGAAAGCTAAGAGCATGCAGAGATTAATCCCTTCATCACTCAGCCTCTTCTGAATATTTATAGATCCATTCTCTGTCTTCAAAGGATAGCCGTATCCTTTGATAAAGATTTAGACTCCTGCCTGAAGAATTTGGACTCATGACAGGTCAGTGCATGCCCAGCCTGGAGTACTCAAAGAGAAAGACCAGCCTCTCTTGGGGTCTTGGTGCATGTTGCTCCCATTATCTGGGATGCCCAGCCCCTCCCTAGTCCAGAGGGCTCCATCTTTCAAGATGGCTCCATCTTTCAAGACTTGGTCTAATGACCACACTTCTATTCAGTTAAAACTGACTGCTTCCTTTGAAGAGATTCACTGGAGAAGTAGATATTATTCTATCATGGGTCTTAATATATAAATCACTTACTAGGTATTCATCAATGTTTCCAGATTTGGGGACCATCCCGTATGTGTATACTGTCGGTGGTAGAGTCCTTGAGCTGTTGGTGGGGTCAGATCAAAGTGTCTGACCCCCCTTACACTGGGCATAAATGCCTCTGCCTTGGTCTTAAAGGTGAGTGTGAGTGTATTTCTGAACCCTGGAACACAGGTGCTTCATCATTCTCTTCCACATATAAACACGAAGCTCAGTAAGGGCTGGGTGGTGGGCTGAGCAAAGAATACATGGTGTTAGGGGGACCCAAAGGAAAGAGGGATTAATTCCACCTCTTCGATGTGACTATCAGGCCCACAAGCATGCTATCTGGTGGCAGTCACTGATTCAGATAGCGTGGTGTACTGGTAGTGTAGGTGGGTTGCTTAGACCTCTGACCCTGACCCTTTCCTAGTTCATGTATGCTGGCTAGTCAGGTAAGGCTCTTCTTTGAACTGTAGACATCTCAGGTGGACAACATCTGTACACAGCTGTGGGTTGGACTAGTCTCTGAGACTATGAATTGCCTATTTTGAATAGTATTAATTTCATGATGAAAAGTAATTATTATACTTTTAAAAACATTTCAAATATAATTTAAGGAGTACAATGTACTGAAAATCCATGATGAACAGGCAGCGTGATGGTTTTATTTGCTTTTCCCTACCCCTCCAAATAATCTAACGAGGAAAACTATTTTTATCCTGTGTTTGGAAGAACAGAGAATGGCCAGAATGATCAAACAACCTGCCCAAGGTTACAGAGCCAGTTAAAAGTTGCATGTATTCCAGACTATCAGTCTCTACAGATAGTCTGTATCTTAATACCAGTCTACATGACCTAATCTTTTACCAATTGCCTAGCAACAGAGAAAATAGTTTCCATAGTAACAATAGTAAAGTCAGTGTTGGTATTTGATCATCTGATCTTTAAAAAACCCACTTCGATGGGCACTGAGGAGGGCACTTGTTCAGATGAGCACTGGGTGTTATATGGAAACCAAACTGACAATAAATTATATCGAAAAATAAATTAAAAAACCCACTTAAACTCTAAGCTATATTCCACATCTGGGAACATATATAAAGGAAACAAGTCTAAGTGTGGAAAAGACATGTGCATTAAGAAATAGGCCAAAGCAGGGGCGCCTGGGTGGCCTAGTCGGTTGAGCGTCCGACTTTCGCTTGGGTCATGATCTCGCGGTTCGTGGGTTCGTGGGTTCGAGCCCTGCGTCGAGCTCTGTGCTGGCTGCCAGCTCAGAGCCTGGAGCCTGTTTCAGTCTGTGACTCCCTCTCTCTCTGACCCTCCCCTGCTCAAGCTGTCTCTCTCTCTCTCCTAGAAATAAATAAAACATTAAAAAAAAAAAAAGAAATAGGCCAAAGCATTATTTATAATCTTTAAAAAGTAGCAACAAGAAATGGCCAACAGAACAATTAAACACTGTGTGGTGCTGTCATTCAGTGTAATATATGTGGTCTGTTGCCCACCCCGCTCTGTGTCTATAAGAACTGCCCTCATTTCCTCGGAACTGACAACCTCTGGGGGCTTATGTGACCCTGATTTCTTGGTCCAGGTGGTTGATCCAAGACAGGCACTTGACCCAAGCTAGGCCAACCAGTTTCTTTCCTGGAATTTTTTAGAACAAGTTTAGATAGAATTCAGTTTCTCTTTGGGAACATGGACTATATTGTAACATCAGGCATATTGATGGGCGGCCCTGTACTCCGTCTGTGGACCAAAGGCCGAAGGGAGGGGTGAGAGAAAGAGAGAGGGTGGAGATGGAGGAGGAAGAGGGTGGAGAAGGAAAGGAAGAGGAAAAGGATGAGGATTGGGAAGAAGGAGGTGAAGGAGGGGAGGTGACTACAGACTGTCTGTAGAGACCAACAGTCTCCAGATCCCTGAGCTCATGAAAGCTGGGGATGTGGGCCACCCCACTATACGGGCATCTATATGGATACAAAGCAGTGGCCTTAGGACATGTAGTGAGACTCATACCCTTCCAGAAAGTCGCCCTCCTGAAGATATTGTGGAAGAACCTGGCAAGTACAGGATGCATCTGGTTGGAGTCCCTGCTCCTTCATGTTCATTAGCCGGGAAGCTCCCTGAGAACAGGGCTGCCTCCTGTTCATCTCTGAATTCCCAGGGCTAGTGCTGGGCCTGGTATGGGGCAGGCACCAAGTCAGTGCTCCTTCACCCCTGAGAGGCAGACTGAGGTTGGATTTCAGCTCTCTTCTTACTTGATATGTGGGGTTCCTATTTACATATAGTCTCTTGGTTCCAAACTTTGATTTTCTTCTCCCATAAGGGGCCCCAGATCCTGCAAACTACACTCCTCAGGCTCCCTTTGCTGGGAGATCAGCAGGTCTGGGTGGCCTTGGAGGGGCCTGGGGGCAGGAGAACGGAGAATGGACTGTCTACCAGCCTCTAGTCCAGCATCCCTCAGGCATCAGCTACATGCTTCTCTCCAGTGTCTGTTACCATGCTTGGCAAGAGTGCCGGGCCAGCCCTGCCGAGCACCCCGTCCCCAGCTGCCACCCCTGTCTGTGGCCTGAGCAACCATCATACTGCATGTCATCATCTGCTTAGCACCTGCCCAGCAGCAGCTCCTCACTAGATTCTGGCGACACTTCTTCCCTTTCCTTCCTCCGTCCTTGAAGGTGGTAATTGCTTTGTGAAGTCACTAATCTCTGGGTTACTTTAGCACTCCACATTTGCTTCTTCAGCCTTTCCAACACACGTGTCACAAAATCCCCAGATAACATGCCCTCTCTTTGAAATCCCTTGCCTATTTCTGTATTACTGACAATATGTTGTTACTTAAATTTTTGGAATCTCAATTTCTTTATTTATAAAAATGGAGTAATAATCCTTAACTCGTGAAGCTATTGGGAGGATTGGATGAAATCCTGACAGTAAAGTGCCTGTCCCAGAGCAAGGGCTGATGAATGCTGGTTACTCTCTTCACCCTGTGACCAAAGCAGCCAGCTCACGTATGCAGGAGGTCCCTCCTCATGGTGACTTACTGAGAGACTGGCCTCCAGAAACTGTGCCCTGTGTTCGAACCATGCCCAGCAGAGGCCCGGAGCCATCCTGGAGGCCTGGCTCCGGTTCCCATCACAGCCAGTGCAAACCCACAGGCAGGGAGAGACAAAAGTGTCCAGAGCAGTGTTTCCAAAACCTTTCCTCCTCTCAACATCCCCCATCTTCGTCACGTCAGCAGATTCTAATTTGGTCTCAAAATATCCTTCAATGGCCTCAGGCAAACTCTGTATGTCATGACATAGATGGGTACAGGGAGCTCAGCTTCCATTCTGCCTCCTCAGAGGCAGTGACAAATCCCTGGAAGTCACTGGAGTGAGGAAGGAGAACATGCCATCCTCATTTGATGGCAGAATATGAGCGACTGAGTGAACCCCCTGGGTGCTGGGTGCTATGTTTAGGACTTTAAAAACATCTCTCATTCAATCCTCATAAGAAGTGACAAGACAGGAGGGATGATGTCCTTGTTACAGATGAGAAACTTGACTCTCAGAAGGGTCAGGGAGGGGGTCATGTCCTCTGATCCAGGGGCAGAGCTGGGATTTGAAGCCCTACCTGGCTGGCTGAGGGCTACCAGATGAGGGGGTGAGATCTGCTCTCTGGGTCTGCTCCCTGTGGATACATGACTCAGCTACCCGTTATCAAAACCTGGGCAACAGGTGGCCTTTGGAATCTGAATATGTGACATTGAAATCCCATTTCCCAGACAGCAAGCTGCCTGAGGGCCCCCAAGAACATTCTGTGCAGGTTAGGTGGACAAAGAAAGGATGCTGCACCCAGCCTATGCCTCTGGTGCTGGGAGGGGACTTCAGTGCCAGCAGAAGAAGACTATGTCCACACCTGTGCCCTTCACCTGCTGGATCTTGGCTTCTGGGTAGATTCCAAAGAACAGCTAAGTGTAGACTGGGGGGAAGGGAGGGAAAGGAAGCATCTAGAAAAATCTAGGAGTCTCCATGATAAACTCCAGAGGTCCAGAATATCTGTTTGGGACTCTTATTATTTTAGTCATTCTAAGGGGGAAACCAAGCCCAAAGCAAGCCAGACTTGGGGGACCCATCAGTACCAACATCCACCAATGGGTCCAATCGAAGTCTTGTGCTTTCACTGCTCCTGTTTTTGTTTTGCCGCTTCACGTCTTCTCAAAGAACCACACCCTCCACTCTGAAAACATGCTTGCTTATTTTTATCCCATACTTGAAGGAAAGGTTTGATAACATCTCATGTCTGGGTCAGGTTGGGTAAACTGGAGAATACTGCAAGGGTTGGGTATATGGGAGGAATGCTATTATTTTTATCACTGTAGACAATTCAAGGAGACTTAAATATGTTATAACATGTCAAGTGAACCATTAAAATTATCAGAAAAAGCTCAAATCAAAAAGCAAATAAAGGGACAGAGAAGCTAGTGGAGGCCAACACCTGAGATGGGCTAGTAGCTGCACAGGAACTGTGAATCCAGATCTGCATTTGCCGGCAGTCGCGTCTGAGAAGAGAAACCATTTTCAGAGTTTGATAAAAGACATAGTACAGGTCCAGCTGGTGTTTAAATCTAGAAGGACAGATGGGCTGATAACACTAATAGACACCTTTGCTTGGGCCGGAGGACATGCTGGTCCCTAACAAGTTTCAATTCACTGCTGTCTTTTTACATTTAATGAGACACAGCAGGACTGTCTGGGAGAAACTGTGGTATAGAGGCAAAGTAATCTTTCTCTTGTTTCCACCATAGGTTTTAATTGAAGAAGGAGCTGCTAATGATTTTTCTAATGAGCAAAAAAGACCCCACACTTCAGTGAGATCCGGGGCCAGTGCCAGTATGATCCTGCTGGCATGCAGGGGGAAGGAAGGGGATGCATTTACTGAGCATGGTATATCTATCATCACTTTTAAATGCTCACAAGGGGCGCCTGGGTGGTTCTGTCAGTTACATGCCCAGATCTTGGTTTCGGCTCAGCTCATGATCTCACAGTTTGTGAGTTCGAGTCCTGCATCCAGCTCTGCGTTGATGTATGGAGCCTGCTTGGGATTCTCTCTCTCCCTCTCTCCCTGCCCCTCCCAAGAGCTCTTTCTCTTTCTCTCAAGATAAATAAACTTTAAAAAAATGCTCACAAGATGTGGGCTGAATCTGGCTCTGACTCAGAGGTGTCCCTCTCCCAGTTGGATCTACCTGCCTCAGCACTGGTTTTCATCATAGATTGGAGAGCTGGGGCGCCTACCTTTGTATGTTCACTTGGAATCATATAATGTCCAAGCTGGGGAGAGTTTGGAGGTCAAGGAGTCTATTTCTCTCTTCTGAACAACTAGGGAAACTGAGGCCTGGAGCGGGGCAGAGACAGGAGAAAAACTAGGCTTCCCTAGTTGACTCAGGTCAACAACAACAAAACAAGCCTAAGGGAAATATGAAAGAGTAAAAACAATTACTTGACAGTGTATAGCAGAGCTGAAGCTTATAAGGTGTTTTCATGCCTGAGTGCCATTCCTCCTGCCCCACAGCCCCATGAGGTTGGGAGGGAGGTCCCTAAGCCTTTGTAGAGAATGTCAGATTGTGCAAGAGAACATTGCCATGTGCCACACACTCCTTGTGCTATCCAGGACAGGGATGATCAAACCCATTCCACAGGTAATTAAATTGGGGTTCTAGAAGGAGAAGCCAGTTGCCCAAGGTCATCAGGAAATGGCAAAGCTGGGACTTAAATCACAGTCACTGGACTCTACATTTAGGTTTTGTTCAATATTACCATGCTCCTCCCCACATATATTTTGGGATGAATCAGAGAAAGAGCACTCAAATACCAACATACCCTTTACAAAGGGCACAGTGATTAAGATCATAGGGTCTGAAGTTAAACTACCTGGTTTAAACTCCACTTCTGCACTTCCAGGACTGTGTCACTTATTTAGACTTACTGTTCCTCAGTTTCCTTGTCTGTGAAATGGAGATAAGAAGAGTATCTTCCTTATTGCTTATTGTGGGAATTGCTCAACCATGTCAGAGAGCATTCAGAGGTCCTGCTCGGCCCCCAATACCAGTCAAGAAGAGTTTTATTCTAAGAGTAATAATAAACAATTAAAAAGTTAATACATATCTTCAGATTGGCATTTGTTTGGTAGAAAAATGGAAAATCTAAAACATAAAAGAGAAAATAAAAATCACTATTATCCTAACACAGTGAAAACCATAATATTTTGATATTTTTCCAGTCATCCTTTCCAAACATATATAGAAATATATTCATTGATGGTCTTTTATCTTGTCTTTTTTATTTAGCATTATGACATGAGCATTTTCCTACGCTATTAAATAGCTTTTCAAATATAACATTTTAGGGTGTTGGGGTGGCTAAGTTGGTTAAGTGTGCAACTCGATTTCAGCTCAGGTCATGACCTCAGGGTAGGTTGTGAGATCGAGCCCCATGTTGGGCTCTGCACTAAGTGTGGAGCCTGCTTAACATTCTCTCCCACTGCCTCTCCCCTGCTCATGCATGTGCACTCTCTCTCTCTCTCCGTCCCTCTCTCTCTCTCTCTCTCACACACACACAAAATACAACTTCTACTCATAAAATTATGCTATTCTATAGGCGAATCATAATGTAGGTACTCATTACATAATGTTTGCATGTGGTTAGCTATTCATTTATATGTGACTGAAGAGCCTATATACCTGGTCTCCTGCTGCTTCCTTGACACTAACTAGCACAGGTGCTTAATTAATATTTGAGTCAATGAAAACTAATGTTTTGGTAGGTGCTTCCAGAGAGTTCCTTCCAATTTACACTTCTGCATTCATTGTATGAATGTCTTTCTCATTTCAACTCTACCAGTATTTGATTTAAAAGTTAAAAAAAATGTTGGAATGCCTGAATGGCTCAGTCAGTTAAGCATCCGACTCTTGATTTTGGCTCAGATCATGATCTCATGGTTTGTGAGTTCGAGCCCCACATTGGGTTTAGCACTGACAGTGTGGAGCCTGCTTGGGATTCTCTCTCCTCTCTCTGCCCCACCCCTGCTCTCTCTCTCTCTCTCTCTCTCTCAATAAGTAAATAAACTTTAAAAAAGAATCTAAAGTTTAAAAAAAGTTTGCCATTTTGCTTAGTAAAATGTAGGCTTTCATCATTGTTTTGATTTTTTGTTTATTTGATTAATAGTGAGGTTGAAAGTTGATTCATATATTAGTTAGCTCTCTTTTTTGCATCTTCCCCTCTTTTCTCTTTCTTCCTATCTTCTTTCCACCTTTCCCTCCTTCTTTTGTTTTTTATTTTTATTTTTTTGAGGTGGGGAGGAACAGAGGGAGAAAGAGAATCCCAAGCAGGCCCTGCCATGCAGGGCTCCATCCCACGACCCTGGGATCATGACCTGAGCCAAAATCAAGAGTCAGATGCCCAACTGACTGAGCCACTGAGGAGCCCCTTTCTCTCCTTCTTTAGAAAGGAACTGTTTTCGCTCAGCATAACACCCTCAAGGTCCATCCATGTTGCTACACATGGCCAGATTTCATTGTTTCTCATTGCCATGTAGTATTCCATGGTATAGATAAACCACATCTTCTTGATCCATTCATCTGTTGATGGACACTT